>NC_056509.1:22034509-22040246 GCF_014905685.2 Nematolebias whitei
GAGTATAGGCTTCAGCTTAGACAGCCGTCTCAGCTGAAAAAAACAGGATTTGACCTGACACTTGACATGATCACATGAGTATCACCAAATGTGTGTTATTCGTCAGTCATAGTACCCACTCATAGAATTTCCCACAGATTTGTTTTTTATTTTTATTTTGAAGGACAGAAAGAAGATTGGGCATTTTATATTTCAGATTACAGTCTATCTGTCCATTCATTCATTTTCTACCCGATTGTTCCTGTTCAGGGCTGTGGGCAAGTGGTACCTATTTCCATTGGCTGATGGTCAAAAGACAAGGCACATACTAGACAAGTTGGAAGTACAACACAGGGCCACATAAAGACAAACAACAATACGCACTTTAGAATCATCTTTTAGCGTACCATGCATGTTTTTATACTGGGAGAGGAAAGTGAAGCATCTGTGTGGAGTTTGCATGTTCTTCTCGTGCTTGCATGGGTTTTCTCCGGGCACTCCGGTTTCCTCCCACAGAACAAACACATGCATGTTAAGCTGCCTTCAGGCCCAGGCCTCCCTTGCAAAATAGATCTATGATCTCAATGGGATTTGCCTGGTTACATAAAGGTTAATAAATAAATAAAACTGAGACCTTCAAAGCTGCAGTCTCCTTACTAGCTGCACAGTGGAGCAGTGTTTATACTTGTCGCCTCTCAGTAATAAGGTCACAAGATTGCCAGCCTCAGGGCTTTCTGGGTGGAGTTTACATGTTCTCCCCATGAACGTGGGGGTTTTCTCCAGGTATTTTTGTTTCCTCCCACAGACCAAAAACATGCATGTTAGGCTGATTTGTAACTCTAAATTGTCCCTAGGTGTGAGTGACAGCGTGACTGGTTGTTTGTCTTGTTTGTCTCTGTGTCCCTGTGATGAACTTTAAACCTGTCCGGGTGCACCTTGCCTTTCATGGTGATAACCAATGACCCCACCATGCAACTCCAGACTGGGGAGTGGGGAGGACTGTTTCTGTGTGGATAAAGATTAAATCTCCACTTAACCTAAAATGCATGTTTTTGAACTGTTGGAGGAAACTGGAGTATCAGGAGAAATCTTCACAGTTATGTGTTTTTGCAAACTCTACACGAAAAGCCCCAGGCAAGTTTTAAACCTGCAACCTTCTTGCATGTCAATGGTGCTAATCAATTGTATCATAGTGCTGCCCTTTTTTTTGTTAGTTTCTTTATATTACCTTGAATTGTGTAAAGTATGCTGTGATGCTGTCTGTTGATGTTTGATGAGATTTAAAAAGAGAAAGAATAAAGAGGGTTGTGCTTAAACCAGTTCTAACCTTACAGGATTTAACTACATATAATCAATTCAGAATGCTTCATTTGTGCAAACAACTATGAGTTTGTCCCAATGATTCTTTTACGAAGGGTGAGCCCATAACCATAATAAGGAACTTTACTGTGAAAGTGGGGTTTGAGTTTGCTGATCTAGCAGGAATGGTTTAGAAGACTTGCAGCTTTCCTTGAACTTTTCAGAACACAAACTAGTAATAAAACAGCCAGTGTTACAACCCCCCAAAACTAACAAAATGGTCAAACAAGCTCTGTTTTCATTTCAGAGCCAACCAATGGATTTGCAAATCAGTGACACCTCATTTGGAAGGGGTCAAACACTTCACTGCTGGGTAATTCATTGTCAATCCTCATCTCACTTTATTAGAAAAAACATTTCCATTAGTTCCCACTGCGGCCGTAAGCAGCAACGGAGGTAAATAAAAGAGCCTGATTGTGAAATAATGAGTGCGCTCGTCGCTGCCTGCCAGCCAGCTGCTGCTGTCAGCAGATTCTGAATCACTGTGAAGAGCAGCGGAATGGAGAAATGATGAGACTTATTAAATCGCAGTAAAGATTACCAACATGGCATCCTACCAAACACTTATCTTGATAGAAGAAGAATGACAGATATGAGCAGCATGGGTTTAACTTATTTTATTATGCCCAAAAATATAATAATATTATATTAACAAATTAATATTGTCAGAGCTCACACCTTGAGACATGAAGGAACCTGCCACAGTCTTAATGAACAGTATTTGAGAAGAGAATGATCCAGACTTGTTTTATTGTATAATAATAATAATAATGTGTTATGTGCTGTCATCATTGTATGTTCCCATGCAATGGCAAAATTGTTTCTCTGCAATAAACCCATCCACCACCAGGTGGCGCAGTGGGCAGCTATTGAAAGCGTCCAGGGAGCATTTGGGGATCCGGTGTGTTGCTCAGACACATCATGAGATGTACAATGACTGATATCCAACCATACGTGCAGCATACACAATTACTCTCATAAATCAGTAAATTTTAGAATGCTTATTTGATTGCTTGTTTTAATAAACATATTAAAGTTTATAGTCCAGACAGTGTTTCCATCTATTGTTTAATTCATCATTAGTCAAGGATTTGAGGGGAGTTTTGTGGGACTCTTAGAGAAAGTCAACTTGGGCAGTGGACTGCCCAATTTTTATATTTGCCATGCACCATAACTTTTCTTAGACCTGTCTAAAGCTTTTGACATGGTGGATCATGACATCTTGTGTCATAAGCTCTCAGAAATTGGTTTCTCAGACCACACCATTGATTGATTCTCTAACTATCTTTAAGATCGGAGGCAATGTGTTCAACAAAATGGAACTTCCTCCAGTTATTTAACAGTTAACAATGGTGTACCACAAGGCTCAGTCTTAGGACCCACCCTCTTTACAATCTACATAGGTAATGTAGGTAAAAACATCCCTGATGCATCCATACATTTCTATGCTAATGACATAGTTGTTTATTGTCAAGCTAAAACAGTTGATAAGGCTTTCCAGCTTTTGCAATCCGCCTTTGACATAATCCAGTCTGATTTGTTCCACCTCAAACTTGTCCTAAATGCCGATAAAACCAAAGGGATGCTTTTTTCAAACAGGAAGTCGATCCCAGCAGCTCTTCCTCTGATTATATCCTCAAATGGTGTCCCAATTGAGTTTGTTGATTCCTACAAATATTTGGGTATCTAGGCTGACTCGCATCTCTTTTAAGCTCCACGTGGAAAACCTAGTAAAGAAACTGAAAGTTAAACTGGGTTTCTTTTTCAGAAACAGATCCTGTCTAACTCTGAGTGCTAGGAAACGCCTTGTATCTGTGACTTTCATTCCCTCCATTGATTACGGTGACATTATTTACATGAATGCTCCTACAAGAACCCTGCAGATGCTGGATGCTGTCTATCACGGTGCACTAAGATCCATAACTGGCTGTGATTATCGTACCCTCCACTGCACCCTGTATTCACTGGTTAACTGGAGATCATTAACATCACGCAGACTTTCCCACTGGTACATTTTCATCTTTAAATCAATTCTTGGTCTGCTGCCTTCATGCATCTCCTCCTACATGTCTCTGCGTGAGTGCAGCTACAACGTGTGCTCTCAGGACATTATTACCTGCAGTGTTCCCTCAGTGAGGTCTGAACTAAGCAAAAGGACCTTCTCCTACTCCGCTCCTGTTTCCTGGAATACCTTAAAGCTCTTGACCTTGACCTCTCTAAGTGACTTTAGGCATCTGTTGGACTCCTGGCAAGAACCATTGCAGACATGTTCCTGTTTTTAGTTTTCTACATTCGCCTTAGAATATAGCTGTTTTTGCTACTTTTTTTTTTGCCATCTTATTTTAATTTGTAAAAAAAAAAATCTGTATGCGTCTTTTATGATTGTCTTTTGTCGTCGCTGTTATCCACTGTTGTCATCACTCTTTGTTATAATCAGGTCTCTCTTGTAAATGAGTCCTCGAGGCTCCATGGCATTAACCTGTCTAAATAAAGATTGAATGAATGAATGAATCTAAAACTGTGAAATGCATCATCAGATTTTGATAAATCAATGATTCATACTTATCCTTAAAGACAATCAGCACTTGCTAAAGACTAGACTTGTTTGCCTTGGTGGCAAACACTCTCACCAACTTACAAAGCAGCCATCCTCTCCACACCATTATTATGAAATATTTATTATAGTGACTATCTAGTGTAGGTTTTTATTATTATTATTATTATTATTTTTAATAGGATAGAAAGAAAGAAAAGACAAAGTAAGACTCCAAAATATAAGAAATATACACAAAGAGAGCACACGTCAAAACACCCGGCCACTGTCTGTTCACCTGCAAAGAACATGACAAAACACAGCAACAAAATACATATGTATAAAGAACTTAAAATATTCATGGCTTTGCAGTAAGTTTCCATAAATATATATACCCATACCTACGCCTATATACATACATACATACATACATACACATGAATATACACTCACATACATATCTATATATCTACATATAAAGCCTACATAAGCATCCCTGCTTCTATTTGTGTGTGGTTGTGAGCATGCATAAGTGTATAAGGCTTCTCTAATAGAACATTTATTAGTAACTGTGAAGCAGCAGAGACCCGACCCCCAAGACCAGAGGCAGACAAAAAAGGGGGGACCAGAGCCCAAGACAGGAGGGACCCCGACCACGGAGCCCCCAGAGCCACCCACACAGGACGAACCACTCACCCACGCCCCAGAACGGACCACAGGGGAGAACCGGAAGATCCCCACCAGCAACCACATACAGTGACCCCCCGGGGCCAACAGCGACAAACTCATAGGCCTCCGTCGGCACCCGCCGCACCGATGTAGGTCCAGGTCCAGGCACCGAGGCCCCGGCACCGAGGACTCACACCACCCAGGCCAAGGCCCGACAGGGCCAGAGGACCCGAGCCCCACCAGGCAGACACCAGGCCGAGCCGACACATGCCCAAGCGCCCAGCCCCCGATACCAAGGGCCCCAAGCGCGCCGGCAGGCAAGGGCACACCCCACCAGGGGGCCGCGCGATAGTGGCGCGATGCCAAGCACCCCCAGTTGTATCAAAGAGGGGGCAGTCCGAGTCTCGGCCTAACAAATACCCATTCATACACAGACACAATCACACAATCCCAACCTCAATCTCACATTCACTCACTCAAAGACATACAATAACGATACATTTCATTCTTATTCCCGATACGCACTCTATACCCCCCAGGTCCAAGACATGTACCCGCCCTCTACAGGGGGCAGCCCATGCCCAAACCCAGGAGGTAAACCCATTCATTCTTGAGCGGAGAAGAGCCAATACCCCAGACCCGGCCCAGGCCATGCCCCGCCGACAGGACACCCCCCCACCATGAAGAGGACACGCCACCGACCACCCCCACACACCGCCAACAACCAAGCACGCACCCCCAGCCGACCGCCCGCCAGGCCCCGGCAGCCACCCTGGCCAGCGGGCCAACCATGGCACCCAAGAGCCAAGCTCAGGGGGTCCAAACAACCCCAGGGAGAGCACAGCGCCAGCACTGCCCACGGCAACCCCCTAGACCCTGAACCCCCACATAGTCCTGGTCAACACCCGACGGCCTGCCCTTCTCCCGGACCCCACCCCCGGAATGGCAGTCAGGGAACTAGGTGGGTAGGAAGAGGAAAAAAAATAAAAATAAAAAATAAGACCCCGACACATACACCCCCGCCCCTAGATGTGCTGTTGATGTGTGTTGTTGTATAGTGTATAATTATTATAATAGTGTTGTATAATTTTGGATGTGTCAGAAAAGGTTGTTTCTTAAGCAGTAGTACTAGGAAAACAAAGAACACAAAAACGTTGGTTACGTACTGTAACCCCAGATTCTATGAATATAGGCGTA
>NC_056509.1:22040346-22042577 GCF_014905685.2 Nematolebias whitei
GAAAATGAGGGAACCATTGGTCAAATTAGAATTATTTTTTTGGGGGGTTGGGATGAAACCGGAGTTCCCGGAGAAAACCCACTTACATTCCTGGTGTTGGGTCCGCATAGAGAGATCTTAAAAACTTCTGCAGGAAATGAGTGAGCAGTTGGTCGAATCAAATTTTTTTTGGCTGGGATGAAACTGGTGTGCCCGGACAAAACCCATATGTGCCCACAGAAACCCATTCACTTCCCCTGGTGTTGGGTCCGCATAGAGAGTTCTTAATAACTGCAGGAAGACGAGTGCAGATTGGCGAGGCAGTTGACGTTTTCAGCTAAGACGTTTCCTTGCAAATGATACAAACCTGGAGATTTTTGAAGGCTTCTTGGTGAATTTCATTAGCCACTCTGTTAAAAACCTAACGAGTCTTTCATTCTCTTTTGGATACTTCCAGAACATTAAAGTGGCCACCGTGCCAATGCCAATATCACCATTAGTTTTACAAAAATTCTTACAAAGATTCTTTGATTGTCGCTTGATTTCCGTTTGTAGTGAGTCACGTGAGGTACGTGTCACTTGTTGTATGACAAATATATGGATATATATTTATGCATACTTTTCACGAGTTCTTCATCTTTCTGACTGTGTAATGCCGTGCATTGAATTTAAAGGAATGCGAACAAGAGACGTTATTACCTTTGACCCATCAAATGAATGGAATCATTTATTTTCAGAATCAAAGTTTAACATCAAACATTTACATTAATTTGGCAAAATATGAAAATAATAACAGACAGTTTCACAAATAATGAACTTCAAATCACTCGGCGGTGATTTGAGGACTTTGCTTCAGATATTTCTAAAAATATCTGCACTGATTTATGAGAGAGAGGTGAGTTTAAGAGTAAATTGAGATTTATCTTACAGAGGAAATATGTGAGGGAAATTTAATCTGTTTAACCAGAAATTGCACGCTCCGTCCGATCTCAGCTTCTCACGGTACACTTGGTCAAAATAGAACCATCTACCTGTTGATGATGAATCAGCGTCGGAGTAGTTCCTTTCTGACTCGTTTCAGCGTCTCCGTCGAGAACTACCAAACCTTCAGAGAGTCGTGCGTAGTTAGCTCAAAACAGAATTATAATCCCAAAAACCTCTGGATTCTTCATTGCTCTCTTGGACTCTTCATTGCTCTCTTGGACTCTTCATTGCTCTGAAACTTTCAGAACCGGCTGCACTCTCAATCTAACATGAACTGGGAAGTTGCCACATTTTATTTGGGTCGACTTCCTGTTCAATTTAGAGCTTTCTGATTCGTGGAAGGACCAGAAAGAGGAGTGGTTTTGACGTAAGGTGTTTATCAACAGTCGAGGTCAGAGAATGAAATTTGTTTTCACATACAGAAAAGATTATTGCAGCAACAGCAGACTTCGTGGAGTCAACTCTTGGTAATCTTCTGAAAAAGTTTAAACATGACATTTTTCTCGGTAAACATTTTAGTTGACCGAAAACCAACCTTTCACATACTTACGACTTGACTCATTTCAGACAGAAAATCAAGGAATGCTTATTCAGGTGATTTCTTCTTGGAATGAGGAATAAAAATCATTACTTACTGTTTATGTAAAATAAAGATGAGTAGTTCTTTTCAACCTATAAGCATTGAGTGAACTAACACAATTTGATTATCAAAACATTTGTAAGACAGTAATGATTATAAAGAATTGTCTTTTCTGCTTGATTAATTCAAGAAAGAAAGTCATCAGATGGCCCAGACTTATTCAGATCAATGGAAATAACAGTCTCTGTCCATCTGGTAGATTTGAGGTCATCTGGTTCACTACACTTGGCTGTATAATGAAATGTCCGTCCGTTCAAATCAGACCAGATTTTCTCAAAAAAGTCATCGTAGTTTGATTCTAAATCGTCCCAAGAGTACATTATAAATGATGACTTTATAACCTGAAGAATAAACAGGTCAAGAACTTCATATACACACGACTTGACAAATTCATTCATCACATCTGGTTTTTGTATTGAACGCTTTTTGAACACATCTGGAACATTTTTGACTTGAGGGACTATGACGTCTATCTGAACGGGTGGGACTTCTGACACGTGGTCGAAATGAATTTTCGATGTAGATTTCACCAGAATCACTGGGTCAATGACCTGAGGGACCGAGACATCTACAGTGGCTGTAACGTGTGTCAGAGATGTCTCAGCGCTGTTTACTGGTGGATTTTCGA
>NC_056509.1:22042587-22056315 GCF_014905685.2 Nematolebias whitei
AACGTGTGTCAGAGATGTCTCAGCGCTGTTTACTGGTGGATTTTCGATAATTTCTCCATCACTGGTCGAGTTGTCAGAATGTGCCTTATTTCGGTCCACGAGCACATTTCTAAGACCGTCATCTACAAACGATACAAACCTTGAAATGTTCGAAGGCTTCTTGGTGAATCCCGTCAGTAGATTTTTCAAGTATCTGACAACTGCTTCATCAAAATCACTTGCAGATACTTCCATAAAAGCCACAACATTAATTTCTGAAGCATATTGTGTCTTACAGAAGTCATTTATGATGCACTTTGAGAGTTTCCTCAATTTTCTTGGTGTACAGTAAAATTCCTGTCCTTGAAAATGACGCCAGATGTTTTCATAGTACTTGTTGTAGAAGAACTCGTACATTTCTGCAGAACATCTTTTATTTGATTGTTTTATGGCTTCAGAAATAAACAACTCAAGAACCAGACTCAGGGAAAATTTGACAACTGTGTGGCTTGTTGGAATAAACTCTTTACCATCTTCTAGATCCAGCAGAACCTTTTTTGTGTCCAGCTCCAGTTCTTTTGGCTGGTCGCTTAATCTTGAGTTAAATAATGCGTTTTTCCTAGATTTCGTTTGGACAGATGTTTCCTCGACACCTGCAGGGTACGACATGGAAAGATCTTGTGGTTTTCCATCGTGTTGCGTTAAAGAATTCATGTATGACGTAAGATGATTTAAATCTTTGATGGACTCCAATTCTCCCGCGTTGTGTTTTCCAGTTTCCTGCATTCTTGCTAAAAATACAGTTTTCTAAAAAACACATTTTCGATATTTCGATAGGATTACAGCGTTTCACTGACGATTTTCTTTTTGTGTTCAGGTTGAAGAGGCCACTTCAGTTTCAACCCGGACAGAAAAAGGTGCGACACAACTACGTAAGTGCGTGGTGACGTAGATGTTATGTAGAGCTCAAGTCCATAAGGCGTTAATGGTAGCAGGCTAAGCTAGGCTAATCTCCAACACGCGTTAAGTGTTTGCTTCAAAATGAGTTCCCATGATCGTCAGAATGTGACTGAACAAGGTTTCACAAGCGAAGAGAACAAAGATGACATCACTGATAAGAGAGAAAAGACTAATTTGCTGGTTTGGAAGTGGTTCATCTTTCCAAGACCCGATAAACTGCAGGTTTCAGTCAGTGTGCTGCAAAATGTGACAGAGTCGTTCCAACTAGCGGTTGGAACATCTAACTTGTTCCACCTGACAGAAGATGATGAGTCACAAGATGAAGCACAATAACATTTGAGCCAATGTTTCCCTGAAACACCCCCAGCGCTGTATGCTTTTTTTTTGTTTTTATCATTTATTCATTCATTTAAAATAAAACAAATTCATCAGAAAGAACAAAAAAACATTGAATGAAAAGGTTGTAGAAAGAAGAAAAAATTATTATCTGCCCCTTATTTAAAAAATACAAAATAACTAGAAACAAACAACAACCTTGACTTGAACAATCTCCAAACAGAAAACAAAAAAACTTCAGGTATCCTTCACCTGGTACTAAACCTTCCCAACAACTTTAACTATCATCTTTTTAAACATATCAATTGTTGTATAAATGTTTATGGTGATATCGAAGCAATTCCATAATCCTGTTCCCTGAATTACAACACAGCTCCTTCACACTAGTTCTAAATGGAGGTTTTACAAACATTTACATTCCCTTAAGGTTATTTTTACAAATTTTAATTGAATATTTGGGGATACTATTTTTGAGCTTTATACATGATGTTGTGAAATAAAGATTGTGTTCTTTGTTGAATCTAACATTCCAATTCTTATTTTATTTTGAAATTGACCCACTTCCTGTTTTACTTTGAAAAGGCTCCCACAGATTGAAGTCGGTTCCTGTTTATCATGTAACACGAAGTTCCACACTTTTGCTTCGTCTGAAAACTGGCCAAACCCATCGCAGGCAGACTCAGAGCGCGCTGAAAAGTTAGTTTTGCTGTGTAAGGAACGCCTTTTTTTTCTTTAAACAAAGGAAAAGTGTAGTTTCTCCTAGAGGGAGTGAGCAGACGGAGGAGAAGCGAGGAGACGCAGCAGCAGCCAGTTTGGAGCACAGAAAGACAACTTCAAGGTTGTATTGTACAGTTTAAAATGGATGCATCCAGTTTTTAATATGTTAAAATAACGACTGCATTTAACTAATCCACTGTTTATGCTTGTGAATCTATGACTTCTGAGTTTCTTTACTTATTAAATATTCATAAACTTGAAGGTGCGTTTGTCGTATCTGATGTGCATGATTTGACTGACCCCTGCAGGATTGAAACGGTAACTACAGACTCGGGTGGAGAAATAAGATGAAAAACACAACAAATTTGGAGGTCCCACCGAGATGTGAGACATAGTTACCGAGTCCTTCATACTGAACTACGACGCGTCATTCACAGAAGGAGGTAAGCAGAGCCTGTTTTATTACGAAATCTGTAAATTGGACTTAAAATAGGCAAATTTTTGCTCAGTGTGATTGACTCCCGAATAAATAGTTTTAAAATAGAGAAGTTTACGTCGACTGTAAAATTAAGATAAAGGTAAGATAAAATAAAACCAGCCTCAGGGATAATACTGCGCGTTAGTCTGCCTACAGGGAGTTGACGGATTCCCTGGGGAGGAGTGAAAGTTCTAGGAAAATAATTCCGCTGTTCAACTCTGTAACTCCATTAGACTAAGTTTACTGTAATCTTGTTGAACTGGCAGTCAACTTTTAAAACAGTATCAATTAAAGTTCGCTCACAATTGACCGTAGGTGGGCGTTCGCGAGGCTGGGTGGGATAATAATTAATTAAATACGACGCACGCACCGAATAGATTAAAATAAAAACAGAACTAAAAATTAAATTTATGATAAAATAATTTATGACCTGTGGTGGAGTGGAGAAGTCACGGGTTCACAAATATTGCTGTCTTCTAGGATATTAAAAGGGAAGTCAACACATTTTGTTTTAAAAAAACAACAACATTTTTAAGGGTGACCATTGTGAATATTTCTGGCGTCTGTGTTTCGCGTGAATGTTGAAATAGTGGTCAGTATCTTGTTTGTTTATTTTGTGTTCGTGTCTTTGTCAAATATAAGACCACAGTATGAATGTGTAGAAAAGAAGAAGAAAAAATAAAAAAGTTCCAGAATTTTCCAGTGACAATAAAAAAAGACGTGTGCTGTTTGTTTGAACTTCCTGAGAGAATGGACACAGAGGTGCAGCGTGTAATGTTACAAAAGTGTGAGCAGGAAAGTTTTAAACCAGTAAAAGAGCAAGTGGAAATTGTGAGACAGGCACTAGAGATGCTGGAATATAATAAAAAGTTAAAAAAAAGCTCTAGTGCAAAAATTACAAAAAATAGAAAATAATGCAGAAGAGAAACAAGATGTGATATCTTTGATGTGGGATAAAATTAAAGAGTGCTCGAGTGATGAGGATAAATTTGACAAGCAAAAGAGAGAGGCAAATGCCTTGCATAAAAGTAAATACAGAAAGTTAATGAGGGAGGTTATTTATGAAAGAAAAGAGTGGTTGAAATTGGTCTTTGTGGCACAGGGTTCGTCCCATTTGTTGAGAAAACAGCAACTGGTGGAGCAGCCTAGAACAAAGAGTGTGGAAATGGGTGGTTCAGATCCCCCTCCTTACAACCCAAGTGGCAATCAGTCAGAACATCCCCCTACAGGAATGTACCCCATATATCACATAAAAGATGGAACGTTACAGGTGGGGGAGGTCACTGACACCCCCTCGCAGCTGAGGGGGGAGTCATCCAACCCAGTTAAAACAAAACTACTTGTGGCACCAGGAATGAAGCCGTGTTTTACACAGTCTATCAGTACACCATTCCAAACAGAGGGTGAAGGAAATATAAACAGCACGCAGCAATGGGTAATTAAAGATGGGTGGAGTCAGTCTGTTAATCCCTCAGGACACCCTGATTTGCACACTTCTTCCCTCTTTGCATCCTCAGCATCTCCCTCTGACAGCTCTCATGATGGAGAGGGCCTGCTTGTGGGTCTGCAGGGTTGGAGGAATCGTGCAGGGTTGTCTCAAAACCCGCTCACCTGTACTCACCAATTGCCTGCCACGCCTCAGACACACGTACAGAATCCTTTTTGGCCACAAGCAATACGAATTACTTCTGATTTGTCGGCAGCTCTTCCACCACCAGATCACGCTTCTATCCCTGTTGAAAACGTGGATCCATCGTTAAGTACTGGTTCATTTCCCCTTCTGCAGGCAGGAAATCAGATACGTTATAAACCTCTTGCGCTAGGTGATGTGCAGGCGTTAGTGGACAAACTCCCTCCCCTCACAGAAGGAGGAAGTAAGTGGTTGAATGTAGTGGACTCCTTAACTAAAGGTATTAATTTAGCTGTGGGAGACATGAGGGCACTGTTGGGAAGGTGTGTAACTTCTACTAGGATGGATGAGATAGAGAGGGCTGCTGGGTGGAATCGTAACATACCTGACTCAACTTGCATGTTGTTAGAGTATCAGAGACTTGCCGCCGCTCTCAGACAGGCTTATCCCCTTCCAGAAGGTACAGGGGTTCCTAAGTTCACCTGGAAGCCTGGTCAGAACCCCACTGCATATTTAGATGTGTGTAAACAGGACTGGTATGACAGAACACACTGCCATGGTCAGGGGGAAAATCAAAAGTATTTTTTTAGACAAGCAATACTGGATGGGGTACCCGCAGCAGTCAGTAAGGCAATGAAAATTAACCCTGATTTACCCACAGCAGATGCTGCCCAGTGGGAACGGCATCTTATTCATCATCTGCAATGTGTGGCTGATGAGGAGACTAAAACTTCCTCTGAACTGAAAGATATGCAAACGCAGCTCTTAAAGCTACAATTGAAACAGGCTAGGGATGTAGTTCAAACTAAGAAAGATTCAAAACAGATGGTACAAGCTGACACTGTGTTTCAGGGTTCTGAGGCTGCTTATCAGTGTCCTGTAACCGCCCAACCCCCGCTTCCTGTTGTATACCCTCGGGGACGGTCAAGAGGGCAGTGGGGAGAAAGAGGGGGGTCTCGGGGCAGAGGTTTCGGTCGGGGTTACACGCAGGGAGGCAGAGCAACAGATGTTTGCCATTACTGTCATAAACCAGGTCATTGGGCACGGGATTGTTATCACAAGCAGGCCAACGCCCAAAGAGGAGGAGCACATCACTACTCAGCTCCCAACCACCAGATGGCGCCACCGGCACCTACCTCTGGCCAGCAGGATCCATCTTGGGCGCCACCAGGTGGATACTACCAGCAATGACACACCCCACAGAGTAATCACACCATAGGGGGAGGAGCAGACCCTATGGTGAAAATGAGGGTCATGAATAAAGATCTATCATTCCTCGTGGACACTGGAGCTACTTATTCAACCCTCAATGAGCAGGGATTTGATGAACATGCCAGTGCGGACACTGTGTCTGTGATCGGTTTCGCTGGGGTGCAACAAAAACTGTCTCTAACTGAACCTCTCGTAGTAACAGCAGGACTTCAAACAGTGACACATCCATTTGTTCTGTCCACACGTGTACCTGTCAACCTGCTTGGAAGAGACTTGTTAAAAAAACTTGGTGCAACAATAATGTGTGAACAAACTGGTTTACGTGTTACTTTACCAAGTGGTGTGACCTGGACTTGTTCTGCTTCTTCCTCCTCTTTGTCATCACAGTGCTTGGTACAGCCGATACATGAGGAAGTAGCTGATATTTACTGGGCGTTGCTGCGCCCAGAGACACCTGAACACACAGGACTTTACTCTGCTTACTTGTTGTGGAAGCCATGGCTTGATGCTCTGCGTCCCTATGTCCCACCTCTAGATCCTTTACATGTAACTCTTTTTTATGACCGTGATTCTGACGATTGTTACAGGGAGCATTTTGCTCAGCACTTGCAGGACACTGAGTGGCCATTAATATCAGACCGGCTTATAGTTGGTCCACAAGGCGTAGCTTCTCACGTCACCCTCACACCGTCTCAACTGGAGTGGTACATGATGTCGTCTGAAGCGATCCCACACGTCTCATTAGCTTTAGCTCCCACACATCAGGCTAAAGACTTGGGCCCAATGGTGAAGGCTGCTGTCTCTGCCACAGATTGGGTCCCAACACAAATACCTCAGCTCGCTTACTCATCATCAACCGACTGTTATAGCATTGACTTAGCTGTTCATGATGTAAGTAAGCTAGAACATGAGGTGATCTCCAGAGACCATGGCAGAGAAAAAACTGACCATTCAGATGTTCCCCAGATGTTAGACACACTTCCTGCATCTCTCTGGTCTCAGGGACCTGAGGATGTAGGTCATGTTAAATGCCCCCCAATCTCTTTTGAACTGACCCACAATGAACCTATATGGTTGTATCAGTATTCTCATAGACCTGAGGCTGAACAAGGTTTGACTGACACAGTTCAAGGGTTGCTGAAAGCAGGGGTCCTCGAACACTCACATTCAGACTGGAATACTCCCATTCTACCTGTTGAGAAGGCGGGGACTGGAAAGTACAGAATGGTACATGATCTTAGGTTGATCAACGCCATACTTAAGACACCTACGTCACCAGTACCAAATCCCTATGTTGCACTGACCCAACTGACACCAAACCAGAAGTGGATGACCTGCATTGATTTGGCTAACGCCTTTTATTGCCTGCCCTTATCAGAGGACCTGCGTGATATTTTCTCATTCACATTTAACGGTTGTCAGTATAGATACACTCGCTTGCCTCAGGGTTTTGCATTATCGCCAGGGATTTTCAATCATGTGTTAAAGAACATTCTTGTACAGCTTCCACTCCCCAGAGGCACCACTTTGGTTCAATATGTTGATGATTTGCTGATAGCCTCTGAAACAGCACATGACTGTCTTACAGCCACTCAGGCTGTCCTGCTTCACCTGCATGATGCAGGTTTTAAAGTTAGTAAATCTAAACTTCAAGCAGTTCGTACACAGGTCTCTTTCCTTGGTAGGTTGGTCTCTGCTAATGGTACAACACTTTCACCAGAACACAGGGCGTCTATACTACATCATCCAAAACCCACCACTGTACAAGACATGTTATCCTTTTTAGGTTTAACTGGGTACAGCAGACACTATATACCTGATTATAGTGAACTCACCACTCCACTCAGACAGATGGTAAAAGATCAAGGGTTAGAACCATTTGTTAATATGATGAGATGTTATTGACAGACAATTCTGTCAATAAAATAAAAAATATATAAAAAAGCTTTGACTGAACTTACCCTCATTCTGTTTGACAGTCAAAACTAAGCAGCTTTAACAAATGCAAAATGACGCAAAGTTAGCCAATCTATGGAAATGAAATTTGGTTTAGTATTAACAGAGAATCATCCCCAACACATCATTTAGGCACTAAACATTGTTAAATATTTTTACTAAAGATTCAGCCATTACCTACTGTCTGTTAATGAAATATCTCATAAACTAGTACCCCGTGATACTACTACCACATCATCATGGAACCAAAGTGTAAATGGAAACGTTGGTTACGTACTGTAACCCCAGATTCTATGAGTATAGGCGTAGCCCTTTAAGAGCTGTCGCTTAGTGGGTTTATCCTGTTATGCGGAGCACTACACTGAAAAATTTAGTCCACGCCCACCTGCTGTGTGGGCCCCACTTGGTCCGTATAAATTACGTTAAGAACGGGAAATCGGCTCCCAAAAATAGCTTTTTCTTCAGCCATTTAGGAGCCAGTGAGGCCCGACGCTTAAAGGGCTACGCCTATACTCATAGAATCTGGGGTTACAGTACATAACCAACGTTCTATTTCGTATAGGCTTCGCCCTTTAAGAGCTGTCGCTTAGTGGGTTAAGGGCGAAGCGGATGTTGTCCTCGCCTCACTGGGTCCATTCGAACACCGTATGAAGCAGAAGCTTGCCCAAAAACGTCTTGTCACTCAGCTCCCCATGTGCGTAATTACGCATTGTGTAATTATGTGAGCCATGCACAGACTCGTGTTGTGTAACTATGCGTTCTGAAAAACATGAACGTCCCGGAAAACTTCAACGGGGAGGGAAAAAAGCTGAAAAGAGCCATGAACCAACCAGTTTACGGCTGAACCGTATGAACAGATTAATAATAACAGTAGAGCTGATTATTAATCAAATGAACTGATTGGTAACAATAGTCGTGAACTGATTTGTGACAATAGAACCAAAATAACAATCACAACTTGTGACTGATAACATCTCACACTGTAATGCATGCAGACAGATGTGAGTAAAACGGAGTTCCGTGAAAACAACAATATTCATTCTGTAAAACACTAAAGACAGAATGTGTCATGGAACGAGCCGTCACATCACTTAGAAAAAAGCGAATAAATGAGCAGGGTGTTGACCACGCAGCCGTAGTGCCAAATGTCCTGCATTGTCATATCATTATGCAAAGCAGTCGAAGATGCGATACCCCTGATCGAGTGTGCTCTGAGGTTGACAGGAGGCTCTAAATCTGATGCTCTGTAGGTTTCAGAAATGGCCTCACACAGCCAGTGTGACAAGCGCTGGGTGGATAACGGGCGACCTGCAGATGCATCTCTATAATGCACAAACAAATGTTGACGCATTGCAGCTGTGCGCGCTATGTAACACGTCAACGCCCGCACAGGACAGAGGAGATAAAAAGATGCTACTTCTTCTGATCTGTCCAACGATATCGCTCTTGATTTAAAAGAGCTCGTTATGTTTTAGGCATAAAAGCTGGGTTTGGTCTAAAATCAGCTGAGCTGCCGTCAGCCTGAATTCTGAGACATGACGGAGCGACAGAGAGGGCAGATAAATCACTCACTCTCTTAGCGGATGTTAAAGCCAGCCGCAGGGCTGTTTAAAGAGACAAGAATTTAAGTGGGAACCTGATCCTAAGACTCAAATGGAGCTTTGATCAGGACCTGCAGGACCAGTATTAAATCCTACTGTGGAACAAGTGGGTGTGAAACAGGCCTGCGTCTCTGTACACCTTTTAGAAAACGTTTCATCAGCGGATGATTAAAACCTGTTCTGTCTCCGAAACCTTCGTGGCAGGAAGAGATGGCTGCAGCGTACGTTTTAATCGTACTGGACGCCAATTTCTGTCCATCAGCTGCTGCAGAAAGGACAGCATGCCGCGTAATGGGCATGAGGTGGCCTCTACACCCATCTCTGTACACCAGTGCTGAAAAGCTGTCCGCTTTGATGTGTACAGCGCTGTGGTAGATGCAGCATGTGAAAACAGAATTGTGCTCACTACATCCTGTGGGAGACCCATCCTCTCTAAGCGGATCCGTTCAGTGGCCAGACCCACAGGTGCTGACCTATTTCTGGGTAACTCCTGGTCGCTCCACCTGCCTGGAGGAGAGCGTCCTCCCTCCACAGCAGTTTCCACGGGCACCCCGACAGCAGGCGTTGCAGGACTGGGAACCATGGTGCGCTCACGCGTTCGGGGACCACCAGGAGACCTGTCAATCCCTCCTCCTGAACTCGGTTCAAGAACTGTAAAATCAGAGGAGGTGGAGAAAAACACGTACAGAAGCATTTTGGGCCATGGGCTGTGGGCAAACGCATCCACCCCCAGCGGTGGTTCGTCTCGTGGGCTCAGAGAAAACCATAATTGACACTGAGCGTTTTCTCGTGTCACAAACAGGCCCACAGCTGCTATATCAATCTGAGTCAAAATGCTCCGTCAGAGGATGATTAAAGGTTGTTCGGTCTCCGACAACTTTGAGACAAGAAGAAAACATGGCTGCAGCATACGATAATCGTGCTGGACACCAGATTTCTGTCCATCGACTGTTGCAGAAAAGGATAGCATGTCATCCAGTGGACATGAAGTGGCATCTACGCCTTTCTCTGTACAGCAGCATTGAAAAAACTGACCACTTGATGTGAACAGCGCTGTGGTAGTTGTAGCACGTGACTCCTGAATCGTACGCAGTACATCTTGAGAGAAATCCATCTCCTTAAAAAGATCCGCACAGCGGCCAGACCACAGGTGCTGGCCTATTCTGATTAACTCCTGATTGTTCCTCATGCCTAGAGGAGAAAGTCCTCCCTCCACAGCAGGTTCCACGAGCGCCCTGATAACAAATGTCGTAGGCCTGGGAACCATGATGCGTTCACGCACTTGGGGCAGAGGAGCTGTCAGTCCCTCCTCCTGAGCTCGGTTCAGAAGACCGTGATATCAGAGGGAGAGAAGAAAGTGAAAAAGCATTACGACCACAGGCTGTGAGCAGGCACGTCCACCCAGCGGTGGATCGTCCCGTGGCTCCACGATAATTATAAATGACATTGAGCATTCTCTCGTGTTGCTACACGTCCACAGGCGCTGGCAGGATTTCTGCCGTGTCTGAGCCATAGCTGTGGGTGGAAGGTCCCAGGTCCCCGTGCCGTAAAGGAACGTCTTTGGACATCACATCCGCCCCTTGTTCGGAATACATAAGATGTACCCTACTTGAATGGAGAGCAGATTGGGTGTGCCCCACACAGCATCTGTCTCACAATGTGGCACATGGGTTGAGCGCATACATCTCCTGCCAGTATGTATGCAACAGTCACTTGCTGTCTGTGTGAATCAAAAAACCCTGATGATTCTGCAGCTCAAGGTCAGTGTTGAGTCACATTCAAAGAACCCGTGCGACACTCCAAAAACATTTAAATGAGCTGCTGTGTGGAAAACCACAGCGCCCCCACAGCTTGTTAAATGTGTGTGCCTCTGTGAGAAACTGACATGTGACGTAGGTCCGCTGACGGAAAACAGCTGATATCACTCAACCGGTTCACGTGAGTTGCACTGCTGCCACCTGTCTGTACAAACTACTCAGCAGCAGCAGGTGTCCAGATAAAGCAGAATTAAAGCGGCTCGGGCGCATAATGGGGTGTTGTTTCTCACAGTTCAGAAATTGACAATCTAGAATAAATCTCATCTTTCCAGTTCGTTGGGACCAGGAAGTGATGAGAGAGGGGTCTTGCGTTTTCCTCTCCTTTTGAGACTCTAGAAATTACATTTAAAACAGAATTTCCTGAGCTTCTGCAAGAGGGGACGAGATCTGTTCAGAAATGACAGAAAAACGTCACAGAGTTCCTCCACACTGGGGTTTGAGCTGTACTGCAGCGTGAATCCCCGGATGAAAACGGTTTGCCCATCCGTCTGGAGCGCGCGCTCCTTGCCACCCGTTTATAATTTATAAAGCGGGCATGCATTTAAGCTGTGAAACTCACATGCATGCTGATGTGAGCTAGAGCGCGCTGAGTGAGAAAGAAAAAACACATGCGTCCCCGAGCATGCAAATCGTTGTGTGTTGCTGATGCTGCGTGAAACAGCTCATCTGTGTTGTGCTCACGTTGTGTGCAGCTGCTCCGTGTAAACGTTCGGGAAGCGGGTGCACGTATGAGCCGACGTGCCCTGACGAGTCGTGTGTGCACGCCCTCATTCATGCGACGCCTTAAGCCAGGATTGCCGCGGGAGCGCACGTTGACACTGGTGTGGTCAGGAAGCAGCGCGCGGCATCGGTGAGGCGAGGTTACTACTGGCTCGGTCTGCAGAAACACGTTCATTCTTGGCTGCGAATCATGTGAACTTTAGAGTGATTCCACGAGCTACAGTATTAATTTAGAAAACCTTCTTCGAGGATGAAGGAGTGGGGCCGCTGTGAAGCTTGTGAAACTGCTGACGCCGCGGGAGCGCGCATTTGACACCACTGCGGTGAAAAAACGTGTGTCGCTCCTGCCGAGAGCGAAATACATTGCTGGGCTCGTACCACGGTCTCATGTTGACGTGAACGGCGGGCGCTGAGAGTTGCGTGCGCGCTTTCATGCTGCGGGAGCGCGTATCGGCACCGCTGACAGTGAATGAAAAACAACCTTAAAAAGGCTCATTCGTGATGAGTGTGTCTGATGGGGCCGCTTGTCAGATAATCCATGCTGACAGCCTGGCTAAAAGACACGTCATCATAAAATGATGTTATTCCACATCTCGTGTCATCAACACACCTCCACCAAACTGGCACCTGGTTATCCTCCCTTGAGCTCTGTTTGTTGTCCTGGAGGGCCCCCTGTTGGCGACGTCCGGGAAAAAAAAGAACATCCGGATGCCGGGAATGTCTGACGGGAGGGGCTGGCGTAGCGGAGCTGGGGAGGCGTTGTACAGCCGTGGAGCATCTTGAAATGATCTCTCGCTGATGAAAAGAGGACCTCCAACAAAGCATCTGCAGCTCTCCTGAGAGGAAGGTGGAGTGATGAGCCAGGAGAACCTCTGGGACCTCATTCTCCGGCTGCGATGCGGGGCGGCGGACAACAAAAGAGGCGCACCGGTTGAGGGTGACGTCAGCTGCCCTGTAGACGGAGCGTACTGCAGGGGCCGGCAACGTCGTTAGCAAGCAGCCGCTACAAGAGCGGAGCGAGCCGAAGGACAGAGGGCCACCATCTCTTCCCGCCTCTGAACGTGTACGCCAACAGCGTAACGTGTTGTTTACTGCGGCCATGTGGATCACATGCTGGTGAGCTTAATTGGAGAGCGGTGTCACCATCTCGGTTACGCTAACCGGAGGCATGGGACGCTGGTCCACCTCGACATCTTGCTCCAATGAAGCCTCCATCAGGCTCGGCTCCAGGGGGCACTGAGGGACTTTCCGCTCGGTGAACCCCTGCTCTGGAGATGGGTGCGGACTGTGGAGACCGGCTCCCCCAATCTACCTGGAAAAGCCGTCTGTGGCCTCGTCCGTAGGACGTCCTGCTGGGAAAACGAGGCCAGATGGATCAAGACGGTGAGCCGGAGTGGAACCCAGTAAACAACCTTCCTGCCAGATCATCCGAACTGGCGGAAAAGGCGTGGGACGTAAAAAAGGGTCCCTTCATGTCAGCCGCCTCCTGGGTTACGCCGGGCAACCCCTGAGGGCGCCATCGGCCGGGAGCGGTGTGATCGCCGATGCGAAACGAGGTGGGATGAGGTGAGCATTCACTCAGCCCCCCTCCACCGACACTACGCTCTCCAGGAGGGAATGAGCAGCGGGGGCTGCAGCTGAGCGCCGCCTGTCCCGGAAGAACCATCCGATTCGCTCCGAGGGCCGGCTATAAGAGGAAAATTACAAGACGGCGTTGTCCAGCATGTAGTGACCTGTCACTGAGAAATATTTCTCGGCGCTTACCTTGAAATAAGACTGCTTGTCAGCTTCTCCTCGGGGAGGAGAGCTCACCGGATGACCGGAGGTCGACGTGACGAGCCAAGCATTCTTAGCAAAGATTGGTCATCTACACAACTTTCTTTCTTTCTTCTAACAGTGCTATTAGCTCGCTGAAGAAAAAATGGGAGCTGATTTCCCGCTCTTAACGTAATTTATACGGACCGGGTGGGGCCCACACAGCAGGTGGGCGTGGACTAAATTTTTCAGTGTAATGCTCCGCATAACGGGATAAACCCACTAAGCGACAGCTCTTAAAGGGCGAAGCCTATACGAAATAGAACTCATGTTTATTTCTGTATTTTGTAAGAACATGACTTTCTTGACAAAGGAGGGGCACAGATAGATCCATAATAAATCTTACAGGATTTCTTATCCTTAAGGCAACCCTTGCCATTGGTACATGGTACTGGCAGGAGAGTATTGAAGCCTTTTGGACAAATCCCTGTATGTAGAGAAGTGATGATTTAACATTAAGGAGAGTGTCTAATTTCTAGATTGATTAAACAAACAAACAAACAAACA
>NC_056509.1:22056415-22063135 GCF_014905685.2 Nematolebias whitei
ATTAGGGAGCTTGAGGAGAGAGAGGAGTGCAGGGCAGGATCCTAACACTCGTCAGCTGTTTATTTGTTATTATTAAAGTGTTTTGTTATTATTTTACGTCCTAGCCTATGTGTCCTGTCTGCAACTATTGGGTTCGCTCCTTGCCTAATAAATCCTGACAAATATTCTTCAAGTTGCAGATAGCATAATGTTTGATATAATGACCCCAAATTGGCAAACTGATGAGACACAGACTCAAGGTACCAAAGGTAAGTGATATTTATTTACAGTGAGAAGAGGGCTTCTTGCTATGGGGAGGAACACTGGGAATAAGGTAAGTATGGTTTCAGAGAACTTGATAGTAGCAAATTGTTTTTGGATATTGTTCTTACTGTTCTTACTATTTCCTGATGCACGCTCAATAATCCAGGTAGAAAAATCCAAAAAAGTTCAGTCTGGTCCTCTGGACATTCAAAAAAAAAAAAAAACAAAGCAAAAAAATATAGAAATTATTTAAGAAACTGAGCTGAATACAGCACCTCAGACTGAGGAAGTCTCTTGGATGAGAGACGAAACGTTTCTATATTTTTTTGCTTTGTTTTGTTTTTTGTTTTTTTTGAATGTCCAGAGGACCAGACTGAACTTTTTTGGATGTTCTTACTATTTTTCTTAATGTGATCTGGTTGGCAGGCCGTAGACTGAGGAAGTCTACATATATACAGTACCTTGCAAAAGTATTCGTCTCCCTTGAACTTTTCAACCTTTTGCCACATTTCAGGCTTCAAACATAAAGATATAAAATTTAATTTTTTTGTGAAGAATCAACAACAAGTGGGACACAATCATGAAGTGGAATGAAATTTATTGGATGTGTCAAACTTTTTTAACAAATAAAAAACTGAAAAGTGGTGCGTGCAATATTATTCGGCCCCCTTGCGTTAATACTTTGTAGCTCCGCCTTTTGCTGCAGTTCCAGCTGCAAGTCTCTTGGGGTTTGTCTCTATAAGTTTTGAACATGGAGACACTGAAATTCTGCCCATTCTTTCTTGCAAAACATCTCGAGCTCAGTGAGGTTGGATGGAGAGCGTTTGTGAACAGTAGTCTTCAGCTCTTTCCACAGATTCTCGATTGGATTCAGGTCTGGACTTTGACTTGGCCATTCCAACACCTGGATACGTTTATTTGTGAACCATTCCATTGTAGATTTGTCTTTATGTTTTAGATCATTGTCTTGTTGGAAGATAAATCTCCGTCCCAGTCTCGGGTCTCTTGCAGACTCAAACAGGTTTTCTTCCAGAATGGTCCTGTATTTGGCCCCATCCGTCTTCCCATCAATTCTGACCATCTTCCCTGTCCCTGCTGACGAAAAGCAGGCCCAAACCATGATGCTGCCACCACCATGTTTGACAGTAGGGATGGTGTGTTCAGGGTGATGAGCTGTGTTGTTTTTATGCCAAACATATCGTTTTGCATTGTGGCCAAACAGTTTGATTTTGGTTCCATCTGACCAGAGCACCTTCTTCCACATGTTTGGTGTGTCTCCCAGGTGCTTGTGGCAAACTTTAAACAACACTTTTTATGGATATCTTTGAGAAATGGCTTTCTTCTTGCCACTCTTCCATAAAGGCCAGATTTGTGCAGTGTATGACTGATTGTTGTCCTATGGACAGACTCTCCCACCTCAGCTGTAGATCTCTGCAGTTCATCCAGAGTGATCATGGGCCTCTTGGCTGCATCTCTGATCAGTCTTCTCCTTGTTCGAGATGAAAGTTTTAGAGGGACGGCCGGGTCTTGGTAGATTTGCAGTGGTCTGATACTCCTTCCATTTCAATATGATTGCTTGCACAGTGCTCCTTGGGATGTTTAAAACTTGGGAAATCTTTTTGTATCCAAATCCGGCTTTAAACTTCTCCACAACAGTATCTCGGACATGCCTGGTGTGTTCCTTGGTCTTCATGATGCTCTCTGCGCTTTGAACAGAATCCTGAGACTATCACAGAGCAGGTGCATTTATACGGAGACTTGATTACACACAGGTGGATTCTATTTATCATCATCAGTCATTTGGGACAACATTGGATCATTCATAGATCCTCACTGAACTTCTGGAGTGAGTTCGCTGCACTGAAAGTAAAGGGGCCGAATAATATTGCATGCCCCACTTTTCAGTTTTTTATTTGTTAAAAAAGTTTGACACATCCAATAAATTTCATTCCACTTCACGATTTTGTCCCACTTGTTGTTGATTCTTCACAAAAAAAATAAAATTTTATATCTTTATGTTTGAAGCCTGAAATGTGGCAAAAGGTTGAAAAGTTCAAGGGGGGCGAATACTTTCACAAGGCATTGTAGCTAACCCCGGGTTACATTTCCTCATGGGAGGAGCGATCTTACCGTTCGTGTAAAATATTTGATAATGTTCTTATAGAAACAATTCCTGAATGTTGTTCATACTATGTTAATGCTACATGTTTGTCTCTTGGCCCTACAACTGGGTATGGTGACTGTAGACCTAGCCCTCTACTGGAGTTTTAATCAGGTATTTTAATCTACTAATAAACATGATGGATGATGATCTTATTGCTTTATGCTAGGCCATTAGTAAGAAGGAGTGATTGTTATTATTGTTTCATATTGGCTAGGGATTTTTTTCCCCTAAAAGTTAACTTAGGCTACACTATGTTTCTTAGACTGTGACTAGGATGTGTGAGAGAAGCGGCGTGTACTCTAATCACACAAGGAGAGCTGTTGGTCAGGCTACTTCTTGTTGTGCCATTAACTCTAAGTTATAGAATCAAGTGTTATGTAGGTAAAACTAGATGTTAAACAACCAGTTACAATACACCAGAATGCAGTAAATGACATTTACTTTATTCCCCCCCCCCCCCCCCCCCCCATTGCAAATGGTTCTGATGCCAATGGCCGACACATTGTTCAAGACAAGAACCATTGTCAGAACTGGGATCTAAGCACCCCTAAAGGGCATATTCTAAATTTGCCCCTGATATAAGGTTAGAATTAAATTATTTTAATAATGATAGGTCTTGATCTAAAGTGGGCCCCTCTGATGAATGAAACTCCAGGACTGAAAATGAGTCCCACTCCGGCCTTGCGGCTTGTATAATGTGCGCTATTAGATGCATCCCTGGTCCAGCAAGAGAAACAAGAGTATCCCCCTCGCCCCCTTCCCTCCTTTCACAAAATGTGTCAGACCTCAGCAGCAAGCTACATACACTTAACCTGGCGGTGCTCGCGCACTCCCCGCAAGTGAGCGATAGGAAACCGATATTTAGGTTAGACAGGTCATATGAAATAATGTGCATGTGTTTTTTTTTTTTAGGAGAGGGCAGGTGCAGGGCTAGGTACTTAAGTCACCCTTGATGAGATGCTGCCTGTCAGCTACCTATTTTGCCCATATGGTAAATGGACTGTACTTATAAAGCACCTTACTATCTTATCAAGATCCTCAAAGCACTTTACAACACAATCTTTGTCTTCATTTACCCATTCATACAGCACTCTACTAGATCTATACAGAGAATAATCAAAGATTTAGATCACATTCATACACCAATGAGACACACATTGGAGGCAATGAATGGTTCAGTGTCTTGCCCAGGGGCATTTTGGCATGTGAATGCTGGTGGAATCAAACTCCCAACTCTTGCATTGAAGGATGACTGCTCTAACCACTCAGCCACAGCTGCTCCATATCAGAAACCTCCACTGTAAGTCACACTAAGTAAGACACAGTTAGTAAAGTTAATGGGTCACAGATACAGCCATCACGTTCATTGGCACATGTTGACCTCCAGGCCATTCTGTGTGATGTTGTATGTTCTCCCTGTGTGCATGTATGCTTTCCCCGGGCCATAAATTATTCTTTAATGTGAGTAAACAGTTGTCTTGTCCTGTTGCATGCTCAATAATCCATGTAAATAAATCTAACAAGGTTGAGTCAGGTCCTCTGGATGGGTTCTTCTTGATGAAACGTTTTGTCTTTAATCCAAAGGACCTTCAGTCTGAGGAGCTGCAAGCTTGTTGGTGTTTGTCTTGTTTGTGTTGATATGTCCATGTAAAGGACTTGCAATCTGTCCAGGGTGTACCTCAGCTCTTGCGTAGTGACTGCTGGAGATAGGCACCAGTCGGCCATGACCCAGAAAGGAAAAGCGGGTAAATAAAAATGAATGGATGAATGGATGTATACATTCCTATACTCATTACCACACATCTTTGCGGGAGGGTGATGCATCATTCTGCACCTATATTTTATAGCAAATATGTTTTTTATGTGTGTTGATCTGCCACCATAAGGGTAACTTGGTGCAAATTTTGCATTACTTTTATGACAACTTACAAAATTAGATCATGCACTGCTTTTATTCTGCATCCTAAACTGCGACTGATACTCCCAAGTTAATTTTAGAATTTACTATTATAATCTACCAGATTTTATGCAATGAATATGTTTTCTTTAAAGGAGAAGAGTTACATAACTATGTAAATTTATGTTCCTCTCTGCTGTCAAACTGTCACAGTTACAGTTGTGTTGCTCATCAGTGCCAGAATCCTTCAGCATAAAGGGTGTGGGGGTCAACATATAGTTTTTGAATTCAGAGTTCAAATGAACTTCACTTTAAACGTGACTATTTGTCCTGATCAGTGAAAATCAAAGCTGTGTTAACTGCTTTAGCTTACAGAGGCCATGTTCTCTTCTAAAATACAGCAGAAATATTTCCTCTGCAGTGATACACATTGCTTTTGGTGTGAAAACTCCACACAAGATGTGCTTTTAAATCATTAATGCAGCACACACATCATGGAGAAAACCTAAACCCAAAGGCTGACAGAAATTAGTAGTGGGATAAAGTTCAGGGTATCCACAAAGACGTTTTTCTGCACATGTGAAGACCCATCAGCCTCTATATAGAATGCAGTTAAACACACCAAGCAGAGTGTTCAATTAAAAATATACATTTTTGTTCTTTTGCTCTCTTTTATCAGGAAGAACGTGATTTAATCTGAGCCTGACTTTATGCTGATACAGTGGTCAGCTCTTATCTCTC
The DNA here is from genome assembly GCF_014905685.2 of Nematolebias whitei. Lineage (NCBI taxonomy): Eukaryota > Metazoa > Chordata > Actinopteri > Cyprinodontiformes > Rivulidae > Nematolebias > Nematolebias whitei. The sequence continues at coordinate 22,061,461 of NC_056509.1, forward strand.
TGCAAAACACTTGGTGGTACAGGCCTTGGTTAGGGTCTTTTAATAAGGAGTTTGTAGAATCTCCATGTTTCGCAGTTGTATTTAGAGCCCTAAATTCTTCTTCTCCTCCAAAAATGTACAAACATGTTCACCTGATCAGTGTGTTGTCAGTAGAAAATGTTTATTTAACCCCCTGTGGAGTAATACATTCAGCAGCCTCTGCGCCACCGACATTCAACTGTCTGTGCTCTGCACACATACTGTACAGTTTGTAGTAATACAGAGAAAAGATGTGACAAACTAAACAGTGTCATGCAAAAGTGTTCATGTTTAATATGAACTAATAAAGGGTTCTTTCACACCGGTTTGTTAGTTTTTGAGAAATGCTTTATGGGACTGATTTGGTAACAGTTCCTGTTTTAAACGTGCTTTATAAATAAATCTGACTTGACTTGACTGATTTGGACGAAAAGGATAAACAACGTGCCTATAAAGCCTAGGTTTTTATAATCCTCACAGCTTTATGTGGAAATAAAAAATTCTCTGCCATATTTTGAATTTGTTACTTGACGTTCTGCAAGTTTTGATAGAAGTGATGTGTATTAGAATGTAAACTGCACACTGACTTTAAACAGACTTGACAGGTCTCTCTTGTCAATGAGTCCTCGAGGCACAATGTGACTAACCTGTATAAATAAAGGTTGCATTGAATACAATCATTGTAATCGCCAAATGTCTTTTTGTCCCTGAGTCATTGGTTTGGTTTCATTCTTCAATCCTAAATACTCTTTTCCATCCTTCACCCAAGTTTGACTCTCCTATCTTCTGCTGTCTGTCCCTCTTCTTTTGAATTGCCCTCATCTCCAAGGCCACAGGGAAAGACAAGAAGACAATTAAACTGAAGTTGACATTATGGAATCAATTATCCTGCTCTGCCTTGATTAGCTCACTGGGTTGGAGTAGATGAAGAAATGGCAGGGCCGAAGGTGAGGAGGATAAACGACATTTTACAAATAATACATTGTGTAAAACTGCCAGACAATGGGTTTGCCAAACAGTGTGGTACAAGTTACGTAAATTACTCTTATATTAGCATGGAGGTCAGAAATTTGTATAAATACGGTATGTATTTTTTTATTTTATTTTCTGGATTTTGTGAAGACCACACCACCCAAGCCTTAATTACCAGCCCCTTATCCTTTCTCCTTTCACTGTGTCCTTCAAGAAGGAAATATTGTAAGGATGGTATCCCTCTGTCAGTCTCTCTATTGTCTCTCTGTAATTACCTCGATCAGCTCCACCCGCGCGTCCTCCAGGTGTTTGTCATTTGTCTCGTCTAGTCTGTGTGTATATAAGCTCTGGTCTGTGTCTCAGTCATTGTCGGTGCATCGTCTGGTATCCTCCTGTATCCCTCGTGTTCCTGACTAGTAAGTGTTTGCTGCCTCGTTGTTAAGATCGAGATCGTACCCAGGGTGAAGGACCAGAGAACTGAACAGAGACCAGGACTCGAAGTATAAAAAACAGTGTTTATTTACAAAGTGATATTTCCAGGTGAGGACGTCTATGTACAGGTGCCGAGAAGATATATACAATATATATATGTACAGGATCACCTGAGGGGCAGAGGGAGAGGTTAAGGGGAATGCAGAAGGGACTGGAGTGATTCGTGAAGAATCTTCCTTACGTGGCGTGAGGT
>NC_056509.1:22063235-22076597 GCF_014905685.2 Nematolebias whitei
ATTCATGTAGATTTAGCACAGTCAGAAATGAGCTCCCTGTTTGGATAAATGTCCTGGTAAATAAACTGCAGTCTGAGCAGCACAGTGATCGCTGAGTTCTTGTCAGTGCAGACATCATTGACAAAATATGTTTAATCGCAACAGACACCCCAAATTTTATTCACCGCCTTTCTTGGATACATTTCTAAAATTTAATTTATTTACAAAATGATGAAGATCAAATCATGTTTTTACAACTTATTATGTAGGTCACAATATGTTTGTTTTTTGTTCATTGATCCCTTTTGTTATATTTTAAAATTTTCTCCACTTTCTTAATAATAATAATAAATAATAATAAACTTTATTTCTATAGCACCTTCCAACAACGCCTTGCATTGACCAAGGTGCTTCACAAGACAAAACAAGATTTAAAACAGGACACAATAAATCAGTGCAAATTAAAAACACAGCGAGAATAAAATAAGGTAAAAGAGATAAAATAAATAAATAAATACTAAACTACTAATAGTTAAACATTAAAAGCCCTTTTAAATAAGTATGTTTTCAGTTTGGCTTTGAACAGAACCAGATCAGATATGGCACGCAGCTCATAGGGAAGAGTATTCCAGGCTGTTGGGCCTGCAACAGAAAAGGACCGGTCCCCCCATTGTTTGCACCTTGAGCGTGGTACCACCAGCAGATTTTGACCAGCAGACCGTAAAGCTCTGCTGGGCTGGTGGACTTTCAAAAGTTCTGAAATGTAAGGTGGTGCAAGGCCATTCAAAGCTTTAAAAACAAACAGCAGCAGCTTGAACTGTGTCCTAAACTGAACCGGGAGCCAGTGTAAAGAAGAAAGGACAGGAGTGATGTGTTCATATTTACGTGTGTTAGTCAACAAGCGAGCAGCAGAGTTTTGTACAAGCTGTAAACGGGAGATAGAAGATTGATTAATACCGACATATAAGGCGTTACAGTAATCAAGCCTAGAGCTCACAAAGGCATGGATGCCTTTGGATTCTTATTTAGTTAATTAATTTATTCAGAAGAGAGTTAATGCATGCAATACATTTTACTACTTATAAATAAACTGACCATTTAAAACAACCTAAAGACTTTCCTAAAAGCTTGAATGGATACATCTCCTCCTACATGTCATTATGTGAGTGCAGCTACAGCGTGCGCTCTCAGGACATTATTACATGCAGTGTTCCTCCAGTGAGGACTGAACTAGGCAAAAAGGGCCTTCTCCTACTCTGCTCCTGTTTCCTGGAATATCTGGCAAAAAATCTGAAGCTCTCGACCTCGACCTCTCTAAGTGGCTTCAAACATCTGCTAAGTTCCTGGTATAAACCAACGCAGACATGTTCCTGTTTTTAGTATTTGATTTTACATTGCTTTATAATCTAGATCTTTTATATATATATATATATAATTTTCTTCCATTTATTTTTCAATTTATAAGCTTTTATTATGATGGTCTACTCTTGTTATCAATCTTAGTTAAAAACAGGTCTCTCTTGAAAATGAGTCCTTGAGGCTCAATGAGACTAACTGGTATAAATAAAGGTTGAATGAATGAATGAGCAAAAATATTTGTAGAGTACTGGTTTGCTACTAATAATGTTAAATATTATAATATACTGTATATATTGTAACATCCATCCATTTTCTTTACCCGCTTATTCCATTTTGGGTCACGGGGGTCGCTGGTGCCCATGTCCAGCAATCACTGTGCGAGGGGCGGGGGACACCCTGGACGGGTCGCAAGTCCATCACAGGGACACATAGAGACAAACGAGACAAACAACCATTCACTCTCTCACTCACACCTAGGGACAATTTAGAGTTACCAATCAGCCTAACATGCATGTTTTTGGTCTGTGGGAGGAAATCGGAGTACCCGGAGAAAACCCACGCGTGCACGGAGAGAACATGCAAACTCCACCCAGAAAGGCCCCTGGACCGGGGTTTGAACCAAGGACCTGCTCACTGAGAGGCAGCAGCTCTACCAGTTGCGCCACCGTGCTGCTCTCTACATAACAGTTCTATTCAATTCAGTTTCAGTTTATTTATAAAGCACCAAGTCACAACAGAAGTCGTCTCAGGGCACTGAGCAGAAACATTTATATATAAAGTATAAAAAATAATTTAACATTATTTATCTGAGGAGCAGACTGCTTTAAGTTTTACTCCATCACAGAACTCTCATCTTGAGCAAGCATGAATGCGACAGTGGAAAGGAAAAACTCCCTCATGAAGAATAAACCTTTAGCAGAACCAGTCATTTTTAAAGAGACTGAGCTAAACTTTAGTGTGGTTGTAGCTGAGAGACATCCTTCAGGTACTAAACATTCTGTGACAATTTGGCTGAAAACGTCGGCATTTAAAGTTGGTGTTGGTCTCGTCTCTCTGTTTTCGGGATCTCTAATGAACCAGTGGACAGATTTTGAAACAAACACAACCCCCCACACACAATGAATAAACATTATTGTCCACCTTTTAACATAAGACAAAAAAACAACAACGCATTGTTCAGTCTTAACAAATGACAAATTTAAGGAATTTTCTTTTTTGACGGACATTCACCACTTAGCTTTGTGCCAATTCTTCTGGGGAAAAATGCAAACAACAACCACAAACAAAGTTAAGAAACATTTTTCACCAACCTATCATCACGCAGATGACCTTAAGATCACATTTCCAGCAGGTCATTTCCACAGGTGACGCCTCAGAGTGGGAATTTGTGGCATTACAAAGGAGAAATTGTTTTGAATGTTTTTTTGTTTTTTGCTTCCAAGAAAACAAGTGAGTTGTCAGACAAATAATGTTAATAATGACAAATAATGTGGAGTTGAAAGTTCCTTCAGTTTCGGTGGGACACTTGTTTTTCCTCATTGTCAGTTAGAAGGAGTACAAATTGTTGTGTTGTCATCTAAACCTGAAAGGTAATGGCACTTCATGTGAAACTACCAGGAAATACTTAAAAATATTCTGCTTTATATTTGAATGTTGCTTCATTATTTGTATGTCTTAGAATCTGGTGTTATTATATTTCAGGGAGTTATATTACGAAACAGTAAATGGAGTGTTGCTTGAATGAATTTTTTAGCCTCACTACTTAAAAAATCTGTTAATTGATTGATTTCATTTGTTGGTAAAGAACTTTGTGTCTTTATGTGCCACAAAATATGACAACGCACAAAACTGCACTTTGTATAATTGTTAGAAAAATGTGTTTATCTAACTAAATCTGAGATCTATCTAAATCTAACCTCCCAAACCCCTGGACTTCTACTGTGCAATACTACTGACATTCCATACTCTCAGTCACCTTAACTACCTCACTAATATCCATAATGTGCAATACAATTGTGTAATACTTGTATTTTTTTTACTTTCATTATTATATCTATATTGCGTTACATTTTTTTATTTTTAGTGTGTGTTTAATGTGTGTTTTCTTAAGGCGTGTTTTTGCACTGGAAAAAGGAGTGGCTCTTAATTTCATTGTACTGCGTATAATGACAATAAAGGCATTCTGATTCTGATTCTGATTATATTTTAACCAGCTATTATTGTCCAATGTGTGATGAAACGGGCTGTATAGTCTTACAGTTTTGAATTGAATGAGTTCATTCCTGTTAAAAAGTGAACAGAACTTTGCATGATGAAAAACTGCAGGGCATTGTAATCACGTTGAATGAATAGGAATTTATAATACTTTGAATAAAGTTTAATCTATCTTTATTGTGCCATAATCAAATAATTTTCAAATGTGTTAGGATGGACTGAAAGACTTAATAGCCCAATGTTTTGGGTCATTTGGAAACTATAGCATGCAGTGATGGGGACAGTAGTTCTTTTGACTGTACTGAATCCCTGGAATAAGTTCATTAAAATGTTTTGTTCGACTGCTGTAAGATTCACTCGCTCTTCTTATATCTCATCTCCTCATTACTTCATGCGTACCTTAGTCTGTTAAGATAATGGGGGCAGGTGTGTGTATTGATTTTCATATGGCATGAATCAACATTAGCCGTTAGCTTGGAGAAACAGATGCCAATGTCAATGGCATGAGAGCGTGCACCTGCAAGGGGGAAACAGAATCACTCAGGACAGTCAGAGTGTTTTGTTCACTGGGTGATACATGTAGTTTATTTGTAGTAACGAATCACAAGTCACATTCGCTCAGGCATCAACAACAGTCCCGTGCCGTCCGCTCGGCACACGTCACTGTGTTGTTCAACTTTACGTTATGCGTATTAGAACACTGATATTCCACTCCCAGCAGGCACACGTGCACTGAGCTCAAATGAACTGAGAAAGGAACAAATCACTTAATGAAGTGATTTAGTTCAGTTTGTTAACTCAAAAGTTTTTTTCATTTGAACGAATCGTTCATGATTGACACAACACTGAAAACGTGCAGTACGCCAGTGTCCTCTGTCACCGAGGGGTTCGATTAGTGAATGTTTGTAACTTTCGAGATGAGTCTATTTCCTGACGGGAGTTGAAAATGGAACGCATGGGAACGTTTATGTTTTTTGCTGCAAGATACAGGATTTAAGTGCAAGATGCAGCCATTCTGCATGGGAATTCTCCCATGTTGTGTTAAAGGGTGTTGGTTTATTCTAAGAGGAAAACACAAAACAAGGAGATTCTTGCTTTAAGTAAATTTGTTTAACATTGGAAACATTTATATTTATGTATACATGGATCTTGTCATCCAGGACATGATGAATTCAAAAAGCATTCAATACAAAAACAACTGGACTTTCTTTGTAACAGAAGATGTTTCGCTTCTCATCCGAGGAGCTTTCTCAATTCAAAGAGCAGAGAGTGAGGGGTTCAGGTTATAAGGCTGAGTGAGAGAAGACACACACACATGTGTAGATTGGCAATTCACACCTAAACACCTTAACAGTAGGGGTTTCTTAAAGTCTTTGTTACTCTAATTCACAGACGAGCCCCTCGGATGAGGAGCGAAACATCTTCTGTTACAAATAAAGTCCAGTTGTTTTTGTATTGAACGCTTTTTTAATACATGGATCTTTCTGTTTAGAAAACCCACAGCTCCAGCGAGTAACTTCCCAGAAATAGTGGCTAGCTTAGCTTTACACGAAGACATATATGAAAAAGTGCAATTACCTGATTGGTCTAAGATGGAAACTTTCTGCGGTTTTAACCCTGCCCTTTCTCCGTCCGTGCTCAGACATGGGCCCAGTCTCTTGGCACTCAGGAGTGGGCAGCACCTGCTCCTACTCAGTCTCCACCGGATGATTTCCTTATAGAAGCACAGGAAGCTGCAACGTTTCTCACCCTAGTAGCCTTGAAACAGTCTCCTGTTAATTAAATGTATCTCATGTTTGTAGCTCAAAAGAAAAGACGTGTAAAACTTTAACTTCTGTGTGTGGTTTTGATGGGAACAGGTTCGCTGCTCCTTACTAGACAAAGAATTGTGTTTTACTGAAACAGCTGCAAACTAACTAACAAGACAAGAAACACTAAATTTCCACTCAAGAGTATCGTTTTAATTAGAGTAAGTAATTTATTATCCTAACAAATCCCTCCTTTTACACCTTTTAAGGTGTAAACAAATCTGCATTCAAGTTCTCCTAAAACAAATTAAAACCAGTGACGTGCAGTCAGGTGAGGCAGTGTGTGTGGGTGCGGCTGTGGCTGCAGGTGAGGAAACACATGGAGCGTATGTATTTTACCCCAAGCTGCTATGAATTCTGCATAAATCAATGTCGATGCTCAGTACAAGTCAATGCAGTTTAGATTACAATCTAAATCTTATCTATTGATTTTTTGTTTTTTAAACACAAAAAAGTTATCAGGTCAGGGGGATTGAGGTTTTTTTTTATATGAAGGCAATCCAATACAACACAGATGTGGTCCTTTGGCTTGGCTGAAGACTTTTATTTATTCCAGCATTTTTTCTTGCTTAAATCTTATGTCTGCCATTTAACTTATGGATATAGAGTTTCATAAATTACATTCAGTCCATGTGTTCACACAAGACATAATAATCTTTGCCACACAACTGCCTGCAAAACCAACATTTCACACCCAGAATCAGCAAACTTTCAATTATGTTCCACATCAAAATAGCAACAGGACGAAAGGGGAGCTCTTAGTAACAAATAACATGTATAGTGACTCTGTTCCATACTACAGTATTTTCAAGGCTGACACATCCTCACAGTTTCGTACTAAATCTACATGCAGTCCTAAATCTGAAAAAGTTGTGTAAAATGTAAAGAAAAACAGAATGTAATGATTTGTGAATCATACAAACATCTTTTATTCTCAGTGATACATAGTAAACATCAAGGGGAGTGGTGGCGCACAGGTTGCTGGTTCAACTCCCGGTACTGACAACATCAAAAAGGTGGATGGGATAGGTGAAGCACCAACACCTGCCCACACCCTCATTTGCCCCACTCTGGGCCCCTGAGCAAGGCCCTTAACCCCCACCATCTGCTCCCTAAACAGGTCTCTCTGGAAAATCAGTTCTCGTGGCTCAATGAGACTACCTGTATAAATTAAGGGTAAATTTAAAAAAAAGATCTAGTAAAGTGCTGTATGAATGGGTAAATGAGGGCACAGACTGTAGTGTAAAGAGCTTTGAGTATCTCGATAAGATAGAAAGGCGCTATATAAGTACAGTCCATTTACCATTTATCATCTTTGTTAAATCAGGTCTCTCTTGTAAATGAGTCCCCGAGGCTCAATGGGATAAACCTGTGTAAATAAAGGTTGAATTAATATAAATGTTTTCATTGTGAATTGTGGATGAGAAGTGTGTGTGTGTTGGGGGGGGGGAGGGGGGGTGTCTTAAAAACAGCCTTTTCTCTATTTGCCTCGCTTCAACTCTAAACACAACCAGAAGAGAATAAAAATGCACTGTACAATAGATAACCTGAAAATAAAATGCAACATAAACTAACCTTTAGTGGATTTTAAACTAGTGGTGATAACTGAATAATACCTAAAACATATAAACATAGATTCAGTCTTGGTTCTACTGACTTTTAATTCCTTTTTTATCCAGAGTATACTTCTACCTCCTCAGGCTCTCTTCCACCTGCTCCCTACTCTCACTACAAATAATATTGTTTTCAAACATTTTGATCCAATGTCCTGCACTACACCAGCATACTTCTCCACCACACTTGTTCAAATATCTATTCCTAAAATGCATACTGACATTAGCTCTGAAAAGTTCTTCAGGAAAACAGTAGCTTAGATGTGTTAAAATCAGTTCATTAAACTGTAATTTAGGAAAAAAGTTGTAAAGGTTAACATTCACCTTTAGACATATCACAAAATATCATTTAAAATTCTAAAAGTAAATCAGAAAAAGGCATTATTCAAATGATTTACTCACTGCTTACTTTGTGTCTGCTTGACTTGAGGTGAATATTAACATCTTTAGATGAAAGCTGACTTCTTTTTCAGAGGCTGCATGCTTTGAGGCATTAGGGGGAAATCAATTGACAGCAGCAGGAGGTTCATGGAACAGAAAAAGCAAGAGTTGGTTTCATACACTTCAGAGAGTATGATATTTTAAAAACGTCAAGATTTTTCTAAAGTAAATTTGGCAAATTTTTAAGATTCTGGCACTTTCCACATAACCTCCAGTTCTTTTAGCTTCCTGAGTGGCAGGACAGTGCATAACCAGCAGCAGATGTTCTCCAATCCTGCTGATGAAGACCTGGGTATTTAAGGCTGGTCCAATGATCTTCTCGCTTGAGTTTCATAGCCGTCGTAACCGGCTCGTAGTGAAAAGTGCTAACCTGTATTTCTTGTTTCCTCCTAGTTTCTTGGTGGTCCCTCTTGATTGTCTAGTTTTCCAGTTGGCTCCAAGTAAGTCACTGAAGCCTGGATCTTTCCTAACTTCTTGTGTCTCCTTGTGGAACTCCCATGAAAACAAGCACCAGCTTTCAGTCCATCCTGCCATTCTCTTTTACCTACAACTCTGCTACTCCACCGCCAACAGCCTGGTCATGGAATTCCTCCATCCTCCTCTCCACAACTGAAACACAACTAGAGACTGTAAAACATATTGTCTTATAGTCATTGACCGTAAAACTCTTAAGGATCATACTCACAACTATTCATCCTCCACAGATGTTTCCAGTGTCCCCCATCCAATAATTTCAGTTCAACTCAATTCAGTTTATTTATTGTCAAGTCACAACAGAATTTGTCTCATAAGTCATGTACAAAAACATTTGCATCCATCCATCCATCCATCCATTATCTTTACCTGCTTCTTCCTTTTTGGGTTCACGAGAGTCACTGGTGCCCATATCCAGCTATCACTGTGCAAGAGAAGGGGGACATCCTGGACAGGTCTCCAGTTCATCACAGAGATCCACAGAGACAAACGAGACAAACAACCATTCACTCTCTCTCTCACACCTAGAGACAATTTAGAGTTACCAATCAGCCTAACATGTATGTTTTTGGTTTGTGGGAGGAAACCAGAGTACCGGGAGAAAACTCATTCATGCACAGAGAGAACATGCAAACTCCACCAAGAAAGGTCCGGGGCCGGGATTTTAACCGGCAACCTTCTTGCCGCTCTCGTTCATTTGTTGTTGTTTTTTGCATGAGACGGATTTCGACAGCCTCTTGTCAATCAATCCAGTAGGCGTGTCAGCAATTGACCATCCGGATACCTTAATTTTTCTCGAAGATAAATGCCCCTTACCTGCAGCTGCTGCTCCGGGAAAAATCATCAGGGAAAAAATGGTTTAATGTCGTCAGCGGGGAACATGTAATTATTCATGCACGTGTTACACTGAGTGTTTAGAGGGTGGAATACAGTTTATTCCATTTCAAAAACTAAACTGTTTGGAAAAATGTAAAAAGATGGATAAAGGCTAGCAACCGACCCCATGAGCAGCTGATTACAACATAAAGAGGAAGTACCACATGTTCGTCTGTATGAAGATATCTGCAGGTAAATCTTCCATTTTCTGTCATAATTACATTGTGTGCTTAATGGTTACATTAAAGGTTAATGCTTAAAGCTAGTTGTGCTTTCTTTTTTGTGTTTTATATGTTCATTCAACCTTTATAAAGTTTCATCTCATTGAGTCTCGAGGACTCATTTACAAGAGAGACCTGTTTTAAACAAAGACCACAGATGACAACTGTAGACAATCATAAAAAACCTTATAAAATGAAAAGTAAATGGAAAAAATTATATTAAAAAACAAAAACATCTACATTATAAAGCGATATAAAATACTAAAAACAGGAACATGTCTGCGTTGGTTTATGCCATGAATTTAGCAGATGTTTGAAGCCACTTAGAGAGGTCAAGGTCAAGAGCTTCAGATTTTTTTGCAAAGTGTTCCAGGAAACAGGAGCGGAGTAGGAGAAGGTCCTTTTGTCTAGTTCAGTTCTCACTGAGGGAACACTGCAGATAATAATGTCCTGAGAGCGCACGCTGTAGCTGCACTCACGCAGAGACATGTAGGAGGAGATGTATGAAGGCAACAGACCAAGAAGTGATTTAAAGATGAAAATGTACCAGTGAGAGAGTCTGTGTGAAGTTAATGATGTCCATTTAACCAGTGAATACAGGGTGCAGTGGTGGGTATGATAGTTATATGTAGGTATATGTTGCAACTTCTGGTTGCATAAGTGCAGTCTTAAAATTAAATTGATTTTGTACAAAGTGTTTAATAGATTGCGTAATGTAAAATTTACACTCTTACATACTGAATTTCACTGTGAGTTATTGCCCTGTGCTGCTCTGTGACATGAAAACATCCACTGCTGTAACTATGTAAAGTTATTAGTAGCTTAGAATGTACTATTATTATTGTGGCAATTATTATTATTATTACACCTCAGACTGAGGAAGTCTCTCGGATGAGAGACGAAACGTTTCTATATTTTTTTTGCTTTGTTTTGTTTTGTTTTTTGGTTTTTTGAATGTCCAGAGGACCAGATTGAACTTTTTTGGATTTTTCTACCTGGATTATTGAGCATGCATCAGGATATTATTATTATATTTAAAGTTTTTTTTTATTATTATTTATTATTATTTTTGCCTGTCGTCTTTGCCTGCATATTGGCTGATAAGGCAGAAATGCCTCACTAAATGCCTCAGGTAACGCCGTGAGCTTCACTACCTCCACATTACAGCTATGTTGTTTGTTAGTTTGTCTGAGGTTACAGTGCCTTGCGAAAGTATTCGGGCCCCTTGAACTTTTCAACCTTTTGCCACATTTCAGGCTTCAAACATAAAGATATAAAATTTTTATTTTTTGTGAAGAATCAACAACAAGTGGGACACAATCGTGAAGTGGAATGAAATGTATCCAATGTGTCAAACTTTTTTAACAAATAAAAACTGAAAAGTGGGGCGTGCAATATTATTTGGCCCCCTTGCGTTAATACTTTGTAGCGCCGCCTTTTGCTTCAATTCCAGCTGCAAGTCTCTTGGGGTTTGTCTCTATCAGTTTTACACATGGAGAGACTGAAATTCTTGCCCATTCTTTCTTGCAAAACAGCTCGAGCTCAGTGAGGTTGGATGGAGAGCGTTTGTGAACAGCAGTCTTCAGCTCTTTCCACAGATTCTCGATTGGATTCAGGTCTGGACTTTAATTTGGCCATTCCAACACCTGGATACGTTTATTTTTGAACCATTCCATTGTAGATTTGGCTTTATGTTTTGGATCATTGTCTTGTTGGAAGATAAATCTCCGTCCCAGTCTCAGGTCTCGTGCAGACTCAAACAGGTTTTCTTCCAGAATGGTTCTGTATTTGGCCCCATCCATCTTCCCATCAATTCTGACCATCTTCCCTGACCCTGCTGTCGAAAAGCAGTCCCAAACCATGATGCTGCCACCACCATGTTTGACAGTGGGGATGGTGTGTTCAGGGCGATGAGCTGTGTTGCTTTTATGCCAAACATATCGTTTTGCATTGTGGCCAAACATTTCGATTTTGGTTTCATCTGACCAGAGCACCTTCTTCCACATGTTTGGTGTGTCTCCCAGGTGGCTTGTGGCACATTTTAAACAACACATTTTATGGATATCTTTGAGAAATGGCTTTCTTCTTGCCACTCTTCCATAAAGGCCAGATTTGTGCAGTGTACAACTGATGGTTGTCCTATGGACAGACTCTCCCACCTCAGCTGTAGATCTCTGCAGTTCATACAGAGTGATCATGGGCCTCTTGGCTGCATCTCTGATCAGTCTTCTCCTTGTTCGAGATGAAAGTTTAGAGGGACGGCTTGATTACACACAGGTGGATTCTATTTATCATCATCAGTCATTTGGTACAACATTGGATCATTCATAGATCCTCACTGAACTTCTGGAGTGAGTTTGCTGCACTGAAAGTAAAGGGGCCAAATAATATTGCACGCCCCACGTTTCAGTTTTTTATTTGTTAAAAGAGTTTGACACATCCGATAAATTTTATTCCACTTCACAATTGTGTCCCACTTGTTGATTCTTCACAAAAAATTAAAATTTTATATCTTTATGTTTGAAGCCTGAAATGTGGCAAAAGGTTGAAAAGTTCAAGGGGGCTGAATACTTTCACAAGACACTGTATATTCAGGTATATACATATAATCTAAATCCGAACACCCCAGCTATTTGAGGAAATTATGTCTTCAAGTTTTTACACTGATTAAAAATATAGTTTTCTCAAATGATTGGGTCACAAATGAGCAGTGTGCCAACTTCCACTTTAGGGTGTGGCTGCATCTTGGCATAAGCAAACCCATTGTCAAATGTTGGTTTGTCACATCAAAATCCAAGCAGGCCACTGTGTAAACTGACCACACCTATCATATGAGGTAACTATGTAAAATTTCTAGTTTTAATGATCCATCACATAATTGGGATGTCCCAAGAATAATTTATGGCAGCCAAGGCCACCGTTGGCCATTCCTTGACCCCCTGTGACGACCCCATTGCACCTGATCGAGGATAAATTGCTCCCTGCACTTGCCAGCATCCATCATTCACCACTGCTTTGTTCACTTAAATTCCCAGTTTAACTCCAGTCCCAATAAACTTGGAAAACCCCCCAAAAAACATTCACCACTCAAATCTTTCAGCAACAAAGGACATCAGCATACTGCTTGTTATTATTTATTTTGACTTCTGTCAGTTTCTGTCTCAGTAATTCAATTCAATTCAGTTTAATATAGTGCCACATCACAACAAAGTTGTCTCAGGGCACTTTACAGAAACATTCACATACATAGAAAAACCAGTTAGTAATGTTCTATATCTAAGGAAACCAGCAAACATGTCAAATCTTCACTTTGTCACAGTCTCCCATCATGAACAAGCACAGTGGCAACAGTGGAAAGGAAAAACTCCCTTTTAAAAGGAATAAACCTCCTGCAGAACCAGGCTCAGGACAAGTGGCCATCTGTTTTGAACGGCAGTCACACACATACTGTTCAAACAAAATTAGTTAACATGCATCCTGTGTATTTAGTATCTGCATGCCCAAAATACAAAAAAAAAAAAAAAAAAATCCATTGTTATTGACTTGTATTGTTAATAGTATTTAAAACGCTCACTGAGCACAACCATTAGCAAATCCTATTGGTTTTCCAACTTGCAACAAAAACACAGGTAAATGAGGTCAGTTTGTCTTCTGGTTTCCAGCCCAGTCTAATGGTCAGTTTGAACGATTAAACCAGGAACTGAAATTTGCTTCATGTTGTGTAATCAACCACAACCCAACATTTTGGAGTTCACAGCTGCCTTTGGATGCACACATCACTTTAACCTTCTCTGCTTCTAGACTATCACCTTTTGAAGCATCCTTGTGTTATCAATCTCCTCTGTTTTCCAGCTAAGAAAATAAAATGTTTGTTCCCTCAGTATAGCACCACCTGTATAATATAGGATAATCTAGTGCCAGAACAAGACTGCACTCCTCCGAACAACTGATCAGAACCAATAAATGGCCATCAGACATAGGATCCCAGGCCCACAATATTCCCTGGGTCAGACAGTATAGTTATCTTCTCAATAAATGAACTCAAGAATACCCCAAGACATTTAGAGCCCAGATTCTTTCTGACAGCATCTGGCACAACTGTTCCTAATGACATTTGATTACATCCCATCGAACTTAAGCCTGAGTTGGATCATTATTCTTTGTTGGATTATTGAACATCACACAGTCGTTAAATGTTACAAATTCTTGTGAAATGTCTTTGTGTTTTAGCTCCAACTAATGTTAGAAAACCTGTGTTTCATCACAAGTCTTTTGTGTGATCCTAGAACTCCATCATCCATCCATCCATCCATCCATCCATCCATCCATCCATCCATCCATCCATCCATCCATCCATCCATCCATCCATCCATCCAT
>NC_056509.1:22076697-22084668 GCF_014905685.2 Nematolebias whitei
TTATATATATATGTGTGTGTGTATAGATAGATAGATAGATAGAGTTAAGCAAAAGTGGATCTAAAGATATACTCCTGCTGTTTTATTGCTGGTGTTGTTAACTGTTCTTAACTGTGTGTGTATTTTTATGCAGCACAACACAGCATCACAAGTGATATATCCAGACAATATAAAAAATCATTTGAATAACTTCTCACTTTAGCATCATGTCACATTAAACATTCTTATCTAATAAAAATAACTATGAATAAAACTATCATTAGGATTTCCCAAAGTAAGTCTCCTGACATCATATAGATATCTCTTTCAGTAAGTAACATCTTGTTACAACAGGTAATCAAATACAAATGGGAAGCAGTGATTAGAAAATGTACATATACATTTTTTATTATAATGCACACACAAACCCACACACACAAACCCACACATGGAGTTTATGACCATTTGAATTTTACTATCACCGTGACAGCATGTCACATCAATCATGTCTACTATTTACTCCAGACAGCCATATTTAAATTTAACAAGCTTCGCTGAGACTGAGCTCCCGGCTCCACTGAGGTTGTGCAAGATGTGTGGAACTTAATCTTCTCTAACACAGATCACCGACTTCCAGCGATCAGCTAATAACTATGCCAGCTCGCTCATTACCCGCTGTTAATAATTGGTCTGGTGCGCTGCAAGTCAGAGCTCAACCCCAAACCTGGACACACAGTGAGTTCTCCTCTGAAACACTGTCAAGCATGCCCATTAAAAGACAAATATATATATATATTCTATCTGAAGCCTAATAGCATCTGTTGTTGATCTTTTTGTAGTGAGTCAGTTTGTCCACAAGGATGCTGTTTGAACCCTCCTGCTGCCCTTGGGTCAAATGGATGTTTGAGGTCTTCATGAATGCATTAAGGCCTTGGAGTCCTTTTGACCCAAGGACAACAGGAAGGTTATTCAGAAATGCAGCTGCTGTTTGTATAAATTTGTTGATGAACATTTTTAAAGCCAATTTTAATCTCTTTCTCTTCAGTAAATCACACTTTGACATGTCAAAAGCAGCTCTGTGAATCACAGCAGTTTTAGTACATTTTCCCAGACTGCTTTATAATCCAGTGTGTTTATTATTTTGTACATTTATAAAACAAATTTTATGGATGGCAGTTACTGAAGAAACATTTAGTGCACAGTCTGTGTGCAGAAAATTTTAAATATAGAGTTGAAAGACACAGACAGCAGCTGCATTTTGCAGCAATCATTTGACTTTTTTTCAACATTCACATAGAAAACATCCATCCATCCATCCATCCATCCATCCATCCACCCATCCACTTTACCCTCTTCTTTTTTTGGTCATGGGGGTCATTGGTGCCCATATCCAGCAGTCACTGGGCGAGAGGCGTGGGACACCCTGGACAGGTCTCCAGTCCATCACAGGGACACATAGAGACAAATGAGAAAAACTTGAAGAATAAAAAAGAACCATTTGCATATCATCTGCCTCTTTGCATGCCAAATAAATCATATGCACAAGAGCTTCAGATGGCAATTTGCAAGATTCAAGTAATTAAGCAAAATTGAGCAATCACGGAATGCTATTGTATAATTTCTTCTTTCTAAGTTGTGTTGAAGGTGGGGTGGGGGGATGTGGTAGAATTCTGGGTACAAGATCCAAGGGGATGCTTCCAGGTAAGTGGTGGTATACAAGGCATGCATTGTAAAGCAGCAGGTGGTAGGTTGAGATAGCACAGGTCTGATTTAAAAAAGAAAATCCCTGAGTTCGACTCACGCTGGAGTCAAACTCAGAAGGGAACTAGATGCCAGTCGGAAAAGATGCCCTTTAAGGATTACAAAGTAACATAAGTAAACACAAAATACTTGTTTTTGATTCAAGTGAAGAGCTCTAGGAAATGCTCACCTAGTTTGTTGATTCACTATGTGACAATCAATGGCCCTATGTAGACTCATGGAGAATCTCAGCTTAAATGGTGAAGGGGTGATCAGAGGTAAAGGGAACAGCTGTGGGAAAAAGCACTGCCCACTCACACAACTCCTGCAGAAGTTGGTAATGGGAAAGTGAATTAGAATCCTAACTGTTCTATTTCATATAGGCTTCGCCCTTTAAGGCTGTCGCTGATGGGTTTATCCCGTTATGCAGAGCATAAGCACTGAAAAAAAAATTAGTCCACGCCCACCTGCTGTGTGGGCCCCACCCGGTCCGTATAAATTACGTTAAGAGCGGGAAATCGGCTCCCATTTTTTCTTCAGCGAGCTAATATAGCACTGTCAGAAGAACAAAGAAGATAAATTGTGTATATGACCAACCTTTGTGAAGGATGCTTGGCCCGGCAGTCGACCTCCGGTCGTCCGGTGAGTTCTCCTCCCCGAGGAGAAGATGACAGCAGTCTTATTCCAAGGTAAGCGTCGGGGAACATTTCCCAGTGACAGGTCACTACACGCTGGACAACGCCATCTTGTGTTTTTTCCTCTTATCGCCGACCCTCGGGGCGAACCGGATGGTTCCTCCGGGGCAAGGTGTGCTCAGCTGCAGCCCCCGCTGCTCATTCCCTCCTGGGGAGCGTAGTGTAGGTGGAGGGGGGCTGAGTGAATGCTCACCCCATCCCACCTCGTTTCGCATCGGCGATCACACCGCTCCCGGCCGACGGCGCCCTCAGGGATTGCCCGGCGGAACCCGGGAGGAGGCTGACATGAAGGGACCCCTTTTTTCTACGTCCCTCGCCTTTGCCCGCCAGTTCGGATGATCGGCGGAAAGGTTATTTTTCACCGACGTGTTTCCAGGCAGCCGCAGTTAGCAACAACGTGCGCTGCTAGCATATAGCATGTCCAAGGGACTGAAGGCCGCAGACCTGCCTTGGAGACAAAGAACTCCCTCTGTAAGGCAACTGACGCTATTCCTCGGTTCCCCCCCCTGGAGCCAAGCCTCGCGGAAGCTTCCGGAGCGAAGCTGCCCAGGTCGGAGCAGCGTCCCGTCCCTCCGGAGGAACCAGACGGCGACCAAGCTCTCCAATCGAGCCCACCGACGTGTTTTCAGGCAGCCGCAGTTAGCAACAACGTGCGCTGCTAGCATTTAGCATGTCGAAAAGGCTGGAGGCCTCAGATCTGCCGGAGGAGACAAAGAGCTCCCTGTGTAATCGGCAGACGCCATCCTCAACATGTGTGCCGCTTCCACGGTTGGCCTGTCGAGGATTGCAGCGTGGATGACGGTAATCCAACGTTCCATCTGGCTCCGTCACTCTCCATTGCTGCCGGAAAAGCTGCACAAGACCTGATGGAGGGCCCCATCTCATCGGACGCGCTGTTCGGAAGCAGCTTGGCGACCATGCTGACGAATTCGAAGCAGTCGGAGGAGATGTCGGAAGCTGTACGCCATCTCATCAAGCCGCGCGGCTCATCCCGTCCCCCAGCCCGCTGGAGAGATCGTCGAGAGCAGAGGCAGAAACATCGACGCTCCACGGCAGCAGCAGCTTCGTCTCGCCCAGCTCCACCACCAGCCCCGCCCGCCAGAGACCACCCCTCCTCAGTCCGGCAGCCTGCACTTCAGCGTTTCCCCAGAGATCGCCTGCAGACGGCGCTCGGGGCCAACAAACCGCAGGGCTCACGGGGGAGAAGATTTAAGAAATGACGGTCTGCGGAGGATGTGTGTATAAATGACACAGGAATTGAAATAAATGATTTTTCAAAGATCAAAATGCCTGTTTTTAGCCAGTCTGTAAGTTCGGATGAGCTCACAGCCGCTACACACACATCCTCCACACAGAGAGAGCCGGTGGCCTTAAATAAAGGTTTTTTAAACCCACCGCCGCTCCTTCACATGCCCAGACGCTCACGTGACACCACGGTAAGCGAAATAACTTGTTGTCAATCAGACCCGCACGATCACCACCCAAACGGTGTTAAACGCGCACCCGAGCGGGACAAGCAGCCTCCATCCAAACGGCACTGTGTCGATGATGCACGCACAGCTGCCCGGCGCTCACCGGCTCACATCGGGATAAATGTGGGACCGCAGGCCGGGTCCGGTGGAGGTCCCCGCTCTCAGCGAAAACAACACACGCCTCTCCTGAATGAACGCGAGCGGCCGTCATCCATCGCGTCTCAGCGATCAGCAGCTCACGGCGGCATAAGCGTGAGACTGCTGAATGAATCCAATGACTGGCCCCGCCCTCAGCGAGAGCGGCGCGCGTCCCTCCAGAGGAAACGTGCGCTCCCGCGAGGCTCACAACCTTCACTTCGACAGCACGGCGTTGATGACGTCACGCCCTCCACCTCTCAACGTTCGCACAGCGACGTTAAACGTGCAGCCTCTCGACGTCATCAGCTGACACACGCCTCGCCTCAGCGCACACCGCCCCGCCCAGACATGAAGGTTGGTCTGCGATCCAGACACAACGCACGGGCGCGCGCAGAACAGCCCTTTCGAGGAAGCCTCGCCTTGGGTCACGCGGAAAACATTTCCGCGACACATGACGGCGGTCGAGGCGGAGGTTTGGATGACATCCGTTCAAAACACGGCACATCATTTAAACGCACGTCCACTCCACGAACGTCACGCAGAGTGGCTAAAAACATGCTCACCGGACAGATGGATGGACAGAGTGTTATGCAAGGGTTACACGCTGCAGTTTGCAACCCGACCCCCTCCGTTTGGAGGAGTTATAGAGACGGTCCTGTCATCACCAGACCAAGTCTCAGCCTTAAATGCAAAAGTCCAAGAGCTTCTGATAAAAGATGTAATCTCAAGAGTTCCCAACGAGGAGGAAAACACAGGGTTTTACTCACGCTACTTCCTGGTCCCCAAAAGGACCGGAGGGATGAGACCGATTCTGGATCTGTCAGCTTTCAACAAAGCGATCATGAACAGACCTTTTCACATGTTGACGAACAGACAGCTGTTGGACAACATCCAGGAAAACGACTGGTTTGTCTCCATCGATTTAAAAGATGCTTATTTTCACATACCAATCATCCCAAACACAGAAAATTTCTGCGTTTCGCCTTTCAAGGGATGAAGTACCAGTACAACAGGCTGCTTTTCGGGTACTCCCTCGCGCCTCGTACGTTCTCAAAGTGTGTGGAGACAGCCCTGCATCCGCTACACAGAGCAGGGATGAGAGTTTTGTTTTACCTGGACGACCTGCTGCTCCTGTCTCACTCCAGACAGGAAGCATTGATACAGGCTCAGGTGTTGGCATCACACCTGTTAAATCTGGGCTTCGCCATAAACTGGAAGAAAAGCTCGATTTTCCCGGCCCAGACAATTGTTTATCTGGGAGTGGAATTAAACTCAATTACCATGACGGCTCGCTTATCACAAACAAGAATCGACACTCTAAAAAACCAATTACGCCACGTAAGACCTGGCAAAGTGGTAACAGCTGTCTCCGTCATGAAGCTGTTGGGAATGATGTCATCAGCTCACACAGTGGTCCCGCTGGGTTTGTTACACATGAGACGCCTCCAGAGGTGGTTTACGCGTCTGTGTGTGGATCCAGTAAAACAAAAGAGACGGATGATCATTGTCCCTCCCTCCGTGAGAGCAGACCTCCGACACTGGGGAAACACCCTGGTTCTGTCAGAGGGAGTCCCCGTCAGCAGACCCTCATCACACGTGTCAGTCTTCACGGACGCGTCGCTGTCAGGCTGGGGGGGGACATGCTTATCTCAAGCAGTAGGGGCGCTGTGGCCCCACCACACATCAGCCCACATCAATTTTTTGGAGTGTCGCACAGTACTGAATGTGATTCAACACTTTGCTCCTGTGCTACAGGATCAACACGTGTTGATTCACACAGACAACATGATGACTGCCGCTTACATAACCATCAAGGGTGTGCGTTCAGCCCAGATGTTACACATTGTGCGAAAGCTACTGTGTTGGGTTCATCAAAACTTGCTCTTTATTAGAGCGGTTTACATATCCGGTGTTCTGAACAGAGGGGCAGATGTGACGTCCAGGGGCGGCCCACGTCACGTGGACCGGACCCTCCATCCAGATCTGATGTTTTCAGACGCAGCAGAAGTTGGCAAAGCAGCTGTGGACCTGTTTGCGACGCGGGAAGAACGCTCAGTGCCAACTATGGTTTTTTCCTTGAGCCCGCGAGACGATCCATCGCTGGGGGGGAACGCAATTGCTCACAGCCGGTGGCCCAAAACGCTTTATACGCGTTTCTTTTCCCCCACCTCCTCTGTTTTTTGCAGTTCCTGAACCGAGTTCAGGAGGAGGGATTGACAGCTCTCCTGGTGGCTCCCGGCGTGTGAACGCACCATGGTTCCCAGGCCTGCAACGCCTGTTGTCGGGTCGCCGTGGAACTGTCGTGGAGGGAGGATGCTCTCCTTCAGGCAGGAGGAGCGACCAAGAGTTACCCAGAAATAGGTCAACACCTGTGGGTCTGACCGCTGAGCGGTCCCACTTAGAGGATGGGTTTCCCTCAGGAGATGGTGTGCACAATTCATGATTCACGTGCTGCATCTACCACAGTTCTGTACACATCAAAGGGGACGGTTTTTTCAGCGCTGGTGTACAGAGAAGGTTTAGAGGCCACCTCATGCCTTTTAGGCGGCGTGTTGTTTTTCTACAACAGCTGATGGATAGGGAGTTGGCATTCAGTACGCTTTAACGTACGTTGCAGTCATCTATTCCTGCCACGAAGGGTTTCGGAGACAGAACAGCTTTTAATCACCCGCTGATGAAGCGTTTTTCTAAAAGATGTTCAGAGACACAGGCCTGCTTCACGTCCACTTGTTCCACAGTGGGATTTAACGCTGGTCCTGCGAGCCATGATCAAAGCTCCAATTGAACCTCTGGATCAGGTTTCATTTAAATTCTTGTCTCTTTAAACAGCCCTGCTGCTGGTTTTAACACCCGCTAAGAGGATAAGTAATTATCTGCCCTCTCTGTTGCTTCGTCATGCCTTAGAATTAGGCTGACGGGCAGCTCAGCTGTTTTAAGACCAACCCAGCTTTTATGCCTAAAACATCACGAGCTCTTTTAAATCAAGAGTGATATCGTTGGAGGGGTTTCTCCCCCCCCACACAGATCAGAAGAGGAAGCATCTTTTCATCTTCTCTGCCCGGTGCGGGTGTTGGCGTGTTACATAACGCGCTCAGCTGCAATGCGTTTTCAAACTCAACAATTGTTTGTGCATTATAGAGATGCTTCTGCAGATCACCGTTATCCATCCAGCGCTTGTCACTCTGGCTGTGTGAGGCCTTTTCTGAAGCCTACAGAGCATCAGATTTAGGGCCTCCTGTCAACCTCTAAGCACACTCGACCAGGGGTATCGCATCTTCGACTGCTCTGCATAATGGTATGTCAATGCAGGACATTTGCACTGCGGCTGCATGGTTAACACCCTGCTCATTTATTCGCTTTTACCTACGTGATGTAACGGCTCGTTCCATGACACATTCTGTCCTTAGTGCTCTAACAGAATGAATATTATTGTTCTCATGGAACTCTGCTTAAGCTCACTTCTGTCTGCATGCATTCAGTGTGAGATGTTGTTATCAGTCACAAGTCGTGTCTGTGATTTTGGTTCTATTGTCACTAATCAGTTCATGATTATTGTTACCAATCAATTCATGGACATTAATCTGTTATACTGTTCAGCCATGAACCAGTTGGTTCATGCCCCCCCCCCCCCCCTCTCTTTTCAACTTCTTCTTCCCGTTGAAAGTTTTCCGGGGGCATTCATGCTTTGTCAGAACGCATAGTTACTCAACATGCGTCTGTGCATGTCACATAATTACGCGATGCGTAGTTATGCACACGGGGAGCTGAGTGACAAGACATTTTTTGGGCAAGCTTCCGCTTCTTACTGTGTTCGAATGGACCCAGTGAGGCGAGGACCACATCCGCTTCGCCCTTAACCCATCAGCGACAGCCTTAAAGGGCGAAGCCTATATGAAATAGAACGTTGGTTACGTACTGTAACCCCAGATTCTATGAATATAGGCGTA
>NC_056509.1:22084768-22102995 GCF_014905685.2 Nematolebias whitei
GTGGATGGAGAGTTCTGGAGTCTGCTGTCAGAAGAAAAGTATCCTAACATCCGAAGATGTGCTTTGAACTTAACAGCACTTTTTGGATCTACCTACCTGTGTGAGTCTGCTTTTTCACACATGAAAATCATCAAGTCCAAAAACAGATCCACAATGAATGATGATCATCTGGAGACCTGCCTGCGCCTCGCAACCACCTCATACTGCCCAGCTTATGAGACCCTGGCCTCCTCCTCTCAGTGTCAGAAGTCCCACTAAGGTAGAGACACATTTATTTTATACAGCTTGCATAAAAAGTTGTCTCCTATAGACACATCACGTTCTGTTTTATTTACTTTAAAGAAGTGAGGAGTAGGGATTGATGAAAAATTATGTTTGTTGATAATGAGACTGGACGAGTAGCTCTCGGCAAATTGCCGACTTCAAAAGTAGCTCTTGGTTCAAAAAAGGTTGGGCACCCCTGCCTCTACACCAAGGGTGTCAAACTCCAGGCCTCGAGGGCCTGAGTCCCGCAACTTTTAGATGTTGCACTGGTCCAAAACACCTGAATCATATGACTGAATTAGCTTCTCAGTGCAGTCAAGTTCTCCAAAGTCCTGCTAATGACCTCCTTACTTGATTCAGCTGTGTGGCGTCTAAAACACACATCTAAAAGTTGCAGGACTCCGGCCCTCGAGGCCTGGAGTTTGACACCTATGCTCTACACCATCTCGGCCCCCATAATAAAAGAATCTTATGACAATTTTAGCTAAACTCACAGTCACTGATACATTTTTATTAATATATATACATATATATATATATATACATATATATATATACATATATATATATATATATATATATATATATATATATATATATATATATACACACACGTTACATTTTCATTATCTTATAAATAAATACACGTATCATCTCTATCATTTTTACTGTAGTTTATCATTGTCATTGTTTACTGTTCTGTCTGGAGCAGGTCTCTTGTTAATGAGTCCTTGTGGCTCAGTGAAGCCAACCTGTATAAATAAAAGGTTGAATAAATCATTATATATATATTTATATTCATTCAACCTTTATTGATGCAGGTTAGTCCCACTGAGCCAATAGGACTCATTTACAAGAGAGACCTGGATTTTAACAAAGAGTGATGACAACAGTGGATAACAAACTGTTTTTCAATTGTAAAACAAACAAACAATAAAAAAAAAAACTAAAATTCTATGAATCATTTGTGAATGTGTATTGTTGTCATTGTTATCACTGT
Source organism: Nematolebias whitei (assembly GCF_014905685.2). Classification (NCBI taxonomy): domain Eukaryota; kingdom Metazoa; phylum Chordata; class Actinopteri; order Cyprinodontiformes; family Rivulidae; genus Nematolebias; species Nematolebias whitei. The sequence continues at coordinate 22,086,033 of NC_056509.1, forward strand.
CTTATTACTATTACTTGTTCTTACTGAAGAACATTATAGACAACCCTCAGCATCCTCTTCATCAGACTGTCATACAACAACAAAGTGTCTTCAGTCAGAGGCTTCTTCAAATCCGTTGTAGGACAGACGCTACAAGAGATCCTTCCTGCCCACAGCCATCAGCATCTAGAATAACTCTTTAATGAAACCAGGATGATGAGTTACAACAACATATAATTTCCTTCTGGGATTAATAAAGTATTTTTGAATTTAATTGAATTGAATTGTCTTGTGCTCTGGTCCAGTGTCTTCATGGACGATGTGTGTGAGGGTGGACATGTTTGGAGGTTGCTGTGTTGAAGCTCCATGGATCAGCCTCTCTGCAGCTCTCAGCACCTTCACTGAGCCTTGAGGGAATCACTGAGCTGCTCTTGTTCTTCACAGTTAGAAGGTGGGAGCTCTCGTCAAATGATGATCTCCAGCATCTTCTTGTTCATGCCAGGCTTTTCATCCACTGACCACAGACACCTGGAAACATCAGGGGGACCAGTAGCTGTTTAACACATCTGGAAGGAAACCAGTGAGATTTTAATTTGACCATGACCATTATGATATGATGTTATGTGGGGGAGTGGTGGCACAGAGGTTACAAGATGGGCCTGTGATTGGAAAGCCGCAGGTTCAACTCCCGGTACCACCAACATCAAAATGAGGTGGAAAAGGTGAAACACTCACACCTGCCTCCACCCTCATTGGCCCCACTCTGGGGCCCCTGAGCAAGGCACTCAACCCCCACCATCTTCTCCCTAAACAGGTCCCTCTTGAAAATGAGTTCTCGTGACTCAATGAGACTACCTGTATAAATAAAGGCTAAATGAAATTAATAAAAGTTTAAAATAGAAATACTCACATCATGAGGCCGAGGTTGTGTGTGTGACGGGCACGTTCCTGAGGTTGTGTGTGTGACGGGCACATTCCTGAGGTTGTGTGTGGGACGTGCCCGTTCCTGAGAGGCCACAGACCGAGCAGCTCCAGCTTTTGTTGAGTTCCTTAGTCCTGCAGTTTTCAAGCTGAAATGAAAAAGCATCATGAATATGAACTTTACAGTCTATAGTTACCTGTTCATATAAACACGTGGAGGTGTCTCACCTTGTCACTGACAATAAAATATGTACATTTATGAACATTAATGAACTTGTAATGATGCACCTACTCTTTGAAGGTGAACCGATGGTACCACACCATCTCTCAGTTGGACAGTCTGACAGCCAATCGTGGCTGTTGTTCTGAGGCAAACGCATACACGTCACTCGTAGGTAACATTTACAAAAGCACAACTGGCTGGAATTTCCAGACAATCGTGCATCTGTTTGCGGACACAGATGCCTTCGGGGTTCACAAAAAAACTCTGACAGACAGTTGCGAGAGGCTGATAACAACTGATTACAACCACACATTCACGGAATGGTCAAATTATCGTATATTTGGCCTTTTTTGGGATTATTGATCGTACAGAGGGCAAAGTTGTCGTACAAATACGATAATTATCGTACACCTGGCAACACTGTCTCCAGGTCAGATTTGGAAAACATTGCCTTCAGTTTAGAAATGTTTCTCACATGATGAAAGCAGTTTTTTACCAGAAGCTTTGAATGTTTGTCCAACAACACTGACTGGTCGAACAGAACACCAAGGTTTCTGAGGCTCGGCTGAGAAGAGGAGCCCAGAGAACCGAGGTAATGCTTGATCCAAGAAACTCTGTTCAGAGGCAATGATCAGGGTTTCAGTCTTATTAGAATTTAACTGAAGGCAGTTGTTAGCAACTATGCTTTAATATGGGAAACAGTTTACTAATTCAGCTAACGTGTAATTCTGAGCCATTGAAGGTGCAGTACAGTTGAATATCATCAGCATAGAGATGGAAAGATGCATTTCTGAAGCTTCTGATAATCTTTCCAAGGGGGGTGATGTATAGAAGGAACAGAATAGCACTCGAGACTGATCCCTGAGGAACACCATACAGTAACGGAGTGGTCTTAGACATACATATATACAATACGTACGTACATACATACATACATACATACATACATACATACATACATACATACATACATACATACATACATACATACATACATGCATACATTCATTCATGCATTTATTTATTTATTTGGTGTCAAGAAAAGCAGCCAGAAAAGACAAATGGTGGAGGATTTTGTGTAGAGAATGTTATTGGTTTTAAACACCTTTTTCAAAAGAGAGAGGATCATAGGGTAACCTAAGAGTGGAGGAAGAAGTACACATGTAGACTACATTCTGTGTAGAAGAGGTTATGTCATTTAGACAAAAAAAAAAGCCAATAAGGAAACTTGGTGGAAGAATAGTGAAGTTCAGGAAGTGTTAAGTGGGACTGCATCAAGGATTGTCTCTAAGCACTTTCTTGTTTGCTCTGTCCATGGACCGACTAACTGATGAGGTCAGGCAGGAATCTCCGCGGCCTATGGTGTTTGCAGATGACACCTGTGGTGAGAACAGGGAACAGATGAAAGAGTCTTTGGAGAGGTGGAAGTATGCACTTGAAGGTAGAGGAATGAAAATCAACTGTAGCAACAACAAAAAAACAACAACATGCATTTGAATGAGAGCAGTCACAAAGGTGCAGGACTTTAGGTACTAGTGTTAACTTCAGGCAAAGAAGTGAAAGAATGGATCTCGTCTATGGAGTGGATGGAGAAAAGTTTCAGGAGTGATTTGTGACAAAAGGGTGGCAGCAAAGATCAATCAAAAAGGTTTACAAGAGAGTTGTGAGACCAGTAATGGTGTATGGTTTAGAGACAGAGACACTGACAGTAAACAGGAGAAAGAACTGAAAGTGACAGAGCTGAAGATGTTGAGGTTCTCCTTAGGAGTGACAAGGATGGATAAGATTAGGAATGAGATCATCAGAGGTACAGCACAGGTTGAACAACTGGGAGATAAAGTTAGAGAGACCAGACTGAGATGGTTTGGACATGTCCAGAGGAGGGACAGTGGGTATATTGGTAGGAGGATGTTAGAAATGTAGCTGCCAGGAAAAAGACAAAAACGAAGGCTATAGAGGAGATATATGGATGAAATTAGAGAGGACATGAAGATGGAGTGAAGACAGAGTGAGATGGAGAAATAAAACCCGCTGTGGCATCCTCTGAAGAGTGAACTGCAGAAAGAAAAATGAGAAGTGTTGCAGCTGCTGTACTGATGGAGGTATGGGTGTGGTGGTCATACAACATAATGTAGCAAAACGGAAAAATCTACAAGAACTAGTTGCAAAGAAATTGTTTTTTTCAACATGGCCTAGGTGTTTGCACAGACAAAAATAAGCAACTCTTTAGTTGGTATTTATATACTCTTTATTTTGCACCAAATAGTTTTTGGGTTTAAGGACAGATGCTAAAATGTGCCCTACATGAGTCTGCATGCAATCATCTTAAGCACAATGCATTCACTTCAGTGTTCTGTTCTTATACTAAGTCCAGTTTTGACCAAAAAAAAACCATTTAAATTGGTGACAACGGTCATTTCTTTTGTCTATTTTGTAAAATGCATTGCATGCGTATCGCTGGCTCTTCTGATCTAAACTTTTTTTTAATTGAATGAGAAGGTAAACAAAAGTGCAAAAATGCAACAATAGTATACATACAACAAAGAAAAGAATGCAACACTTACCCATTTAGATGTCAAACATGATTTGATCCTTAACCTTTTGTGACCAAATGAATTTTAAAAATGCATCTGAAAAAAAGCAGTGAACATCTGGGTGTGTCTGTTGCTACTATATACCTTTTAACAGGAGCTCTGCAGACACAAGAACCCAGCGTTCTCTGTGCTGCTCAGACTGCAGTTTATTCAACAGAAAATTTATCCTAACACATTTTCAGGAGATCGTTTCTGACTGTGATAAATCAACATGAAGACACACTGTTCAGTAATAGCTGTCCTGCTGATGGCATCTTGTCTGTTTGTGCCCTCTTACTCTGTTCCAATTAAACCAGGTAAGTTTTTTAATTTTGTGTTTATCTCTAAACTGTTTGTTTGTTTTACTAGTCACCCTCATTAAGTCACCACTTCTCTAAAACCAGGGATCTGTCCAAATGGCCCTCCGTGGATCGGTGAAATGCTGCCGATACAGCTATATTGCGACACTGACTGGAATTGCCCTGATGGTCAAAAATGCTGCTGGCATCGCTGCGTCTCTCTTATTCCTCCACGTAAGTCATCTTCCAACGAAAATTAGAAAATGTGGAAATAAACAGGCAGGTTAAGTCAAGAATGTCCTACTGGTTTAGCTGAATTACGTGAATTCGTTTGACAAAAGCTTCACAGTGTAGTGTCAGAACCATTTAAAGGGTTTCAATAAGAATCTGATGGGTCATAGGATGGATTAAAATAGGATTTCTGAAATCAAAATGTGATTTGATGATAATTTTACTTTTACTGTATATTTGGGGATTAGATTCATCCCAGAAACAAATGTTTCCATCTACTGTTTGGATTCATGTTGGAGTGGTAGTAGAACAACATGGTGGTAGCTGAGGCTCACAAGATAACTCATGACAGAGTCAACAGCAGAATTTAATGCCCAAATGTTTAATGAAAATATCAAAACAAATATTAGAATTTAAGAATAAGTTGGGAATGACTCGGTTATTACCGCAGCAAAATTCTCTTCAGCATCTGTAAAACTGAGTTTTAGTCATTTTTATTTTTGATGAAGTTGCTTAGCTGTGGCAGTCAACTTGAATGATGTTAACTCTAAAGCTTAATCAACTGTGGATGTACATCCAATGATTATTTCAGAAATATGTTTAAAAGATGTAGTGGTTACTGAGAGCGTTCCTTTAAGCAGTGCAAGACAAAAACAGACTCTTCTCAAAACTCACATTTTGTCAGAAGCTAAAAGAAACAGGATTTAATAAAGTAGCCATTAATAATAACGTTAAATCTGTTTAGGTGACAAAAAAAGTTGTGTTCAGGCAGTTAAAAACACCGTCTACAATCAAAAATCTACTTTTTCCATCTTTTTTTCTCAGCCGTTGGCAAATGTCCAGTGCGAAAATTTGGACCATGTATTGAGGCATGTGGTGTGAACAGACCATGCAGAGCTGGTAAAATGTGCTGCCCTAATGGATGTGGGCAGCAGTGCATGACACCCGTACCAGGTGAGATATGAATAAGGTGGTAAAAGTCCTCGATTATTCTCCGCCTACTGATCCTATGAGCAGATGGATTGTTTTTGTGTTTCAGAGCTGCCATGATTTTGAGGTAGAGGACGGTTCTTCCCTCACTGTCATGAAAGCTGATGGTGATTGCAGCAGCGGCAAAAAGTGTTGTCTGAATAGATGTGACCAAACCTGCCAGCAACTCCTTATGTTGTTTGTTTCTTCAATACAGACATATTGATTAAAATATCAGTAAACTGCTTATGTGTATGTTTTTGCTTCAGTACCTTTTCTTTCCTATGCCTAGTTCTTCACTTATCTTTTTTTTTTACTTAGTTTTTATTGATTATCTTTTGCTAACATAACAGAACCAACAGATATTGGCAATAGATAATAGTCACAATCCTTTTCTAAACAACACTAGAACGTTCCTGGAGAAACTTTGATGGGGACTGCCTATTTATATGTATATGTAAATTATTATTAATAATTAATATTAATTATTATTAATATTAATTATAAATGCTAATTATTATTGTTGATTATTTATATATTGTTAATTTATTAATATTAATAATTAATCAGTATTATTCATATTCACACCAATAATTAGTATTAATTTTAAATATTACTTATTACTATTAATAATTATTTATATTAAAACAGATAATTATTAACATTAATAATTTATAATTAATATTTATTATTAATATTACTAATTAATAATAAAAATAGGTGATAATAGGTAATAATAGGTGCCTTCCATGCATTGCATAATGCACTGCCTTTCTTGCATGTTGAACCAAAATGGCTCCATATGTTACTCAGTTTCTGTGGCGTTTTCTCCTATTGATTTCCTATGGTAAATTTGGCATCTTTGTTAGCAAAATATGTTTCAATGGTAACTGTGAATGCCAATAAAAGTAAGTGCACACTTCCCGGAGCCAGGCTGGTCGTTTTGATATAACTTTTGTGGGGGTCCATGTTGCGGTTCGGTATAAAAAAACGGTATAAATGTATAGACCGTATTGACCTAATATATATATATATATATATATATATATATATATACCCCAGACCTCCCCATATATTGATGGGGAGGTCTGGGGGTCCTCCCCCAGAAAAAATTTGAATAAAGTAGAAGTAATTTCCTGCATTCTGGTGTATTTTAATGGTTGTTTAACATCTAGTTTTACCTACATAAGTAAACACTTGGAACACCTTGGGATTCCCCTGGAGGAGCTGGTCCAAGTGGCCGGGGAGAGGGAAGTCTGGGCCTCCCTACTTAGGCTGATAACCCCGTGGATGGATGGAAGTAAACACTTGATTCAGTAACTATTTTAGAGTTGGCACAACAAGAAGTAACCTGACCGACAACTGATTCAATTAATTAAAAATATATTCAAAGGTGACGATTTGATGCCCAAATAAAAATTAAATATCTGTAACTTAGTTGACTTCAAATGTAATAAGATTATCAAAGAATGTTTGCAACAAAGGATTTACTGAGTATAACAAAGATTCCTTCAAGAAACCTCCCAGTATAAATCATTAAACCGGTATGACTTCTGCTCATTCTAAATTTGTCAAATGGCCTAAATCTCCTAAATTGAAGGAGAATCATTTAAAAATAATAAATAAGATATATCCTGTAGTCATGTTTCTGCAAAGAAGATTTAAATTTGATGTTGATTCTTGTGTCTTCTGTAAATCCGAAGATGAATCCCTCAAGCAATTTTATTTTCATGTCAATACAAAGTCTTAGGTCAGACATCAGAAACTGGAATAATCTCAAACTTATTATTCCTTCTTTTCATGCTGATGACATTTTACTTTATGTGGATAACTGAAGCTCAGCTTTCTCTGATGCCATAAATATAGTCGTACTTATAACAAAGTACCACATTCACTGTAGTAAGAGGAGAGATAATAAGCCTTCCTTCCTGTTTGATGAACGATTTGAAGTCATACTATTCTTCATTAAGTAGATTAAAAACTGCAAAACTTCTAAAATCATCTCACAACAGATACAGACTTATTGTTTTAATTAAAACAATGTTTCTCAAGAAAAAAACCTGATGAGTTTGTCAGCAGGTAAGGGGCGTTTACCTTCGGGACAAATTGAGGTTGTCGATTGGTCAGTTACTGACACGCCTTCTGAGTTGATAGACAGGTCGCGCCGTAGAAGATCCGATTGGAAAAAAAAAACGAGAGATGCATCAGCTGCTGAAGTAGGAGCGATGTGAAGGGAGGGAAGGAGTTGAGGAGCAGCAGTGGGAGGTGCGCAGATGAGGAGGAGGACCAGCCTGCCGTGCTTCAGCAGTGGCTCTGAACTCCTTGACAAGGGAGGCGGAGGACCGGGCACAATTAATGCAGAAACCTCCTCCTCTCGACGAGCAGTGGAACGACAGCCTTGCCCAACAGCTCAAGGAAGAGCCTCCTCCTGTCACGCCTGGCGGCCATCCAGCTGGGGCGGAGCTCCCTCCACACAATGAAGGCATTGTAGCACCAAACATTGAGCATGTTGTGTAAGAGGGCCACCTTCTCCCTCAAGGGGCGGCAGGGGTGGCGGCAGCGTGGTCAGGAGCAGCACATTCCTGTTCTTCTTGGGCACGTGGCAGAGCAGAGTGACCCAGTGCGTATAGGCCAAATGGGTGGTGGACGGCAAAAGTCCTACTAAAAAGCCCAACCCCTCCAGGAGTTGGACTTATTGGGAAGGACTTTTTGCAAAAAGTCCTTCCCAATAAGTTTAAGAGGAGTTGCCTACCCACCCACCCCCCTCCCCCGCGTCCCCCTGCCATTCTTTTAGCTCAGTTTGGATCGTTTTAACCCGAGGGCAGCCTTTCATTTTCCTGGAGGGAGAAAGAATCAGGTCATTTTGATCCGAGGGCAGCCTCAGGTTGTTTTAGCTCAGGTCCTTTAAACACGAATGATGGTTCGGGTCATTTTGATCCGAGGCAGCCTTTCGTTCTATTTCGTATAGGCTTCGCCCTTTAAGAGATGTTGCTTAGTGGGTTTATCCCGTTATGCGGAGCATTACACTGAAAAATTTAGTCCACGCCCACCTGCTGTGTGGGCCCCACCCGGTCCGTATAAATTACGTTAAGAGCGGGAAATCGAAGGGACCCTTTTTTACGTCCCACGCCTTTCCCGCCAGTTCGGATGATCCGGCGGGAAGGTTGTTTACTGGGTTCCATTCCGGCTCATCGTCTTGATCCATATGGCCTCATGTTCCCAACAGGACGTCCTACAGGCGAGGCCACAGACGGTTTTTTCCTGGTAGATTGGGGGAGCCGGTCTCCACAGTACGCACTCATCTCCAGAGCAGGGGTTCACTGAGCGGAAAGTCCCTCCGTGCCCCCTGGAGCCGAGCCTGATGGAGGCTTTATTGGAGCAAGATGTCGAGGTGGACCAGCGTCCCGTGCCTCCGGTTAGCATAACCGAGACGGTGACACCGCTCTCCAACTCAGCTCACCATCATGTGTTCCACACGGCTGCAGCGAACAACACGTTACGCTGTTGGCGTACACGTTCAGAGGCGGGAAGAGACGGTGGCCCTCTGTCCTTTGGCATGAAAGCGCACACGCAGCTCTCAGCGCCCGCTGTTCACGTTAACGTGAGACCGCGGTACGAGCTCAGCAACGTATCTCGCTCTCGGCAGAAGTAACACACGTTTTTTCATTGCAGTGGTGTCAAACGCGCGCTCCTGCGACGTCAGCAGCTTCACAAGCTTCACAGCGGCTCGGCTCCGGCTTCCTCGAAGAAGGTTTTTCTGAATTAATACTGCAGCTCGTGGAATCACTCAAAAGTTCACGTGACTTGCAGCCATGAATGAACGTGTTTCTGCAGACCGAGGCAGTGGTAGCCTCGCTCCACCGATGCCACCCACTGCTTCCTGACCGCACCAGTGCCAACGCGCACTCCCGCGGCGTCAGCAGCTCCACAAGCCTCACAGCGGCTCGGCTCATACATCCTCGAAGAAGGTTTTCTGAATTAATATTGCAGCTCGTGGAATCACTCAAAAGCTCACGTGATTCGCAGGCAACAATGAACGTGTTTCTGCAGACCGAGCCAGTGGTAACCTCGCTCCACCGATGCTGCGCGCTGCTTCCTGACCGCACCAGTGCCAACGCGCGCCCCCACGGCAATCCTGGCTTAAAGATTCGCATGAATGAGGACGCACACACACGACCCTTCAGGGCACGTCGCCTCATACGTGCACCCGCTTCCCGAGCGTTTACATGGAGCAGCTGCACAAAACGTGAGCACAACTCAGATGAGATGCTTCTCGCAGCATCAGCAACACACAACGATTTGCATGCTCGGGGACGCGCGTGTTTTTTCTTTCTCACTCAGCGCGCTCCAGCTCACATCAGCATGCATGTGAGTTTCACAGCATAAATGCGTGCCCGCTTTATAACTTATAAACGGGTGGCAATGAATGCGCGCTCCAGACGGATGGGCGAACCGTTTTCATCCGGGATTCACGCTGCAGTTCAACTCAAACCCTGGTGTGGAGGAACTCTGTGACGTTTTTTCTGTCATTTATGAACAGATCTCGTCCCCTCTCGCAGAAGCTCAGGAAATTCTGTTTTAAATGTAATTTCTAGAGTCTCAGAAGGAGAGGAAAACGCAAGGTCCCTCTCTCATCACTTCCTGGTCCCAATGAACTGGAAAGATGAGATTTATTCTAGATTGTCAATTTCTGAACTGTGAGAAACAACACTCCATTATGCGCCCGAGCCGCTTTAATTCTGCTTTATTTGGACACCTGCTGCTGCTGAGCAGTTTGTACAGACAGGTGGCAGCAGTGCAGCTCACGTGAACCGGTTGAGTGATATCAGCTGTTTTCCGTCAGCAGACCTACGTCACACATGTCAGTTTCTCACAGAGGCACATACATTTAACAAGCTGTGAGGCCACTGTGGCTCTCCACACAGCAGCTCTTTTAAATGTTTTTGGAGTGTCGCACAGGATCTTTGAATGTGATTCAACACTGACCTTGAGCTGCAGAATCATCAGGGTTTTTTGATTCACACAGACAGCAAGTGACTGTTGCATACATACTGGCAGGAGATGTATGCGCTCAACCCATGTGCCACATTGTAAGACAGATGCTGTGTGGGGCACACCCAATCTGCTTTCCATTGGAGTGGGTACATCTCATGTATTCCGAACAGGGGGCGGATGTGATGCCCAAAGACGGTCCTTTGCGGCACGGGGACCTGGGACTTTCCACCCAGAGCTATGGCTCAGACACGGTAGAAATCCTGCCAGCGCCTGTGGACATGTAGCAACATGAGAGAACGCTCAATGTCAATTATAATTATCGTGGAGCCACGGGACGATCCACCGCTGGGTGGACGTGCCTGATCACAGCCTGTGGTCGTAATGCCTTTTCACCTTCTTCTCTCCCTCTGATATCACGGTTTTCTGAACCGAGCTCAGGAGGAGGGACTGGCAGCTCCTCTGCCCCAAGTGCGTGAACGCATCATGGTTCCCAGGCCTACGACATTTGTTATCAGGGCGCTCGTGGAACCTGCCGTGGAGGGAGGATGCTCTCCTCCAGGCGGGAGGAACGATCAGGAATTAATCAGAATAGGCCAGCACCTGAGGTTTGGCCGCTGTGCGGATCTTTTTGAGAGGATGGATCTCTCTCAAGATGTAGTGCGTACGATTCAGGAGTCACGTGCTGCAACCACCACAGCGCTGTTCACATCAAGTGGTCAGTTTTTTCAACGCTGCTGTACAGAGAAAGGTGTAGAGGCCACTTCATGTCCATTGGTCGACATGCTGTCCTTTCTGTAGCAGTCGAGGGACAGAAATCTGGTGTCCAGCACGATTATTGTATGCTGCAGCCGTGTTTTCTTCTCGTCTCAAAGTTGTCGGAGACAGAACAACCTTTAATCATCCTCTGACGGAGCATTTTGTCTCAGATTGATATAGCAGCTGTGGGCCTGTTTGTGACACGAGAAACGCTCAGTGTCAATTATGCGTTTCTCTGAGCCCACAAGACGAACCACCGCTCGGGGTGGATGCGTTTGCCCACAGCCCATGGCCCAAAATGCTTCTGTACGCGTTTTTCTCCACCTCCTCTGATTTTACGGTTCTTGAACCGAGTTCAGGAGGAGGGATTGACAGCTCTCCTGGTGGCCCCGAACGTGTGAGCGCACCATGGTTCCCAGCCCTGCAACGCCTGCTGTCAGGGTGCCCGTGGAAACTGCCGTAGAGGGAGGACGCTCTCCTCCAGGCAGGAGAGCGACCAGGAGTTACCCAGAAATAGGCCCGCACCTGTGGGTCTGGCCGTTGAACGAATCCACTTAGAGAGGATGGGTTGCCCACAGGATGTAATGCGCACAATTCAGGTTTCACGTGTTGCATCTACCACAGCGATGTACACATCAAAGCGGACAGCTTTTCAGTGTTGGTGTACAGAGAAGGGTGTAGAGGCCACCTCATGTCCATTAGGTGGCATGTTGTCCTTTCTGCAGCAGCTGATGGACAGAAATTTGCATCCAGCACGTTTAAAACGTATGCTGCAGCATTCTCTTCCTGACACTAAGGTTTCTGAGATAGAATAGGTTTTAATCATCCGCTGATGAAGCGTTTTCTAGAAGGTGTACAGAGACGCAGGCCTGTTTTCACACCCATTTGTTCCACAGTGGGATTTAATACTGGTCCTGCAGGTCCTGATCAAAGCTCCATTTGAGTCTTTGGATCAGGTTCCACTTAAATTCTTGTCTCTTTAAACAGCCCTGCGGCTGGCTTTAACATCCGCTAAGAGAGTGAGGGTTTTATCTGCCCTCTCTGTCGCTCCGTCATGTCTCAGAATTCAGGCTGACGGCAGCTCAGCTGATTTTAGACCAACCCAGCTTTTATGCCTAAAACATCACGAGCTCTTTTTAATCAAGAGCTATATCGTTAGAAGTGTCGTCCCCCCCCCCCCCCCCCCCTTCCCCCCAATCAGAAGAAGTAGCGTCTTTTTATCTCCTCTGTCCTGTGCGGGCGTTGATGTGTTACATAGCGCACACAGCTGCAATGCGTCAACATTTGTTTGCGCATTATAGAGATGCATCTGCAGGTCGCCCGTTATCCACCCAGCGCTTGTCACACTGGCTGTGTGAGGCCATTTCTGAAGCCTACAGAGCATCAGATTTAGAGCCTCCTGTCAACCTCAGAGCACACTCGACCAGGGGTATCACATCTTCGACTGCTTTGCATAATGGTATGTCAATGCAGGACATTTTGCACTGCGGCCGCGTGGTCAACACCCTGCTCATTTATTCGCTTTTATCTAAGTGATGTGACGGCTCGTTCCATGACACATTCTGTCCTTAGTGTTTACAGAATGAATATTGTTGTTTCATGGAACTCCGTTTTACTCACATCTGTCTGCATGCATTACAGTGTCAGATGTTATCAGTCACAAGTTGTGACTGTTATTTTGGTTCTATTGTCACTAATCAGTTCACGACTATTGTTACCAATCAGTTCATTTGATTAATAATCAGCTCTCCTGTTATTATTAATCTGTTCATACGGTTCAGCCGTAAACCGGTTGGTTCATGGCTCTTTTCAGTTTTTTTCCCTCCCCGTTAAAGTTTTCCGGGGCGTTCATGCATTCAGAATGCATAGTTACACAACATGCGTCTGTGCATGGCACACATAATTACGCAATGCGTAATTACGCACATGGGGAGCTGAGTGACTAGACTTTTTTTGGGGCAAGCTTCTGCTTCATACGGTGTTCGAATGGACCCAGTGAGGCGAGGACAACATCCGCTTCGCCCTTAACCCACTAAGCAACAGCTCTTAAAGGGCGAAGCCTATACGAAATAGAACGTTGGTTACGTACTGTAACCCCAGATTCTATGAGTATAGGCGTAGCCCTTTAAGCGTCGGGCCTCACTGGCTCCTAAATGGCTGAAGAAAAAGCTATTTTTGGGAGCCGATTTCCCGCTCTTAACGTAATTTATACGGACCGGGTTGGGCCCACACAGCAGGTGGGCGTGGACTAAATTTTTCAGTTTAATTCTCCGCATAACGGGATAAACCCACTAAGCGACAGCTCTTAAAGGGCTACGCCTATACTCATAGAATCTGGGGTTACAGTACGTAACCAACGTTTTTCTGGAGGGAGGGGGGTGGGGTGGAGAGAGAGAGAGAGAGAGAGAGAGAGGGAGAGAGAGAAGAATGGCTGGTCGGTCGCCGCCAATAGGAAATAATCAGTGTATGTACATTTAAAGCTGGTTAGCTTGTAGATTCAACTAATTCAAGATGACTGTCGCAGTTAATTGGTGTCATAACACACAACAATGGTTATAATCGAGCTAAAATTTTGTGTGATACAAGCTGAAAGTCATCTTCAACACACACTTGAGCACTAAATGGTTGCACAAGATTTTTATGTAAAATTTTGTCAGTAAATGTTGGGTTTAACCATGTTTGTCTGTTAGCAAAAATATCTCATAATCTACAGGAGGGATTTAAATGAAACTCTTTAAAAAAAATTATGGGATGTTTATCTACAACTGTTCAACTTTTTGAATCAACCCAATTTAAGATGACTACCACAGGAGACAATAATTAACCAGCACAAAAATGGCTAAATATCAGGTATTTTCACAGATATTGAAAACTTGATGTGGTAGTAGCTGAAAGTCATTCACTAAACATACTCAGAGTGTGAAATTTCTATACAAGAACAAAGGTCTCATGTGGTTAAAGAAATACAAACAATCGTTCAAGACATTTTGGGGCGTGGTTTTATTTTTCTGTATTTTGTTGTTAAAGCAGATGTTATCCTCCTGGTGACTGGTGAAGAGAGAAGGAGTGACTTCAGTCCACGGTCAGGAGTGTTTGGATAAATTAAACAAAGGCAGAAAACAATAGAAACCAGCAAGGGTTTCATCTGAACAGAAACATCTTAGTGTTTAAATAACATAAAACTTTTTTGTGTGTGTGCGTCTTTTCTTCTATTTTTGATGGCAAATATAAGCAAGAATATTCAGAAAGGGAATTAGATGTGTGACGGACAGTTTCATGTGGTGTGAAATTGGGGTTTTTCAGGTGTCATTTCTTCATGCATTCACCGTCACGTACCCACAGAGTGTCACACATTCCAAATCAGCCATAATTTCTGTTCTGCTTAGAGTAACTCTGTCTGTTTGGCAGGCATGTATGACACGGACCAAAAATGCCATCCAATTTCCTTCTCGCTGCGGGAAAAGGCTCTGTAATATCAAACATCTCTCTGAGCCTGTCAAAACAGATTGCTCTGACACAAGCAAGGGCATCCTTCATTCCACAGAGAGGTTTGGAAGAAGATACAGAGATGTAGAGACAGACAGCGCTCATGAAGCCTTCATTTGGTAATAAAATTCATACCCCTTAGGAGAGGACGCTGACAAATTGACATATAACTTTACTGTATGTGTCAGTATTACCTGATGTATTAACCCTAATAAAAAAAAACAGTATTACACAAAGGAAAAAATGTTTTTCAGATAGTCTTGGTCTTTTATGATGGCTTCAAAGACTTTAAATAAATTAAACCTATTTGCAGATACACAAGCATGTGCCACCTTCTACTTATATCATCAGTCAGGATGTTAAATTTGCACTTGGAGCATACCTGTCACCACGGCAGCTGCGTCGGGTGATTACAATCATACAATCAGCCGAGGCTCATGGGAAATAAGTTGGGAACAATGAACTATCCCCTGAATCAGACAAGATAGGCAGAGGAGGAGCGAAAGAGCCCATCAAGGGCAATGAAGGCAGGTGTAGAACAGTGCTGAACGGAAACAACGGAGGAATCAAAGCAACCTATTGTCTGCAGTGAAAAGAACAAACAGCGTGACTTTCCATGTCTGCTGCTCAGCACAGCTCCAGCAACAGTTCTCCAACATTTGTTTACGAACAGATAAAAATATTAAAACCAAGCAGACTAATTTTATAATAAGCAACGGGCTCAGTTAAGAACTTTCCGTTAGAACTTTGAATAGAATGATAACGCGGTACGCCACACTACTACAATATCAAATTTTTGTTTGAAATCTAACAAAATAAATGACCAAATTATAACCATCCTTGTGTTGGATGAGGTCAATTAGCTGTGGCAGACATCTTGAATTGGGTAGACTCCTAACGTTTACCATTGGTCAACGTACATCCATTGATAACTTCTGAGAATTTCATTAAGACATCTAGTGATTCATGGGTTATTTTGTTTCAGACACAGACAAATCAAGGCATGTGCTGTCCAGCTGGGGGAGCCTCTCCAATACATCTTCAACCTGGGCCTGCATCTCGGGAGGGTCCCTGTCACATGGAAGACATCCTGCCTCATTTCAGTTTCTAAGAAGGCACACCCCAAGGAGCTATATGACTACAAGCCGGCCACCTTGACATCTCATGTGATGAAGACCCTGGAGTGACTGCTGCTGAAACTCCTTAGACCTCAGGTTTACCACGCTGAGGACCCTCTATAGTTCACGTACCAGGAGAAGAAGGGGGTGGATGATGTCTTTTTCTACCTTATGCACAGGTCTCTCTCTCACCTAGACAATGGAAACGGTGCTGTGAGGGTCATGTTTTTCGGCTTCTTCAGTGCATTCAACAATATCCAGCCCCTGCTACTGAGAGACAAGCTTGAGGAGATGGAGGTGGAGACAAATCTGGTCTCCTGGATTACAGATGATCTCACTGAGAGACTACAAGTCAGGATCAGGGACTGCATCTCCGACACAGTGGTTAGCAGCACAGGAGCACCACAGGGAACCGTGCTCTCTCCAGTTCTGTTCACCCTGTACACATCTGACTTCAGTTATAACTTGGAGACTTGCCACATGCAGAAGTACTCATATGACACTGCAATCATTGGGTATGTGCAGGATGGACAGGAGAGGGAGTACAGGACCCTGGTTGACGACTTTGTAGTGTGGTGCAAATCCAACCATCTACAGTTGAACATCAGTAAAACAAAGGAAATGCTAGAGGACTTCAGAAGTTCTAGGCCTACCCTGAAGCCAGTCTCAGTTGAGGGGGTCAATGTGGAGGTGGTCAGGACCTACAAATATCTGGGCATACGACTGGATGACAGGCTGGACTGGTCATTGAACATGAACTCTCTCTACAGGAAGGGTCAGAGCAGACTCTACTTCCTGTGGAGGCTTGGGTCCATGAACTACTGCTGATGTTCCACCAGTCTGTGGTAGTCAGTGTCCTCTTTTGTGCTGTGCTGTTGTGTGTTGGGGAGGCAGCATTAAAAGGATGCAGGGCAACTTGACAGACTGGTGAGGAAAGCTGGTTCTGTACTGGGAACAGAGCTGGCGTCCCTTACATTGGTAGCAGAGAAAAGGGCCCTGAGTAAGCTGCTATCCAACATAGACAATGCTGACCATCCTCTGCGTGGTACCATCATGAAGCAGAGGAGCTTTTTCAGTGGTAGACTGCTGTCCCAGCTCTGCTTCATGGACAGAATCAGAAAGTCTTTTGTCCTTCAAGCTATCAAACTGTTCAGCTCCTCCCCGTACAGTTAAAATAGAGCCTTGTAAATCTGCATTACCCAAGACACTTATGTGTATGTTATGTACTGTATATTTACATGTACTTATGCATGTGTATATACATGTATATGTATGCCTAGATGTGTTGCATGTTGCCTTTTTCCAAATTTGCGTATTATTCTTTTTTCATGTGTCTTTTTTCTGTATAATTTGAATATACTACCAGATCTATCTATCTATCTATCTATCTATCTATCTATCTATCTATCTATC
>NC_056509.1:22103005-22115310 GCF_014905685.2 Nematolebias whitei
TCTATCTATCTATCTATCTATCTATCTATCTATCTATCTATCTATCTGTCTATCTTTCTGTCTGTCTGTCTGTCTGTCTGTCTGTCTGTCTGCCTGCCTGCCTGTCTGTCTGCCTGCCTGTCTGTCTGTCTGTCTAGCTAGCTATCCGTCCGTCCATCTGTCTAACTAAACTAACTACATGATCATCTAGCTTTCATAATGGTGGGAAATAAATGGGCTTGACTCGAATGACTGTACTCAAATAATTTTAGGGTTTTCAGAGGAATTAGAAACTGAGCAGCTTCTCAAAAGACTTGAGGGTTGTCTCTTCTTGCACCTCCTCAGTGGGAACCCTGATATGAAGTGACAGCAGTCTGGTGGATGGGAGATAATTCGTTTATAAAATCATGTAGCTTTCAATCAGTTATGAGCTCAATACATGCCAGGCATCCTTCACGTCCATGTTTCGTTTTGGTGTTTGGAGGACATCGAGAGCTGTTGTTCATATGACCAAAATTTCTTTTTCATTTTTCTCTCTTTTTTTCCCACTCAGTGGTGAGAACATCCACATTAACAGCACATCTAAAGACAAAGAATACTTTTTATTTTGGCTTCTGAGATTCCCATATAATTGTAGCTCTCCTTTTGTTTTGTTGCCATTTACAATTTTCTCTCATTTTTAACCACTTCTGCACATGTTTAAACTTTATTGGACAGAAAGAAATAGTGTGAATTTTATTGTGTTTTCCAGGGCAAAACGTGATGGTAAAAAGAAAGTAGACATTCTTTCTGAAAAGCTTTGTATTGTAAGTCCATACACATGTACCAAAACAGAATTTTAAAAATATCTCCATTTTGGAAAGCATTTTTAACAATTTCTGTGTTTTTGTATTAATCATTCAGAATTAGAATCAACTTTTTTGTCATTGCACAGTTCAGTGCAGCAAAAATACATTTCAGTGCAGCCGTCCAACAAGGTAGAAGAAAGTGCATGGATCAAAATCAAAAATTCTTTTTTTGTGTGTGTGGATACATGGTGCAAAGCCAGCAGAAATTTTGGTGTAGTGCAGATTGGGCCCACGTTTTGTGCACAGCTCAAATTACTGACCTCTTGCCAATGCTTCCATGTTTTTCTAACAGCCTGTTCCAGGTTTACACTTGTAGATGAACAGATGCTGGGATGTATTCATCATTTAACGCGAGTTCCTCATTTTTCTGGACTG
This sequence comes from Nematolebias whitei, assembly GCF_014905685.2. NCBI lineage: Eukaryota > Metazoa > Chordata > Actinopteri > Cyprinodontiformes > Rivulidae > Nematolebias > Nematolebias whitei. The sequence continues at coordinate 22,104,208 of NC_056509.1, forward strand.
AATAAAACGTGCATTGAATTTAAGGAAATGCAAAGTGAGACGTCATTTAAATTTGACCCATCAAAATGAATGCGGTCATTTATTTACAGAATCAAATTTAACATCAAACATTTACATTAATTTGGCAAATTATGAAAATAACAACATAAGCAATCAATCAGGAAAAATCATACGGCCATGATTTTACCGTTGCTGCACCACAGACATTTATAAAACTGTACAACTATGATCTTTTGCCCACATGAATGTGGGTGAGCATTTTACACAGACATTTCTAAATATCTGGAAGAATTTCTACTTGATAGAAAAGTTTAAAGATGGGAAGAAGTTTAGAGGGAGTTAAGATTGAATGGGAGGGGAGGAATGTTCGCCAGAACCGACACTCTCCATCAGAAGCCCAGCTCGCCTCGGTACGCTTGGTAGGAAACTTGACCCATTACCTCTCTGATGATAATCAGCAGATATGGTGTTCCGTTAACGCTACCGGTCCAGCGTCTCCTTAGAATGGCTGTTGCCCGTCAGAAGTAGTGGCGAGGCTCTGTTCGACACACATTCACCTCAGTGGAAAATGTTATAATCCCATGGAACTCGGAAGAGCTTCGTTGTCATGTCAGGAACTCCAACAGCACTCCATCAGAACTTTAGCTCTCGTGTAGTTTACAGAACTCCCACAGAACTCTTGAAGTCTGACAACTCTCCAACTCTGTAACTCCGTGAGTCTCTGAGTCTGTGTAAACCAGGAAGTACTGACATTTTAAAGACTCTTTCCCGGTTCACTTTTTGGGATTTTTCATTGGTCAGAAACGACCAGAAGGGGTGTGTTTTTGTGACGTAAGGGGTTAGAGACAGCGAGAATTGTTATGAGACAGCTCAGAAATGTTCTCACAGACCGAGAGGGTTCTGTTTTGGCGTGCCTAAGACACAGGTGCAAAACATCTCTATTTACGTCTGAGAGGATTCTAAAACATGACAGTTTTAACATAACAACTTGTTTTTCGTTTGACTGTAACCTTGTAAACGCACACACTTGCTCATTCAAAAGCAGAAATCAGAAAAATGCATAATTACTCTGCACAGCTTTTAACATGAGAATAAAATCCTTACTCAGTTAATAAAATTGATTAGTTCACTGCAACATCTAAAATGGTTTGAACTAAGACACTTTGATTATCAACATTTGTAAGACAGTAATGATTATAAAAAGAGAGTGTTCTTTTCACTTGAATCTTCAAGAAAGAAAGTCTCAGGATGGGTGAACCTGTATTTATGGAGTCAAATACATGAAATGACAGCTTCTGTCCCACAAGGTTCTAAAGGTCAAGAGTTTTGACCTTAGACTGGGTTCCGACGTAGGCTTAGTCCACTACACACTCATATCAGTTGTGTTCATGCAATCAAATCATTGCAAAGCTGTTGTCCTTTCTCCAGTTAGGATATCTAAGAGGCCAAAAAATATGTCCTATGAAAGTTGTTCTATGGATTCCAATTGGCTTAATTTAAAGAAAAGGACCTGCTTTCACTAGTAATGAGAAAAGTGTTTCTGTATCCAAAAGCAGCTCATGTGGAATTGTGCTCTACCCTGAGGTCAAAGGGCAGACTACTTGACCTGACAGAGGTAAGTACACCATTATTCCATCGTTGTCAGACATGATACAATGTAGACTGATAAAGCAGCAGAGAATTTTCAAATAAAGCTGTAGAAAAGACACCTATTCTTTTGAATAAAGCTTTTACAATTCAATGCTTTTCCTTTGTTACCATCCATATCTTACATTTCTAATATTTATTTTCATCTGCTTTATAAATGTTAGCTCTCACTTAGGATAAACTGTTTAAGTGAACATGACCACTTGTGTGTGTCTAGTTTTCAGCACATTCCACCTCTGTTTCTCTCCACATTAGCTTCATTGAGTTTCTCCTCCATTCTTTTCTCCTCACAGCATCAAATTAACCTTTACCCCCTGAGCTGCAACATAACATGACAATATGATTCACCTCTTTCCCATATGAGTCCAACTCTCCACCCTACTCCTCACTCCCATAAGCCTGGAGTGAATTCACATCGCATTTTACAAGCTTGCACCCCACCTCTCCTTGTCTCTCTGTCTCCAACAGTTACGTCTGACTGTGCAAGAAAGCTGAGTTTAGCACACAAAAAAAGCTCTGTCAAAGGATGGTGTTGCTGTAGTGAGTGAAGTTCTACACAGGGGCCCCAGTAGCAACTACATGGCTCAAACTGACTGGATGCTCCATGGAGAGATGAAAAAGCAAGCACAGCAGTTTTCCGGACCCACTTTTACTTCATGCTTTGCAAGAGCAGAATGAAAAGGGAGGCGTAAGTGAAAACTGAAACAATGTTGCAGATCATCAGGGCTCCAGAGAGAGGGGACAGACTGCCGAGCTGAAGCATCCTGGTCACCTTATGGTGATTTATCCACCAGGATTTAAGGATTAAGTTGAGTATGACAGAGTTTCATCCTGGGAGCAGTGAACACTCTCACCTCCTCTGTGACTGACTGTTAGACAAGTTCTGTCAGCCTCGGAGTCAATGAAAGCCCAAGCAGAGTGGAAATACCGCTGCCCCAGACACGCTTGTCCGAGCCCTGCAGTGCAGCCAGATTTTCTTTGCCAAACAGAAATACAATAACTTCCCATAGTCTGAACAATGAAGAGAAACGCTGAGAGCCAGAAAAGAGAGAAAAAAGGAACAACAAGCAATTCCAAAGAGTTAATTAAGATTTGGATGACTGTGGAGGGTGTAGATATACAGTATGAGCAACGTGCTACTCAACAATATAGACATGTTGCTGTACTTACTCTTGTTTTTACTGCCTTCCCCCCAAAAAAAGAAATTGTTCTTCTGCTGGGTCAAATGAATAATGTTGATTACCTGATAGTTTCCATAATCTGATCACTGACCCGATTCTTTGTTATGTCTGTTATTATTCGGGCCATTACATGTTGAATCAAGAAACAAATGTACACTATGTTCCAAAGGCAGCTGCCACTGGACATGAAGGATTTCAGAAAACTTTGAATTGAAAAGTTTTGTCAAAGTAATAAAACAATGTTTGACTATTTGTGTATCTATTAAACAGATAGTCCGATGATCAGGTCCTGCCCCAAGTGGAGGAGTTTAAGTACCTTGGGGTCTTGTTTACGAATGAGGGGAAAATGGAGCGTGAGATTGATAGGCGGATAGGTGCGGCATCTGTGGTGAAGTGGGAGCTGTACTGGTCTGTCGTGGTGAAGAGAGAGCTGAGTCAAAAGGCGAAGCTCTCAATTTACCGGTCAATCTTTGTTCCTACTCTCTTCTATGGTCATGAGCTTTGGGTTGTGACCGAAAGAACAAGATCTCGGATACAAGCGTCTGAAATGAGTTTTCTCTGCAGGGTGTCTGGGCTCACTCTTAGAGACAGGGTGAGAAGCTCGGTCATCTGGGAGGGACTCAGAGTAGAGCTGTTGCTTCTCCACGTCAAGAGGAGCCAGTTGAGGTGGCTCGGGCATCTGGTTAGGATGCCTCCTGGATGCCTCTCTGGTGAGGTGTTCTGGACACGTCCCATCAGGAGGAGGCCCAGGGGAAGACCCAGGACACGCTGGAGGGACTATGTTTCTCGGCTGGCCTGAGAACGCCTCGGGATTCCCCTGGAAGAGCTGGCCCAAGTGGCTGGGGAGAGGGAAGTCTGGGCCTCCCTACTCATATTGCTATCCCCGCAATCCGACCCCAGATAAGCGAAAGAAAATGGATGGGTGGATGATTTAAATCATATCTCAGATCACTTTGCAAGTTTGCAAGTGATCTGAAATTTGCAGTTTTTCTAAATATAAACTGACAGAAGGTAAAAAAAAAAAAAAAATTAAAAGCAACTTTGGAGACTTTTTTTTTTGCTGTTCACTTTTATTAGTAATTTACTTGAGACTTGTTATTTTAAAGGCACATTGTCAAATAGTTAGTGACACACAGTAACAATGTTCTAAATTGCAACACTATATACAGACAAGGACAAATTTGTTAGTGTAGGTGTAACAGTTATGGGCTAGGCAGCTAACTTTGGCTACAAAAGCAGCATCAGAAGATTGTCCTTTTAAGGAGCCTGAGGTGTGAATGAAAACAGGAGGCAGTGTTCTTAGTTTTGGTGTATATATATATATTGAGTGATTTGAATAAAAACAAACAACAACAACAGTATGATGAGACAAAATCATTGACTCAGAATAAATTAATTACAAAATCATAAAGTCCATTGTCATCTTCCCTAGCTCGCCATCTTCAGATCCGGATGAGGATCTGATCCAACAAGAGGGAGAAAAAAACCCCGACCTTTTCAAGAGAGAGTGGGGCGTACTTAACCACAATCAGCTGTGACAGGATCCAGTTGACGTCCCTGGTAACCAACGCCAACAATTCAGGTAATCAAATCAGTAAGTTCAAAGATTTGGACCAGTTTGGGTGGAAGACGCCAGCAGCAAGCCACAATCACAGTGGAAACAGGTGAAGATGTTCAGAACTGCGTGCTGGAGGCGGGGCTTTAAATAAGTTAGCAGAGTTTGGGGCAACACAGGAAGTGGGCCCACAAAAATAAAAGTCCTTGACTAATTGCGGGTTACATAGGGTTGGCGCCATCTAATGGGCCTTCCCCTGTCTGTTCTCCCTTTTGTCTCTGTATTGGTTGTCTGATTATTATCACCTGTGTCATGTCCTGTTTGTGTATATAAAGTCTGTCTGTTAGTCCTGTCGTTGTCAGTTCGTCGTTGGGTATTGCCTGTCCTGTCCTGTCCTGCCTGTCTGATCCTGAATCTGTTTTGTAAGTTTTGCTGCCACGTCAGCTTTTTGATTTATTATTATTATTATTATTATTAAAAGTATTTTATTTTATACGTCTGCCTCCTGAGTCCTGCCTGCGCAACTGCGTTCTCTCCTGTCCTGATCTGCCTTGAAACCCTGACAGTTAGGGGAAAAAAAAACTCCACAAAAGATCATTAAAAGAACTAAGTAATTGTAAGAACAAAATTACTAAATGTCAACAAATGCTAATCAGTCATTGCTTTTAAATGTTGGTTCTACTTTTTTAAACAAATTAATTAAACTGGCCTTGACCAAAAAAGACGGTACCCCTAGAAAAGATTGAAATTAACTTGACCATAAGAACATGTTAAACTGAGGTGAGTCCTGTAATTAGCATCACAGGTGGCTTCAATCTTTTAATCAGTCAGTCTGCAAAAGTAGTCACAGTGCTGTTTGGCATCATGGTGTGTACCACAAAGAACCTAGACCACAAAAAGCTAAAAACAGAGTTGCATCAGGAGCTCAGAAAGAAAATGAACGAGAACCATGTTAAAAAAAAAAGGCTATAAGACCATTTCCAAGCAATTCCTCTGACTACAACTGCTCATATTAGTCAGACGTTTAAGTTCCACAGGACTGTAGCCAACTATACTGGATGAGGCCACAGGAGAAAAACTGATGACAAATTGAAGAAATAGATCATACAAATGGTAACCAAACCATAACAATTGTCCCTAGATGTGAGAATATAAATAGTTTTGTTGTTGTTCTGTTTGTGGACATGTGACCTGTCCAGTGTGTACCCTGCCTTTCTCTCAGGGACTGCTGGACAAGGGCACCAGTGAATGAAGGACAAAGCATAAAGATAATGGATGGATGATAACCAAAGAGCCTGGAACAACTTCCAAAAAGATTAGAGGTGAACTCCAAGGTTCAGTTACAGACTTGTACACATGTCGCTGAATCAAAGAAAACTTAATGGAAGACAACTGGACAACGCCATGGAATAAAAACAAGAGAGTAATTTGCCAAAATGCAGAACAACAAGCCACAAGGCTTTTGAAAGAATGTTCTTTAGACAAATGTGGCAAAAACAAGAGCTTTTTGGCAATATGTCCCATCAGCTCTGTGTTCATAGAGCCAAAAATGAAATGCACAATAAAAGCGACACACTACCTATGGTGAATTGTGGTGAGACATGGAGGAGGCTAGGCTATATTCTGGAGAAGCTTTGATGCATGTGGTAGAGCATGCCTTGAATCAATGCAGTGTTCAATAACATTTCAAGACTATCAAGGTGTTCTGCAGCAAAATATGCTGCCCAATGTTGGAAAGCTTGGTCTCTGTTGAAGGTCATGCGTCATGTAACAGGATAATGAGCCCACTTGTACAACTAAGTACACCAGAGAATGGCTCGGATCAAAACATTCAGAGACCAGCTCAACCCACCTGGGGTACACCCTGGACAGGTCTCCAGTCCATCACAGGGACACATAGACAAACAAACATTCACTCTCTCACTCACATCTAGGGACAATTTAGAGTTACCAATCAGCCTAACATGCATGTTTTTGGTCTGTGGGAGGAAACCGGAGTACCCAGAGAAAATCCATGAATGCACGGAGAGAACATGCCAACTCCACCAAGAAAGGCCCCTGGACCGGGATTTGAACCAGGGTAACCTGTTCACTAAGAGGCAGCAGCTCTACCAACTGTGCCACCGTGCTGCCCTATTGCATACATATTACGGGAAATTGAATTGCTTTGTTTCATGGACACTCAATAAATATTATATGCTGTTGCTTTAATATAAAAAAGTTGTTTCTGTTTGAAAAGCTCCATCATTTATTAACACAAAGTCCAGTTAACATTCATCAAACATCAAACTTGTTCTTGACATTTAAGCTTACTTGTGCACAGAAGGGGTCTTGAGGTCTTTGTCACGACAAGGGAAGTTTCTATTGACACTCCATTCATATTTCAACTGGCCCTCTGAGCTCCAATCAATGAGTGCTAATGCTTCTATTATAATCCCTGCTCTCAAATTAAGGTCCCATTGATCAACAAGACCTTGGGTTGCTACAATACGAAGCAGCATGAGGGACTGCAGGGAAACTTCTGTTTAAAGCGAACCAAAAAAAGAGGACGTGAGGGTATTTCTGGATCCAGGTATTTGTGCATGTGTGCAAGTATTTCCTGCTTGTTTTTACTCTGAGATTTTCTCCAAGGATTTAAAGCATGCATTGTCGCTATTGATCTAGAGGGGTGTTGAACAAAACAAAACATTTCATCAGTTAGTCTCTGAGCGACTTGATCTTCTTTTTGTTAAAGATGAAATAAAGAATGTGGATTTTGATGTACAAGTACTTCAAGGCAACTTAAACAGTGTAAACGCAAGCTACTTTCTGTCTCTCAACAACAAGACCTAACTTAAAAATGATGTTCCACTACTTTAACATTGCATTTGGTGCAATAAGGACCACTGGTCCTGAAAAGATGGGTAAATATACCAGAAAAAAAAAAAACTAAAAAATGTACACACATTCACTCTTTCTGTCTACCTGGATGTGTGTTATTTCACATAGCGACCTGAGTGCTTCTCTTTTTTCAAAGTTGACCTTGCAGACCTTGAGTGACCTGGTCAGTCTCAGAAAGAATGAGAGCAAAGCATGGAGAAGTTATCAGAAGTACAAACACACAGGCCTTACTTGTACTCTACAATAAAACATATACATGTGAGTTTTCTAACTCAGATGGATTTTGCTGTGCATGGGACTGACTGGTATCTGATGTAATCAGCTGGATGTACAGGTATAAAATCAAACTCAAAGGTCCAAAAGGTTCAGAGCCATGTCTTTCTTCTGAATTCAGTGTTGAGAGGTGAACAGTGCAGTCCATTATCTCCATCATACAACTTTCATCTAAGAATTATATATTTTTTAGTACTTTTACATTGGTGCTAGTAATCAGTGTTTTTCTGTTCAGGTAAAATGAGCACACATTGACTTAAGTGACATTCCCAACATACTATACTGTATTTGTTTCTCACTATATTACCATGCATTTTATGTTTTTGAAAAAAATAATTAAACAGCCAAGTATGTTGTCTGCTTGTGTTTTTGATCATCCTATATTCAGGACTCTCTCATGTAATGAGCCTGAAACCAATCCAATTCGCAGTTTTCACGCCACACGTCTGTTTTTTTTCACACAACGGGAGAAACAAATTTACAGCTGATAATGATGTGGCATAAAAAGAGCAAACTGACAATGCACACAAGCAAAAGAGCACAGTTCAGCAACAAAGATGTTTTCAGATTAATCTGAAGAAAAAGGTCCATAAGTTTACTTTGTGGTACTAGAGGCTTGTTCACATATAAATCTTTTTAGCCAGATTTATTACCTATAGCTGTTCTTTTGCATGTATAGCCAGAATAATAGAAATTACTTCCTTGTTTTGTTAACCCATCTTGTATCATCACAATCACATTACAGTCAAGGCGCTTACTCAGACCTTTAATTACGTGCTTCCCTCCAGCTTGCTAGCCTCTCATTTCCACTTCTGTTACTATTTTTTTCTTGTTCCTCCTCTATACTTATTGAACATTTTGCTTTTGTGCACAGGCATTAATTGCAACGAGGGTTAAATTGATGGCAGTGTCTTGGCAGCTTATTCAGAATATGCACGGGCTGCTGAAGTGTCCACTCCCTACTGTTCTGTGATGTATGTGTCATGGTGCTTAGAGCAATAGTCTTATTTTATGCTACTTACTAATGTTTTCCACCTGCAAAAAACAACAAAAAAAAAAGAAAAAAAAAAAGGGCTGTTTCTTCTCTAGCATGCATGTGTATGAATGACTTGAAATAATGTAGATTTCTGGGTGTGAAGAATTTGTATGGAAACTTGGGGTTGATTTTATTTACATGGCTTTTTCAAATCTGTATGTACATATTGCCAGCCATTCATGTGACATGTGATGCCCACCTCTCTCTGACAGTGAAAAGATGCAAGATACATTTTCTGAAATCTTTCAGAGCAAATATAGAAGGAGAAAAACTGAAGGAAAGGAAAGGAATGAAACATGCAGTAAAAAAAAATAATCAATCAGAGGAAGCTGGCTCCTTTGTTCAATTTTGAGTTATGTACCGGTATTTTAAAACAGGCATCTAAGCTGGAAAGAAAATGGTGCTCCACTAACGTGGAATAATTTTATTTTACTTGGCGAGATAGCCTGTTAACATAATAAGAAAACTCTCCGTAAAACTAGAACTGTATATTATTCATATTTAATAGATGAAAATAAAAATATCTCCAGGTTTCTGTTCAGTACTATAAATGAAAAATCCTATCTCTGTTGAGCAATTTATCCCTACAGCTATAAATAGTTCCCTAAAGCTATTAGTAGTGACGATTTCTTGAGATTACTGATAAATAAAATTATTTCAATTAGAGAGAAATTTCACACCATCCTTCCTACTATCGCCTCTGATTCCTTGTCAAATGAGGCAGCTTTAGAAATATTACTAGAACCTGATTTATGTTTGGACTGTTTTTGTCCTGTTGAGCTCTCTGAATTGTCAAAATAATAGCTTCCTCCAAACCATCAACATGTCTGTTAGATCCCATCCCAACCAGACTGTTTGAAGAGGTATTTCCCCTAATTAATATCCCCATTTTGGACATGCTTAATTTGTCTCTAATGAATAGTTGCATACCACAGTGTTTTAAGATTACTGTAATTAAACATTTACTTAAGAAACCTGATCTGGTTTCAGGAATTCTGTAAAATTATCAACATATCTAATCTAACTTTCATCTAAAAGATTCTTGAAAAAATAGTTGCAAATCAGTTGAGTGAATATCTGAACAGAAATAATCTGTATGAGAAGCTGGAGATGCCCAGACTGATGACTGGATAACAAAACACATCATACATTGAAAAGCCTAGCATTGTTAGTGTAATTTATTAGTTTAAATTTGTTTGGACTCAAAGAGTTTGTAATCTTTTATCTCCCCTCAGGTCTTACATGCCCTGCCATCCTCAAAGTCACCATCCATCCCACAGGAAAACTCTCATCATAGGCTGCCATTCATGTGTCTCTCTGTGCAACCTTGAAACATTGTTCACTCAACCAAAAACACCTCAATCCAGCAGGAGGACCAGGTCCATGGAGTCTATGCAGAATGACTCCTTTCAATCACTGACAACCAGGCCCGGAGTGGCTAATTGGGAGAACCGGGAGATTTCCCGGTGGGCTGGTCTAATGCATGGGCTGCAGGGCCAATGCTGCCAGTTTGGTTTTTTTTTTTTTTTGGTTTGTTTGTTTTTTGTTTGTTATAGAACTTTTTTTTAACAAAATAAAAAAACACAGAACACTGCTAATGCTGGACTAGGGCCAATGTTGTTATCTACCTGGATGATTGAGCTTACAACCCTCATTTTAACATAGGTGTTTACCTTCTCCAGATGGCTGAGGGAGGTTCTTAAAACTAGTTGTCCTTTGTTTTGTGTGTTTTATAAGTAGATATATGTTGTAACTTCTAGTTGTAGAAGTTTAGTTTTTGTTAAAACTAAACTGATTTTGTACAGTGTTTAATAGGGTGTGTAATGTAAAATTTACACTCTTACATACTAAATTTCACTGTGACTTCTTGCCCTGTGTTGCTCTGTGGCATGAAAACATCTACTGCGGGAATTATTTAAAGTTATTAGTAGCTTATAATTTATTTAGTTATTTGCCTGTCCAAAGCTGGCTCTTGGGACATGGAACGTGATCTCTCTGGTGGTAAAGGAGCCTGAGCTTTTGCGTGAGGTTGAGAGGTACCGACTAGATATAGTTGGGCTCAACTTAACACACAGCATGGGCTCTGGAACCGATCTCCTTGCGAGGGGCTGGACCTTATTCCACTGGGGAGTTGCCCATGGTGAGAAGCACTGAGCTGGTGTGGGTCTACTCTTAGCTCCCTGACTTGGTGCCTGTGTGTTGGAGTTTTCCTCGATGGATGAGAGAGTGGATGAGAGGGTGGCTTCCCTGCAACTTTGGGTGGGGGGGATGGGCTCTGACTGCTGTTTGTGCCTACACGCCAAAATGCAGTTCTGAATATCCAGCCTTCTTGGAGTCCTTGGTGGGGATGCTGGAAGGTACACAAGCTGGGGACTCCTTTATTCTGCTGGGGGACTTCATTGCCCACGTGGATAATGACAGTGTGACCTGGATGGTGTGATTGGGAGGAACGGCCTCTCTGATCTGAACCCGAGCAGTGTTCCGTTGTTGGACTTTAGTGCTAGTCACACTTTGTTCATCACAAACATCAT
>NC_056509.1:22115410-22122557 GCF_014905685.2 Nematolebias whitei
TGTTTGTTTCTAGTTATTTTGTATTTTTTAAATTAGGGGCAGATAATTTTTTTCTTCTTTCTACAACCTTTTCATTCAATGTTTTTTTGTTCTTTCTGATGAATTTGTTTTATTTTAAATGAATGAATTTATGATAAAAACAAAAAAAAGCATACAGCGCTGGGGGTGTTTCAGGGAAACCTTGGCTCAAATTTTATTGTGCTTCATCATGTGACTCAGCATCTTCTGTCAGGTGGAACAAGTTAGATGTTCCAACCGCTAGTTGGAACGACTCTCCGTCACATTTTGCAGCACACTGACTGAAACCTGCAGTTTATCAGGTCTTGGAAAGATGAACCACTTCCAAACCAGCAAATTAGTCTTTTCTCTCTTATCAGTGATGTCATCTTTGTTCTCTTCGCTTGTGAAACCTTGTTCAGTCACATTCTGACGATCATGGGAACTCATTTTGAAGCAAACACTTAACGCGTGTTGGAGATTAGCCTAGCTTAGCCTGCTACCACTAACGCCTTCTGGACTTGAGCTCTACGTAACATCTACGTCACCACGCACTTACGTAGTTGTGTCGCACCTTTTTCTGTCCGGGTTGAAACTGAAGTGGCCGCTTCAACCTGAACACAAAAAGAGAGGAGCTGAGCTGTCAACTGATCACCTGGTAGTGATTTGGATTAGATGACGGGGGAAGATGATAGACAAACCCAGTAGACCCAAACGTGTAGTGAGGGTTTGCTGGGAACACCTGGCAGAAGAACCCATCAGAGAGATCTTCAACTCACACCTCCAGGAGAGCTTTAATCACATCCCAGCTGAGGCGGGGAACATTGAGGCCGAATGGGCCATGTTCCATGACTCATTTGTTGAAGTGGCTGCCTTGAGCTGTGGCCACATTGTTGTCAGTGCTTCTCGCAGTGGCCATCCTCAGACTCAGTGGTGGACACCCCGGGTTAGGGAGGCTGTCAAGCTGAAGAAGGAGCCCTATCAGTCCTTGTTGGCTGGTGGGACTCTGGAGGCAGCTGAGGAGTACCAGAGGGCCAAGCAGTCTGCAGCCTTGGCTCTTGCTGAGGCAAAAGCTCAGATGTGGGAGGAGTTTGATGAGACCCTGGATAACGACTCTCAGTCAGCTCCAAGGAGTTTCTGGCTAACCATCAGGTGGCTGAGAAGGGAAAGCAGCACTTTACTAACACTATGTTTAGTGAAAGTGGAGTGCTGTTGACCTCAACCAGTGATGTTGTCAGGAGGTGGAAGGAATACTTCTCTGACATTCTCAATCCTACTGGCAAGTCTTCCATGGAGGAAGCAGAGTAAGGGGACTTTGAGGGTGGTCTGTCCATAACTGTGGTTGAGGTTGCCAGTGTAGTTAAAAAGCTCAATGGTAACATGGCTCTGGAGGTGGATGAGATTCACCCTGATTTCCTAAAGGCTCTGGATGTTGTGGGGCTGTCTTGGTTGACATGCCTTTGCAATATCACATGAACATCTGGGGCAGTGCCACTGGATTGGCAGAGGTGGTTCCCCTCTTCAAAAAGGGGTACTGGAGGGTGTGCTCCAATTATAGGGGCATCATTCTCCTTAGCATCCCTGGTAAGGTCTATTCATGGATACTGGAGAAGCGAGTCTGATCGTTGGTCGAACCTCAGATCCAGGAGGAACAATGCAGATTCCATTCTGGCCATGGACACTGGACCAGCTCTTTACCCTCACTAGGGTCCTCAAGGGGTCATGGGAGTTTGCCCAACCAGTCTACATGTGTTTTGTGGACTTGGAGAAGGATTTTGACCATGTTCCTTGGGGTACACCATGGGGGGGGGGGGGGGGGGGCTCTGTGAGTATGGGATTGAGGGCCCGTTGTTGTGGGCTGTTCAGTCCCTATATAAGCGGTGCAAGAGTTTGGTTCACATTACTGGTAGTAAGTTGGACCCCTTCAGGGTGGAAGTTGGACTCCACCAGGGCTGCCTATCATCATTGATTCTGTTCATAACTTTTATTGACAGAATTTCTTGGTGCAGCCAGCTGGTGAAGGGATTCTGGTTCAGTGGCCTCAGGATTCAAGCTCTGTTCTTTGCAGATGATGAGGTCCTGTTGACATCATTGTGCCATGATCTTCAGCTCTCACTGGAGCAGTTCGCAGCCAAGTGTGAAGCGGCTGGGATGAGAATCAGCACCTCCAAATCTGAGGCCATGGTCCTCAACCAGAAAAGGGTGGATTGCTCTCTTCAGATCAAGGGTGAGGTTCTGCCTCAAGTGGAGGAGTTCAAGTACTGTATCTTGGGGTTTTGCTCACTAGTGAGGGAAGAAGGGAATGTGAGATTGGCAGACGGATTGGTGCAGCGTCTGCAGTATTGTAGACTCTGTACCGGTCCGTTGTGGTGAAGAGGGAGCTGAGCTGTAAAGCGAAGCTCTCTGTTTACTGGTCAGTCTATGTTCCTACCCTCACCTATGATCATGAGCTCTGGGTAGTGACCGAAAGAATTAGATCGCAGATACAGGTGGTTGAAATGAGTTTCCTCCGTAGGGTGGCTGGACTCTCCCTTAGATATAAGGTGAGAAGTTCAAGTATCCAGGAGTGTCTTGGAGTAGAACAGGTGCTCCTCCACATCGAGGGGAGCCAATTGAGGTGATTCTGGCATCTGGTAAGGATGCCCCCTGGGCGCAACCCTAGGGAGGTGCTTCAGGTATGTCTGACTGGGAGGAGACCCCGGGGAAGACCCAGGACACGCTGAAGAGACTATGTCACTTGGTTGGTCTGGGAACACCTTGGGGTTTCCCCAGAAGAGCTAGAAGAGGTGGCTGTGGAAAGAGATGTCTTGGCCTCCCCGCTCAAGCAGCTGCCCCCGCAACCTGACTTCAGAACAAGCGGAAGAAAATGGATGGATATTTGTCTGTCCTCTTTGTCTTAATGTTGGCTGATAAGGCAGAAATGCCTCACTAAATGCCTCAGGTAACACCCTGAGCTACACTCCCTCCACCATGACAACTGTCTTTCTTGTTTGTTTGTCTGAGGATAGGCTAAAAAAAAAAAGCTGACCCTGGGTTACATTTCCTCATGGGAGAAGCGATCTAACCATCCATCCATCCATCCATTATCTTTTACCCGCTTCTTCCATTTTGGGTCATGGGGGTCGCCAGTACCCATGTCCAGCAATCACTGTGCGAGGGGCAGGGTACACCCTGGACAGGTCCCAAGTCCATCACAGGGACACACAGAGACAAACACCATTCACTCTCTCACTCACACCTAGGGACAATTTAGAGTTACCAATCATCCTAACATGCATGTTTTTGTTCTGTGGGAAGAAACCAGAGTACACGGAGAAAACCCACGCATGCATTGAGAAAACATGCAAACTCCACCCAGAAAGGCCCTCGGACCGGGATTTGAACCAGGGACCTGCTTGCTGTGAGGCGGCAGCTCTACCAGTTGCGCCACCGTGCTGCCCGCGATCTAACCATTGACACAAAATATTTGATAATGTTCTTAAGATAGAATAGAATAGAATAGAATAGAAACAATTCCTGAATGTTGTTCATACTGTGTTAATGCTACATGTTTGTCTCTTGACCCTACAACTACCATACCATACCATTTTATTTATAGAGCACTTAAAACAGCGACAATGCCAACCAAAGTGCTGTACAGACAGAAAAACAGGCAACACACAAAGCAAAATACAAAATGAGGTAAATCAGAATAATAAATAATAATAAATAAATAAAACTAGGTAACGTTCTCTTAAAGTTAGCTTAGGCTAAGACTGTGGTTAGGATGTGTGAGAGAAGTGGAGCGAGCCCTATTCACACAAGGAGAGCTGTTGATCAGGATACTTTTTGTTGTGCCATTAACTCTAAAATAGTTATTGAATCAAGTGTTATGTTACTTATGTATGTAAAACTAGATATTAAACAACCCGTTAAAATACACCAAAATGCAGGAAATAGCATCTACTTTATTCAATTTTTTCTGGGGGTGGACCCCCAGCCCCCCCACCAGTGTGTCCCTCCTTTTCACATTAAAAATGCTTCTGATGTCAATGGTCACGGCATTGTTCAAGCCAAGAGTCATTGTCAGCATTGGGGGGTAAAGCGCCCCTAAAGTTCGTAGAATCATCCCTGATGTAAGTTTATAATTACAGGATTTTAATAATAATTGGTAGAGCATCCATCATCAATCTAAAGTGGGGTAATCTGAGATATGAAACTCTGGGGCTGAAAATGAGTCCCACTCTGGCCTTGATCCTAATTGACAGTAAACTAACACAAGATTGTATAAAACATTCTAAACATCATCTGCAATTGAATTGTACATTTTTGTTTGTTACTTATTAATAATTAAAATGTTTGTGTTTTAACATTCACACCTGAGTCCACATTAATATTCATATTAATTTTAATATAATCCCTCTGGGATTAATAAAATATTTTTGAATTGAATTGAATTGGTATCTTTCCTCATGCAGAACTCCCCATAAACCTTCTGGTTTGCCTTTTTTGCCTCTCTGTTTGCACTACTCTTCATCTCCTTATATTTCTGGCTCTCTTCAGTGCTCTCACTATCCAACTTCTTCCTGGCTAAATTCTTCCTCTGAATATCTTCCTGCACTTCACTGTTTCACCACCAGGTTATCTTATCTTCTTTCTGTCAAGTTGACAGTACCTTCTCACCTGTCTTTAATGTCTAACATTCTTCCTTACTTATCATCCATGATTTGGTCTTTTTCTCTTATTTTACACTATTTCACCACAGCAGCCATCCGGCACACCATCAGCCAAAGCTGACTGACCACATTCACCTCTACCACAAACCTACAGTCACCAATTTTCCTCATTACCTCTACTACACAGAAATGGTTTACCTGCATCATCCTGTTTCTACTCCTATAGGCCATCACATATTCCTTCCCCATTTGAACAGACAAGTTGACTAAAGCAATTTCATTCCTCTTGATAAAATCCATCACCATCTCTCCTTCCTGGTTCTGTTTCTTGACATGGTGAAGGAGGTAGGGTGTCGTTTGGACCTACTCGCTTGGAAACTGGACAAGAGATATACAGGGTTGTGCACGTTTGGTTGGTTTAGAAATATTGTTTGTAATTCAGCTTACAATACATCTTATGAAAAATTAAATGGAATTGGCGATATATAAATTAACTGAAAGGAATTCAGTTGAATTCAATATCAGGTATTGAAAATTATTACATATGCCTTTAAAACAACAACCACAGGATGATTACTACTAGAAGAAATGTTAAGTAAGATTTAAAATATTAGGTAAATCTAAAAGGTCTTGAAGAAAACCATCAAATCCAGGAAGTGATAAAGCCCTGCAGCAGATCAGACTGGGGAAGCATTCATTGTTCCAGAGTTTGGAGTGAAAGTAGCAGAGAGGAGAAGTGACAAATTATCATTGCACAATAGAAAAATGATTTCAATACTCATTTTTCAATGGATTAAAAAGAAAATCAACCAGTAAGATCAAAATTTGTTTCAGATACCAGTTTATCTTTTTTAATATAAAAAATAATGTTTCACAATTCAGACCAGGTATCTTGATTGAAATATCACAACAGCAAAATAATGTGTTTAGCAGTTATATTTGTATGGATGCCAGTTTATATTCACATAAGAAGAAAAAAATAGCAGACAAAGTTTCAGAAGAGGCTAGAAACATATTAGCTGATACAGATATAAAATTTAGTTGAACCAAAGTAAAAATCATTAAAAAAAACTGAAAATGATGGAAAGATGGAAAAAACAATAATAAAAAAGATTATGTCAATGGGTTATTAGCATTCAATGGAAAACAGTGGAGATTAGGAGAAGTGGAAGAAACAGGAGAAGAACATGCTCACATCCCATCTCAAAAAAGGAAGCACATGAATAAATAAAACATAAATGATATTAGGGAAACATTAAAGGTAAATGTAACCTGTGGAAAATATGATAGAGCATATTTAAACATACTGCCAAAAAACAGACATGAAAATACATTCAACTGATTGACATTCTCACTAAAATGAAAATGAGTTTACATCCTATTGAATAATTACAGTAAAATTTAAAAATAAATTATACGGATTTAGTGCATTATCTTAAACAGATAATTTGTTTGATAGAACATGTGGGTTTGTTTTATTTATTTATATATTTGCATCACTCCAGTTCACACTTTTTACCACTCGGTTGTGGTAATGCACTACATTTTTGTTTCACAACTGCAAAAGAAACCTGAAGAAGTAGAACACATTTTTCAAGCGAGAACCAATCAAAGCTGATGGGCTACAGCTGTAAAACTGGGAGAATAGGGTTTATAAACCTCAAATGCTGTCCTCTTCTCACAGTTAGTGTCAAGAACAATGGGAGGCAGCTGGTTCTTGGTAATTTCTCTAGTGGCAGTGTGGCTCAACAAAGGTTTGTGTTTGGTTCCTTTTGAATTGTGTAGTGATTTTATTTTTTTCTTGTTAAATTTTGGACTTGTGTGTAAAATAAGCATGAAAAACTATTGATTTTTTTTTTTTTTAACCCATCCAAAAAGTAATTTGCCAGGAATTAAAAAAAAAAAAAAAATGCTTTTCTTTAGCAATATTTAACAGGCATCTGAAAAAACCCTTGAACTAGTAATGTGTTAATGCTCAAATACTTTTGAGGTACTTTGATTCTCTGATATGCTGCTTGACCACCAAAAGCACATAGACAAATAAAATGCACTTTATTTCTAAAATGAGAAAGCTTCTGAATAAGTTACTTTGTCCACAGGGTCATGTTTGCCAATTGATGCAAACTATGAATGGGCTGATCAGAGAGAAGGTAAGGTTTTTATTTTTTTTACTTTGTATATAATATCGACGGTGTACTAATTTAGAGTAATATGTCTATTTTCACAGTTCCGTTAAATGGAAAAGCTCTGAAACATGAACATGGCTCTGCATTTCTCCAGGCTTTGGATTCCAAGTTGAGCATACTAGCTAAAGGTAAACTTCTGTGACTGTCTTGTTTTTGTTTTGTTTTTTTTGACCAAATGGGCATAAATTCATATTTAAACTGTGAAGGAAAGGAAAAATTGACTAAAATATATCTGTACCTAGAAGCCAAAGAAGTGGGGATTGTGACTGCAGGCGACGAAGCCCACAACGTGACTGCAGGCGACGAAGC
>NC_056509.1:22122567-22137077 GCF_014905685.2 Nematolebias whitei
CGACGAAGCCCACAACGTGACTGCAGGCGACGAAGCCCACAACGTGACTGGTTATTAAATAAAACCATTTTCATTCTAGTACTGCGTTAACTTAATTTCCCCATACACTTCTGTTATGGCCACAGTTGCATTGTTCGTAGCTCGGGGTACTAGCAAACTAGAATGGTGGGGGCCTAATGGCATTTTCAACAAAGCTCTACGATCACAGGCCCACCTTAACCTGTCGCCACTCAAACTCATCTCTGAACCACCTGATCTTACTGATGTAAAAATGAACATTCCTTTCCTGCTGCATTACCTGGTCTAGAATTTTATTTCAGCTAAGGTTAATGTCGATCTGAAGCAATAACTTATTGTTCCTAATTGTTTGAGGTTCTTGTCCACACTAACCGCTTGGGGTGTGTTTATTTTTTTTTTTTTTTGGCACATTGTACTTTTAAAGGACATTGGAGGTCCCACTAATGTCCACCCTCTACTCACATGGGTACAAGTTGGGTAGAAACCTCAAGGGCATGCCCTCTCCAAGGCAGCCTGAGCAATGGATTATCTGGATTATAGTTTTTTGAACCACTTCGGCTGCCTCAGGAGTTGAGGGTGGGCCCTGGAGACCATTTTATGACAAGTAAATTGTTTATACACTTGAGTGTGCCGTTTGGAACTCATGTTTTAAGAGGTTCTTCGGTTTAAAGAACGTCTTGGCAAAAAGTCCAGTGGACCTGACTGAACAATGCCGAACCTTGAAAATATTAAGGTCTAGTTAAAGGTAATGAAAGTTTTATACACTATTTTCAGTCATGTAAATGTTGCAGTGGTGAGTCAGTGTATTTACTTAAACTGGGGTCATGGTGACTTAACACTGAGCTTCAACTCTCTTTGAATTACCCACAAGTCATTGCAGTAACTTTCTGAACCTCTGCTTTGACTTTTTTTTAGTTGGCCACTTCCTTGGCCTTAATCTAAAGTTAAACAAAACATTTTTAGCACAGCACCACACTCTTTCTGGTGGGTAGAACATGAGTTTGGTTTAATGTAGCATCAAAGCCCTTGACTTTCATTAAGCTGGCTGTTGGTCTCTAACAATCTTGGATGCCAATGCCTCATCCAGGTCCTCCTTTCTGCTCACTGACATTACATTATGAGCAGACCCTAGGAATCCTTTTCTCTCAAACTGAGCCGGTCGAAGCAGATGACCGCTTGTCCTGAGCTTGATTCTACTGAAAGTTTCTGCCTCGTGAGGGAGTTTTTCCTTTCCACTGTTTTTATGCTTGCTCAGGATGAGTCTGCGACAAAGTTAAGACTCAAAGCAGTCTGGTCCTCGCATAAATAACTTTATATGAATCTTTCTGGACAGTGCCCTGTGACTACTGTTGTGACTTGGTAGTATGTAAATTAAACAGAAAATGAATTGAATACTTTTAAATTGAATAAATTGAATTAATTGAATACTGTGATTAAAAGATTCAGAACGCACTCAACATGTGCAACGATTCCAGTTTATTTCTTGGGATATGTTCGAGTTTAATAAATTATTGTCCTGGGGCAGCTGTGGCTGAGTGGTTAGAGCAGTCGTCCTCCAATGCGAGAGTTGGGGTTTCGAATCCACCAGCAGTCACATGTCGAAGTGTCCCTGGGCAAGACACTGAACCCCTCATAGCCTCTGATGTGTGTTCCATCAGTGTATGAATGTGATCTAAAGCACTGATTAGTCTCTTTAGAATGATTTGTTCAGTTAGCTTTGTAGAGATCTAGTAGAGTGCTGTATGAATGGGTAAATGAGACACAGATTGTAGTGTAAAGTGCTTTGAGTATCTTGAAATAAGATTGAAAGGTGCTATATAAGTACAGTCCATTTATCATGGTTGCTTGACAAATCTGACACCATTTACTTGGAAAACAAGTACCTCACCGTGGAATAGAAAAAACAGTAATGATAAAACACAAGTAATTATTCTTGCAATGCACTTTACAACTGCAATTTTACATGCACAAAGAAATCACAAGAAAGAAAATATAATTGAAACACATTATTTTAGTCCTCTTAAAAGGCACGCGCACACACACACACATATATATATATATATATATATATATATATATATTCCCTCCCCCATCGGTAATATTATTGTGAGAAATCCTAAAGTGTGGAACACGGGTGAAGCCTTTCTTCTTTTTGCAGACTCCATGACAAGAAGCTCCTCTGTCATAGTGGTGAAACTTCCTGCATACAGGTTTTGTGGGGAGCCATTTAATTTATATAAGCTAATGAAGTGTGCAAAAACTAATCCTGTCTTGAACTAGCGAGTCTTCAGATGTAATCAGTGTCATCACTTGTCTTTAATGACAAACTTCCAGGATTTCTCAACACAGGCTCCGATGCTGCAGCACAGGAGGAACCATCACTAGCTTGGGTCTAGGATCTCATTCATCATAGCTACAAAATGACCAGTAAATTGGGTTTTTTGCCTTTTAAAACTAATCTCACCACTTGTGCACATACTTAAACTTTCACCTTTTTAAAAAGGATCAGCCAAACCCAGAAGGTGGATTCCTCCCATTTCCAGTTAAGAATCTTGGACAGAAAGGATCTGACTATAATCCCCGCTGCTTCACACTATGCTGCAAACCACCCCAGTCTGCACTAAAGGTCTTGGCCTGTTGTCACAAAATATGCAACCAGACAACCAGGAAAACAGACACCCACCTCTTGGTGACTGTGCCTTGAGATCTTGTCCACAATTACCACAAACCATTATCGCAGATGATGGACAGCCATAGCGGAGTCCAACTCTCACTGAGAACAAACTTGACTTTGTGCCACGATTCCTTGCCCACAAAATACACTGGAGAGAAAAAAAAAAACTCATGTATGCTTTAGCAATTCTGCAATGGTGAAGATCTGGTCCACATTTCCACAAACCACTCTGCTTATCATGAACCTGAGGTTCAAGAATTTGTCAGATCGTACCTGATTGGCTCTGACCAATTGAGTCAGAGACATGATCCCAGGTTAGTCCCCCTTTTAAAACAATTGAACCACTCTGCACTGCCACTCCAGAAGCCTTGTTCCCAGTCCCTTATGTGACAAAGACACGTCAACCATGACAGCTCCACAACATTAAGAGCCATCAGCATTTCAGGGTGAATCTTGTGCACCCCAGGTGCCTTGCCAACAATGAGCTTTTGGACTTGGTCCTTCTCTATGTCCTCCTCACATTTCTTTCAGTACCTTAGTTTGCAACAAGGCCCTGAGTGTCTACTTGGGAGGACTGGGACATTTCCTGGTGGGCCAGTCTGATGTGTGGGCTGCAAGGCAGGTGCTCCCTGTTTATTTTTTAGAACTGTTTAACATTAAAACAGAGCACCACTACCACTGCTCCCAGTCCACAAGGTTACAAGGTAACTGCAAGTAAATCCTCCCTGATAATGGGCTTTCTGTGTATGCCGTATATTTCACAAGACTTGTATCAGGTTTGTATCAACGTCGACCCCCAAGTACACAGACTAATTCAGTAAAGACGGACGGGAATACAAAAAAGTGATCTTTATTTACAGGTGGATTAATGGCATCACAGCTGCAAGGGAGGAAAGGACAAGGCAAATATGGGTTCTGATGCTGAGGTTTGAGAATGTTGACTCTTTGTAATAGAAAATAACTCCTTACAGTTTGTTTTGCAGGTGCAGACCGAGAAGGAGAGGAGAGGTCCTAGATTTTCCAGGAGATCCAAGTTGATGTGAGTGGCAGTGGAGAGAGGAGCAGGTTCACCCAGTTCTGAGTTGTTTGAAGATGGAAATTGAAGGGACTTTGTTGATCCACAAGTGAGCCCCAGTAGAGAGATGAGGTCCTAGGAACGACTTGGAGGAGCAGGACGTGGAAGGCCCTGAAGAAATCACAGGTGGTGAGAACCAGCTGCAATAACATGTCACTTGGCTGTACACAAGTTACCATTTGGCAGTTTATGTCCCAGTGCTGAAGAGGTGTCTGGCAGCAGCTTAAATACAGGTCCTTCTCAAAAAATTAGCATATTGTGATAAAGGTCATTATTTTCCATAATGTAATGATAAAAATTAAACTTTCATATATTTCAGATTCATTGCACACCAACTGAAATATTTCATATCTTTAATTGTTTTAATACTGATGATTATGGCATACAGCTCATGAAAACCCAAAATGTCTGTCCCAAAAAATTAGCATATTTCATCCCACCAATGAAAGACAAATGTTTTTAATACAAAAAAACACCAACCTTCAGATAATCATGTTCAGTTATGCACTCAATACTTGGTCGGGAATCTTTTGCATGAATGACTGCTTCAGTGTGGCGTGGCATGGAGGCAATCAGCCTGTGGCACTGCTGAGGTGTTATGGAGGCCCAGGATGCTTCGATAGCGGCCTTAAGCTCATCCAGAGTGTTGGGTCTTGTGTCTCAACTTTCTCTTCACAATATCCCACGGGTTCTCTATGGGGTTCAGGTCAGGAGAGTTGGCAGGCCAATTGAGCACAGTAATACCATGGTCAGTAAACCATTTACCAGTGGTTTTGGCACTGTGAGCAGGTGCCAGGTCGTGCTGAAAAATGAAATCTTCATCTCCATAAAGCTTTTCAGCAGATGGAAGCATGAAGTGCTCCAAAATCTCCTGATAGCTAGCTGCATTGACCCTGCCCTTGATAAAACACAGTGGACCAACACCAGCAGATGACATGACACCCCAGTGACTGTGGAAACTTGACACTTGTGAAAAAATTAATAAACTAACATGTATTGTTTAAATATTATTTAATCCATGCTCATTCTGCAGACTTTCAAAGTTGGTGTGTGTATGTGAACTCTGGTAAACTCTTGTAAATGTGAACTTTTGTCCTCTGCTCCTACAAACGTCCTTGTATTCCACCACCCGCAGAAGAGGCAAAGATACAGAACTTTACGCTTTTCGTATCAAAATGTTTTTCTTTTTCAGAATGTTCTAGCTCATGAAAAAAGACTGTTACAAATCTAATTAAAAAAAATACCAGTTCCACAATGTTTTTCAGAATGTTCTAGTCACATGGACAGAAGACTTGTTACAGAACACGGCTTCAACAAGAAGAATAACATCATCTCGTACTGATAACAAGAACTTGTGTATAGTGTCAACCTGAGGAACTTATCCTCCCATTATGATAGAATTTTATTGTGACGCACGAAACATGTATAAATAATATGTACTGTCTCTTTAAGAATCCAGTGTGCTGTGTTGTGTTCTGACTTCACGCAGACAGCAACTCCTTTCTGCAGAAAGAATAAACCTCGCGCTCCGGTTTTGAGCTAAAAGAGAAATGTCTCTGGTTTTCTTTTAAGAGTTTTTTAAGTTTAGAACAATTATTTATTTTCCACAAAAGTTTGGAGGCACCGCTGGGATACGCCTGAGAGTTCGTCCGGCCTACGGAGAATCACGACAGGGCTGATCACCCGGACCTCCGACCCTCCAACTAGGACGTTTTGGGAGCGGGAGGACGTCTGGTTCTCCGGAGGGGGGATCGACTCCGGCCGTATTCGAAAACAGGAAATCAGAGACATCTACGATAAGGTAAATAAATAAATAAATAAAAAAATAAAAAAAGCGCTAAGCTAGCAAGCGGGTGGACAGACACGACTCCGTCAAAAAGATCGCTCTCTCATAAAATAAGTAAGTTTTCTTTAGGAAAACCGAGGTAAGCTTTCATTTAGGAAAGCCGAGGTAAGTTCTCATTAGGAGGACCGAGGCGTAAGTTCTGAATTTAGAGTAAGAACCGAGGGTAGGTTTTCTCTAGGAAGACCGAGGTAGGCTCGTCTTTATAAAGACGGCTGAGGAAATAAAATAGTTTCGTCTTAAAGATAACAATGGGAGCGACAAAAAGTAAGAATCTAGATTACATACCAAACGGTTCGGTTGCAGAAAAAATGAAACGCTTATACGGAGTTTCCTGTCTAAGTTTCGTTTCTCAGTGGCATTACAAATTTGGTTTTCCTAAAAATGGATCTTTAGAAACCGAAGACATTCAAAAACTCGAAGAACAATTATTGCAGCAAAAGCAGAGCATGATTCAGATGAAGAATATACCTCAAAAG
Organism: Nematolebias whitei; assembly: GCF_014905685.2. NCBI lineage: Eukaryota > Metazoa > Chordata > Actinopteri > Cyprinodontiformes > Rivulidae > Nematolebias > Nematolebias whitei. Next base: position 22,128,657 of record NC_056509.1, read on the forward strand.
GTTTACTTAACGATGCACAAGCATGAGGAAGCTTTTAAAATGTGGAAAAATGAGTCTAAAAATATGATGGGTGAAACGGAGTCCAGATTATTACAGATGTCTCAAAAAGTTGAAGATTTACAGAAACAATGCAGAGAACAAGAGACTCAAAAAGACAAAGACGAGAAAAAAACAAAAAAAACAGAACTGAAAACCTCTCTTTTTCCTCTGTCCTCTCTCACACATGCACCGGAGACCCACGGACCTCTTCCTCCCACCGCACCCTCCACCTCGATCTACCCCTCGCTGGCTGAACTCAAAGACCCACCACCCTATGGCCCGCCACAGATGGAGGCGCATGAGACCCGCCCTGGACTGAAACCTGCATGGGTCCTCACTTCAGACGATGATTTTATTGGGCCAAAGCCAGCTGCCCCTCAACAACAGGATGAACAAGGAGCAGCAGGAGGAAGAGATGTTACAACCAGACCACCACCATCCCCTGCTATCAGCTCATCAACATCAACATCTTCAAACTCTTCACCATCACTTTCATCATCTTCTGCAGGTTCTTCAATCATAACTCGGTCCAAAGCTGCAGAGCAAGAGGAGCAGATTAAAGCTTTCAGAGAAAAAGAAAAACTGCTGGAGGCTGAAATACAGAGACTACAACAGTCACAGCACAACAACGGTTCTATAAGCTCCCCCATGACTTCAGATGGTGAACACAACTCCACGACCATGCCGATGCTGGAGGTGGGTGGACCGGACGGACCACAACTGGTGTTCAGAACTTGGCCACTGAGCGACCTGACAAGCCTGGCAAAACAACACCTCCCAGACATGGCCCAAGGCGGAGATGCCGTAGGTGAAGCCATCACCAACATGGTTCGTATTCTCCGCCCCACCATACCAGAACTAAAAATGATTCTCACAGCTGTCTATGGTATGAACTTTGTAAGCACCATAGGCGCACAGCTGTTTGAGGTCCCGCCTGGCAACCAACGGCTGATGCGTGTCGAATACGCCCACGCAGATAACCAAGACTTTGTGACAGCTGTAGGTGACATTGTCAGGAGAGTTAAGACAGCATTTCCACAGACGCCTCAATATGCAAAGATCAAGGACACGGTCCAGAAGAGTGGTGAACCCCCTCAAGAGTACATTGATCGTCTCATCCCTGTGTTTCGCACACACTCTGGCATCGCTTTTCCGGACAACGACTGGCGTGATGCTGCACAGGCTTCAGCCTTCGAAACCATTCTGTGTCAATGTGTGATGGATGGATTCTTGCCAACAATCCGCAAGTCTGTCCAGAACACATACATAGGCTGGAAAGCTGGCATTCGCCTCAATGACCTCCTACGTCATGCCAGACACGCCTGGGAACAGCACACAGCCGAAGAAACTGCAACATTGAAGAAAAAGACAAAACAAGCAGAAAATGCTCAGCTGACTCTTCTTCAAGCTGCACAACAGATGACCTTGAACACTGCCCCACCACAACAGCTTCCAGCTTTTCCACGCCCACCACCACCCCCTGGCCCTTGGCCAGGCTCACAACAGCAACAACCACGTGGGTACGCAGGAGGGCCACAGCCATGCTTCCTGTGTGGAGGGACTGACCATTGGATGAGAGACTGTCCACAAAAACGCACCACATGGCGAGGGCGTGGCCGACCATTCCAGAATCGAGCACCAATGCCACCACGGGAGCCATGGCCCATGAACCATGAACAGAACTTTCACCCAGGCTCCCAACAATCGGTTGGTCGAAGCCAGGGTCCACCCAGGGGTCGTGGCCACCGAGGCGGGCACTCATCCTGACTAGGAGGGGGTGGTGGGGAAGGTCCAGGTCTCCAAACAGCAAGTACACGCACACACACACCAGCTGTTTCACCTACTGATACCACATGCACCTCCACGTATTTTAAATACACCCAGTCAGCATGTTTGAAGTTACCCATGCTCACAATGCTTGTAAACAATGTTCCACTAAAGTTCTTAGTGGACTCAGGGGCCACTCAATCTTTGATAATGAAGAAATGTCTCCCACATGCTCCACTGTGTGGCAAGATTATCCACTCCACAGGAGCATCTGGTGTAGCAATCCCAGAGGTAATGACAACTCCTCTGAATGTGATTGACCCTTTTGATCACACTGCCCACTCGCATCAGTTTCTACTCTCACAGACGTGTCCAATAAATCTTCTGGCCAGAGATCTAATTCTTAAATTCAACCTGTCCATCGATTGTAGCCCTGAAGGACTAGTGGTGTCAAAGTCTACACACTCAGTGGACACTTTGGTGACACTAGTGCCTGATCTGCTGTTTGTATTTGAATGGTCCCTCACTGATGAGAGTCAGCGTGTAGCCTTGCTCTCTATGGCCAAAGATAGACTTCCACCTTCATGCACATTCATGCATGAACAACAGCTGCATTGCACTGCTCGTGTTACTTCAGACCCAGCTGATCAGCTAGGAGATTCATTCATGCAAACACCACCAACTGACTTACATACTACAGATATCTGCTGGACAAAGACCACATGTTTCCTGTTGACATGCCTCACAGATGATGTCACACCACAAACATGCTATTTCACAGTACCTGACTCATTTCCTCATGTTTCTCTTGCTAAACCTCCTGAAGCTCAGTGGCGCTCTCTAGGCCCTCTAGCACTGAGAGCCCATTGTGCATCTGACTGGCAACCACTTGACACTTGTTTTTACTCTCCTGCTCTGGAGATGTACAGACAACCACTTATTTCATCACTTCCGGTCACCCCATTCAAAGAAGTGATTGACACCTCTGCATGACTAACACTGCCTACGATGACTTCAGACAACCCAGACCTCTCTGCTGTTCCACCCACATTGTGGGCCCAGACAAAGTATGATGTAGGTCTGATAAAAGGTCAGGAGCCCATCCAAATTACTCCTAAATCTTCTTATCGACCAAAAATACCACAGTATCCACTGAAACCTGAGGCAGCCTCAGGCATTACACCTGTTTTTCACTCTCTTCTGGAAGCAGGTGTAATCGTTCCTTGTCCCACTTCACCTGTGAGAACTCCAATTTTTCCAGTGAAAAAGATCCGCCCCACTCCTCCTGATGAGTGGCGGTTTGTTCAGGATCTTAGAGCTGTAAATGCTGCAGTTCAAGCTCGTGCACCGATCGTCCCTAATCCTTATGTGATCTTGTCTCAAATACCAACTGGCTCCACCCACTTTTCAGTCATAGACCTGGCCAACGCCTTTTTTAGTGTCCTTGTGCATCCAGACAGCCAGTACTGGTTTGCATTTGAGTTTTTAGGAAAGTCTTACACCTTCACTCGCCTTTGCCAGGGCTATTGTGAGTCTCCAACTATTTTCCACCAGGCTTTGAGAGACAGTCTGGCAGGGTTCAGTCTTCCACCTGATTGTGCACTTCTTCAATATGTTGATGATCTTCTTTTGGCTGCTCCTGATGCACAAACATGCAAAACACACACAATCCGCCTCCTGCAGTATCTAGCTGCAGAAGGACACAAGGCCTCGTTGTCTAAACTACAGTTTGTGTTGCCACTGGTTACATTTCTGGGTCACAGAATCTCTGCAGAAGGAAGAGAGCTGGCTCCTGCGCGTGTTACAGCCATTGTTGCTCTTCCTCTTCCTGAAACAAAAAAGCAGCTCATGTCATTCCTAGGGTTATGCAGTTATTGTCGACATTTCATTCCAAACTACGCAGAACTTGAAACACCACTCCGCGCTGTTTGTCATGAAAAAGGCCTTCAAATGAGCTCTAAATTGACTTGGACACCACCTGCACTGTCAGCATTTGAGACTCTCAAATTACAGCTGCAGAAAGCCCCCACCTTAGGAATTCCTGATCCAACCCGCCCATTTGTGCAGGCGGTGGATGAAAGGGAGGGATGCATGACATCAGTTTTGTTGCAAAAGCATGGTGACCGCATGAAACCTGTGGCCTACTTCTCATCAAAACTTGATCCAGTTGCTGCAGGACTCCCACTTTGTTTGCGCGCTGTTGCAGCAGCAGAAAAATCTGTATTGGCCAGTAGAGACATTGTGGGGTACTCTGATTTGACCTTGCTTGTACCACACGCTGTCACTCACATTCTAAACGAGCAAAAAACTGCTCACTTGTCTACAGCGCGTTGGTTAAGGTACCACACCACTCTTCTTGACATGCCAAATATCACCATCCAACGTTGCAACGTTTTAAATCCAGCTACACTCTTACCTTCACCTGTCGAAGGCACACCACATGACTGTTTAGCTGAACTTGAAGTGCTTTGCACACCTAGACCTGACTTACAACAAGAACCTCTTGAACACCCAGACTGGGAACTCTTTGTAGATGGCTCATCTTCACGTGATCCTAACACTGGCTCTATTCACAGCGGTTATGCAGTTGTAACTTCCTCCTCCACCATTGAGGCTCGTTCATTGCCTCCTTGTTCAGCTCAGGCCTGTGAACTCATAGCCTTGACCAGAGCTTGCCAACTCTCTGAAAACAAATCTGTCAACATCTTCACTGACTCTCGCTATGCTTTTGGTGTTGTACATGATTTTGGAGCTTTGTGGAAACATCGTCACTTCCTTCGTTCAGATGGACAGCCCATCTTGAACCACAAACTTGTTGCTAATCTTTTAGAAGCAATCACACTTCCCAAACACATTGCTGTAGTAAAATGTGCAGCCCATACCCGAAACACTGACCATGTCTCTAGGGGCAACGCAGCTGCTGACATAGCAGCTAAATCTGCTGCTACCACACCTCCTGAAAGGATCCACCCACTTCCTCTTATGGTCTGCTCATCATCTCAGACTACAGCCTCACCTGACTCATTCACCATCACAGACATGCAAAAACTCTCAACACCTTCTGAGCGAGCAGAATGGAAACGCCTTGGAAGCACATTTACTGATGATATTTGGCTAGGTCCAAACAACAACCCCTGCCTACCTCGACATTTCTTTCATTCTTTTGCTGTTTTAACGCATGGTGGAGACCATGTGTCAAAGGGGGGAATGTTAAGAGAAATGGACACACACTGGTTTACTGTGAAATTTTTGAAAGTTGCTGAACAGTACTGTGACTCATGTCTGATATGTGCCACTCACAATATTTCAAAAACAATAAAAACCACAGCACCAGGTGCACACAAGACAGTGACTGCTCCTTTTCAACATCTAATGATTGATTTTATTGAATTAACGCCTGTTTTAAACAAGAAATACTGCTTGGTTGTTGTCGATATGTTTTCCAAATGGGTTGAAGTTTTCCCCACAAAACATGCAACAGCAAACACAGTAGCAAAGATTTTACTGACGGAAATCATTCCACGATGGGGAATCCCCCAGAGAATTTCAAGTGATAATGGGTCCCACTTCGCAAATGAGATCATGAGTGAAGTATCCACGACCCTACATTTTGACCTGACAAAACACTGTGCCTACCACCCACAGAGCGGGGGCGCTGTTGAACGAGAAAATGGTACTTTGAAAAACAAACTGGCCAAACTTTGTGAGGACACAAAACAGAACTGGGTCACATGCTTGCCTATTGCTGTTATGTATATGAGGATGCGGAGACGAGCTAAATTTCGTCTTAGTCCTTTTGAAATCCTTTTTGCAGCTCCTCCCAATCTGGGAGTTGGACCAACAACTGATCCCACCAGAGATCTTAAACACTGTGATCATAACATGATGAACTATTGCATTGAACTAACCAAACACTTAACATCCATCAGGTCTCAGGTGCAGGGAGGACTCCCTACACCTGCGCAAAAGCAATTGCACTGTATTTCTCCTGGAGACTTTGTTATGATTAAATGTTTCAGGAGAAGGCGCTGGAACTCTCCCAGGTGGACTGGACCATTCCAGGTTTTGCTGACCACCCACACGGCTGTGAAGGTGGCTGAGAGAACTACTTGGGTCCACGCCTCCCACTGTAAGCTGTTCAAAGGGATCACTCCACCATCAGGAGAAGACCAAAGGAGCAAAGGACAGGAAAGACCAGGGCAACTGCCCGAAGAGTCACTCAGCACCAACGGGTAGCTGAGGCAGCGGTCTGTTAGGCCACGACCAAACCTAACAGAGCCAGGACAGCACACTCACTGGCGTCAAAACCAGGTGAGGCAGCGTCCCCATTGTCCCTCTTCAACCGGACGGAAACCAGGATATCGAGAACTAGCCAGAGGAAAAGAAGCACCAGAGCTTAAGAGCTGGGTGCCACCGCGGGTGCAACAAGTATCGGAGTCTGAAAGGCTTGATACCCACGAGGAATCTACGCCACTCACGTTCACCACCCACTGATAGAGCTCAGGCTCACAGTGAGGGCGGCGGGGTACCTAGACCCTCCAACTGATCAGGCAGGCAGAACAGATAGACGTTTGATACCCAACAGACAAACAACCATCATGAACTCTATGCGGTACCAGTGGAAACTTTTTGCATTCTTTGCATACATTTTCGTTTTAGTTGTTGGTTTTATTTTCCTCTTACAACACTTTTGTTTTTTTTCAAGACAAGGGATCTTGTCACACACAGAACTTAACACACCCACGCACCCGACACGACTTATCCCAATTACTGAAACCTGACCATGAACATCAACACGACTACAGCACAAACTTATGGTGGCAACTGATGAATAGAACAGCTCACGAAGGAAACACCACTAATTGTTATGTATGCGCACACATGCCTTATGCCACACACAATTCAGGACTACGTACTCAACCAGTCTCCCCCAACATACAGACTTGTCTGTATGGCTTGAGTATTCACCCAGGCCTACAACACTGGAACTCGCGAAATTACTCACTACCTTTGTCTCATATACTAATAGAAAATGTGAATTTATTCGCCCTGCAAGCCAAGCTAATGTTGGGACGATTCCCCAAGGGCAACTGTACTGCAACCTCTGATGTACTGCCCCTGCCCCAAATACCACTAACCCTACCAGAAATTATCACGTTAACAAACTTAAAACCTGAAACACTAGGAAATTGCGTATTTAATAATGGTACTACTTCAGTAGGTACCCTCCCATGGAACCTATGTAAGACAGTATACTCTTTCTGTGATCTTCCCCCACCCAGGACAGGAAATGAGGCAACTTACCTGTACTGCACCTTTTGCAGAGAAGGAGAAAACTTCACAGACGGAAATCGTGCAAGCGGTACGTCTTGTGATGGTTACAATTTAACCAATTGTGAGGGACTACTAACACAAAGAACTTTTCACATACACAAACACACAAAAGGCAGACAAAACGTGACTCGCTGTAGTGTTTCAGTTCCCGGAGATAAAGGCTCCAGGGTCCTGTCAGATTGGTATTTTCTTTGCGGCCACAAGGCATACACCGCTCTCCCTCCAAATTGGGGTGGATTATGTGCTTTGGTTCAGCTAACAAACCCAATGTTCGTATTAAGAAAACCACCACAATCACGCGATAAGAGACCCCGTCGTTCACCTATGCCCAAAGTCACTAGATGGGGAGGGCTTACCACTAGCACGGGAGTACCATGGGAATACAGAATTTGGAACGGTGGTGAAAAATTCTTTCAACAAATATTCCCTATGGTTGGATTAGGTGAAGTCCGCAACCATGTAGAGATCAATAGATATGCACTTCTCCGCCTGATTAATGCCACACAAATGCTAGGAAAAGGAACTCAAAATGAATTAAACGCAATTAGGAATATGGTTCTCCAAAATAGAGTTGTCCTTGATCTTTTAACGGCCTCACAAGGGGGCGTTTGTAAGATAATTGGTCAAGTATGCTGTACATTTATCCCTGATGAAACACACGATGGAGGTGCCATCCATGACGCACTAGAAGAATTGTCCCACTTAAAAGACTATGTAGAAAGCGGTACCAAAGGCGCACAGCCCTTTGACTTCTGGGTATGGCTTACCTCTGGTTCATGGTGGCAGCTTCTGTTGAAAATTTGCGCCCCTCTCATCGTCTTTTTAGTTTTGTTTTGCTTATTTTTCTCCTGTGTTGTCCCATGCATCAAGAACATGATAAACAAGACCTTTACAGGAGTAGTTACGACATCCATCTCTGACATTGACATCAAAAAGCCCAGCCCATCCACTGAACTGTCGCCTAGGATTTCCACCACTTTTGTTTTAAGATAAAATGAAAATTCGTTTTACAGTTAGAGAACATCAATCCATTCTTGAGATTGACACATCCTGCACCGATGACATCTTTGTAATTGACTTTGACAGAGGCGGACACTCCCTGATGACTGAAACTTCACCCATTCCATCTAGACTAGAATTCCTAGATTTAGTAGTCTTAGTCGTCCAAAGTTGTGTTCTTAGGCTTAGACCAGAAGACCATGAGTACACTGGACAACATTTCCAGAACTAAAGACATTTCTTAATCTTTCATATTTTGGTTTTATGCTTTTAAATAAAAAT
>NC_056509.1:22137177-22147026 GCF_014905685.2 Nematolebias whitei
CCTCTCCTTCCTTCTGCCGCCCCCACGTGCACTACATGTTTATGTGTGTGCATTCCTTATACCGAGCATCTGAAGGTGGGTGTTGAGCAGGAGGCACAGATGGGACCGGGGGGGACGTGGTGCAGATGAAAAGAAAGGTGCGTGCAGGGGAGGGAACAATAGGTGGACATGCAGTAGAAGGTATGGGGTGTCATTAATGGCACACAGGCCCCATCTCCTAATTTACTCAAATTACCTGCCCACGCACGGGGCCTCCCTCTTCTTCTCAGTGCTGAGGTGTGAACACAACAGATCAAATCCACCTGAACATCAGAGAGCCCCCCCCCGCCCCCCGAGCTACGCCCACACAGCTCTTTATATATTGGAGACACACACAAGTCCAGCTGTGTGTGGAGGTTAAAAGCTGCCTAAAGGAACATATTTAACGTGAGACGCACGTGAAGGAAAATAAATGATCACGACACAACAAAGTGCAGGAGCGCTCCATTAAAGCCACCTCCCATATGGCAGCGTGTACAGTAGGTGGCCTTTTACTGTCATCTCCCCCTTCTCTAGCCCACCTTCTTCCCTTTCCATTAAACCACCCCCACCATTTTATCCTTCCCCTCCCACCCACGCTTTCAGGAAAAAGGCTGATGACAAATGTGACGGGGCGGTGATGCTTTGGCCACCACAATAATCAGAGTCAGCGGCGCTGCACCACCTGTGGCGTGCACACAGGCCAGCACGGAGACTTCTCCAAATGTGTTCAGAGACACCGAAAGGAAATACGCCCCAGAGACACAAAAGGGGGCCAGGGGAGTGTGTGGAGGTGTGTTTAGTGGGGGGGCTAAGGCTTTGAACTTTGAATAGTGTGTGTAGCTGATATTGACAAGTCTCTGGGGAGAGAAGGGGAGCCAGAAAAGGTAGCTCTCATTTGTAAAGTGGCCTCCAGAGAGGGGGAGGAGGGGGGGGGGGAGACAAGCATGGAGAGAGAAATATATATTGACGTTTTATTAATTTTATAGGCGACTTTCCTGTGATAGCTGTAAAGATAAATTATATTTAGTTAGAGAAGGCTTGTTTTTGACCTTCAAGATTAAATAATGAATGATGTGGTTTGGATTTTTAATTGTTTTTTTATTGTGTTGTATCATTTTTATAACTTTTAAATAAGGAGGTCAACACCTGAGTAATTTTCTCAGTCACAGAAAATAAATCACTGTTAAACTGCATGAAATTCTTCATTCATTTTGTAATTCATCTCCCCTTTTTATCATCATCTTATCACAAATTGATTCAGTTCGTCTCGACTAAAACTTTTAATCTATTTTTCTCCTCTTGGATTAAAAAAATATGTGTTTAGACATTCAGCTTGGACTTGTTCAATCCAAAAGGCAGAATGCTTCTTCTTCATTAACTTGCCTACACGTGAGCAAAGTTTATTGGTGACAAAATCTGATGAAACCAAAACTTTTCATAAAACCAGGTTAGAGTGAAACGTGGCGCATGTGAATTTCACGTTTTGCACATTTTCGTGTGAATTTGGAACAAAAAGGAAGACGAGCGTCGCTTGTGGAAAATCGTGAGAAGAATACTAAATGAACATGTTTTCCTGTGATGCTGGCACAGTTTCAGTATGTTCGTGTGATCGCCTGTGAAAACTAAGGTCAGTTCGTTTTGTAAGAGAAACCTTGCCACATTAAAAAAATAAAATCTGTTAAACAAATAAACAACTGTAGACTGCAGCATCATAATGCCCCCACAAGAGTAGTGAAAGCATCTTTCACCACAGCTTGCAGAAGGATGGGAGGTGCAAACGCAGCAGAAAAAGTTTGTTTTGCTAAAACTTCACGTTGGTGTGAACGGGACCTTGAACAAGACTTTTCAAACAGTTAACAAAAAGTAATGCGACAGTAATGTACACTTTGGAAATTAACATTTTTCTTCTGCTATTTAAGCATGTCAGTTTTCTTTAGTGCACCTCAAACAGTCAAATGTTTAATGGGTGCATTACTGGCTCCTTATAGTTTAGATCTATTATAGGGTCATGATTCTTTATTGTCATTCACATCCCATGTGGTACATAAGGTGGAACAAAATTGTGTACTCAAGGTCCCAGTTTCACCCAAAAATAGCAAAAATATAAAGTATTCAAAGAAACAGAATACAGTAGTCCCTCGCTAATTCGCGGTTCGTTTATCGCGGACTCGCTCTATCGCGGTTTTTCAAAATAACATGACACACAATCGGCTGGGCCAATGGATGAGCCGCTCGATAGGCATGGAATTTTTATTTAAAATAAATTATTAAAATTTTTTAGCACCTGCTGCAGCCCAGAGATGCAGAAAAAGCTTCTTAATGCATGTTATGCAGCCCATACCACAGGATAAACTTCTTGCCGCAGCTGATCAGCTGTTCAATGTGCAGAGCGAGAAGTGGGCGTGGTCAAGAGCGCTTGCAGGTGGTTGAGTGCAGCCAGAAGAGGCAGGGAGCTGAAATCATGATATGCTGTGCGCTTTTAGAGCGTTTAGAAACACTGTTTAGAATATTGCAAGAGTGTGGAAAGTGTTTAAAACGCCTTTATATATATATATATATACTGTATACTACTTACTACTTGTACTACTATTCCTACTTAGCGTTTTTCCACTTATCGCAGGTCTTCAGGGTACGGATCTCCCACGATAAATGAGGGACTACTGTACAAGGATCTACACAAAAAACAATTTAATATCATACAGTAAATTAAACAGCAGCCTGGACATGAGCCTGTTGTGAGCAGATGGGCATGAATATAGCAGCTTAAAGGCAAAAGATCAGCAGCATGGATAATCAGCAGCACAGATGAAGTAACAAAAGTGGCATGCAGAGATTATCCTGGTTAGGGATTCATGAGTTCACGGTAGAAGCTGTTCCTCAGTCTAGTGGTTCTGCACTTAATGCTCCTCAACCTCCTGCCTGAGGGGAGCAGGGCAAAAAGTGTGTGTGCTGGGTGAGTGGGGTCCTTCATGATGCAGGTGGCCCTCTTTCTGCATCTGGAGGTGTAGATGTCTGTGATGGTGGGGAGGCTGACTCCAACAGACTTCTGTGCAGCCTTCACCACTCTCTGCAAAGCTTTTCTTTCTGCAGCCTCCATGCCACACGTTGATGCTGGAGCACAGGATGCTCTCCACTGCACACCTGTATATAATCAGATTATGTGCAAGGATTCATAGGAAAAATGTATATTGTATGTCTTACCTGCTGTAGGTTGTTATTTGAACACTTTCAGTTTGAAGAATTAGACTTTATTTGTGACTGGACTGACGAACTAAGGGTCAGTCTGCTCGTGGGCCAAGAGTGAAGTGGATCTTGTCCTTCTTGAGTTGTTGTATCACCCTGTTTTATATAAATAAGAGATGTTCACACAAAGTTGCCACACTTTATTTTCTTTGTCGCAACTTTGCTTTAGTTTCCACGACTCCTGATTTTGGGGAGTGAGGCAAGTTTCGAACCTTTTTTGCTTGAACAGCAATGTTACAAAACTGCAAAAAATCCTCCCGGTGTTACATTTCCGGATGTTTGAAAGCACTTTTCCCTGACTGGCGCTGTCGTCTTTTCAAACGTTATTTCTTCTTTTTTTTTCCACCCCGTTGATCCATGAGCTGTTCCAGTTTACACTCACTCCAATCACGCTGCTGCAACAAGCAGCCCTGGCTGATCAAAGTGTGCGTGAGACGTTCTGATCCGATCCCTGCCGAAGCGGGTCTTCAGTCAGGAGCTGAATCCTGTCACTCACACAGACAGCTGCTCTCTTACAGTCTCTAGTTGTTTTATGTCACTGTTTAAAGTTTTCTTCAACTGCTCCTCTTGTTCATTTTGAGTTTCACCCCAAAGAAAATAGGTCTCTTTCGCTCCCCCCCACTCCTCTCTCTCCTTATTGGACAGAGCCCAATAACAGGCCTTTTCCACTTCGCTTCTCCTAATGCTGAATGAGCAACGGAGGGTCCCAGAGGAGCAGGAATATTTTATTAGGGTGTTATTTTGAAAGCGTCTCTCTTCCTCCTGTCTTTCTTCCTCTTTCGTGATGGAATTTCGGGATGCTTTAACAATTCTGTGTGTTTGCGTGTGAAAGAAAACAGCTCACACAGAGCAAAGATGATTCAAAGTTACAGCTAAATGAAAGGCTGCGAGCGCCGGTCTGTTGAATTGCATTGTTTTCTTTTTATTCCTGCTTGGGAGGAGGATTACTGGGGGGGGGGGGGATTGGGATAAAAAAGTTAGCAGTCTCAGAGGAATTAGAGTCAAACAAAAATAGTTTTGCTGACAATGACAAACACTTTTTTTTTTATTGCAAAGGTGTTTGGTTTTTTTTTTGTCCTCAATTTTGTTTTAAATTTTATGAGAAACCTAAAATTTCAGAGTAAGAAAAGGTGGTTTATGTATATTACAACCTTGATTTGCTCGCTCGGTAAGATATCTAACAAAAATCGGGCTGTTAGAGTTCTTTAGCAGGGATTCCTAAAAAACAAAGGATTAAAAACCAAGCATTTCTCCAAAGCATGCACATGCCGTTCATGCCAGGGTTCTAGACCGACGCAATCTTATATTCATAAACAACACAGTTATGGTTATTTTAGTTAAGCCTTGAAAATATCGCTGTACTGAATGAGACGGCGCACAATCTGTTAGCGCTCAGGCTGTCCTTTAGATTTGGCAGCTGTTTTTAATTACAATGACTCCAAAAGTCAATCAGTTGAAAGTTTAATTGAAATTCCTTCAACTGTTCATAAGATATTTTACTAACAAACAGATACACACACAAACAATCCTTATCTCTTTTACACAGCAGACAATAAATATAATGTATTTTCCGGAGTATAAGTCGCATCCGTCAAAAAAAGCATCACGAAGAGGGAAAAAACATATATAAGTCGCTTTGACGTATGTGTCCATTTATGACTTTTAATATTGTGATTTTATGATGTAAAGCACTTTGAATTGCCTTGATGCTGAAATGTGCTATACAAATAAACTTGATTGATTGATTGATTGATTGATTGATTTATTATGCATCATCGCTGACCCATCGTGTTTATTATGCGTTTATTTAATGGTCAAAACAGCTTTATTTCACCTGGGCAGCGCGGTGCCATCCATCCATCTATCCATCCATCCATCCATCCATCCATCGCGGCCAGAGCTGCTAGCTCTGCAGCGTTCCTCCACCTGCACCAGCTGAGTGTCAGTCAAAAAATTGTGTTATGAATATGGAAAAAAAAATGTATATAAGTCGCTTCGGCGTATAAGTCTCAAGACTGACAAATCTATGCAAAAAACTGAGACTTATACGCTGGAAAATACAGTATGTTAATTGAATCAGTTTGTATTTAGGAAGCTCTTTGAGTCACAGACAGGTTTATCAGATTTACATTCAAACACTTTTTACTTTTTTTTTATACAGAGCCAGACAGAAACAAGTACGGGACACGTTTCTCCTTGGACCCTGCAGAAGCAGCAGAAACAGTAGAGTCTGTCTCACTGGTAAACAAACAGTGCGAGGCTGCTGGGACTCTTCACAGGGCCTCCAAATTATAGTCTGGTTAACCGAGGTTTCAGAGCCAGTCCCTTTACTGCTACACACATATGCTGGATGAACACACACACCCACACACACATACACACTGAAGGCGCTTTAAAGGCGCACATTAAAGGCACATATGCAGTCAGGTTGGGGGAGCTACAGTTGAGTCAAGGCTAGAAGGTTTTATAGACACGAGAGAGACTGAAAGGGAAGCACACCCCAAGGGCCTGTAATAAATATTATCTAATCATCAAGTTCACAGTGTGAGACTATTACAAAAAGCATCCATTGCGATGTAAAAACAAGTTTAATGTTTACAACTATTCCAAGGCCCTACTCACACCGGTTGATGACACTGGCATGCTCGACACGACCGACATGGCCGGTTGGAATGAGGCTTGGTCGCAGCAAATTTGGAAAACTTCCTTAAAAGAAATCAGGATGCTGATGAACTCAACAAATCGTGTCTGAGATACTCCTGCACCCTCACGATGCCTGTCCTGGTGCAACTCTCTGGACTGAGCCAGGACGCAGCGTTGCCATGCTAGCACAATGCTACCGCCGTGGTATTGTGGCTGTTCTTCACGTATCGCCACTCCTTCTCTTAAAAACAGTATTAATAATAGTAATAATAATAATAATTATAAATTAGAAACAACTTGAAACATTTCTGAATCTTTTCCTGCCTTGTCATTTATTTTGAACACATTACAGAGTGTCAAAGTTCATGCTCAATAATCCAGGTAAAAAAAATCCAATAAAGTTATGTCAGGTCTTCTGGACAGTTTCTTTTTTTGGTTGAGACATTTTTGTCCTTCATCCAAAGGACTTCATCAGTCCGAGGAGCCACAGCAAACTCAGTACCCCCCACTTTGGCTATGGCTGCCTCAAAGGAGTTGACAGGGTAGAGGGCGGGCCCCAGAAACCATCTTATCACCATCATACTAGTTGGTCCACTATGTGAGTATGTTGCTTGTGGGACTGAGTTTTTTGTGGCTCCTCAGACTGATGAAGTCCTTTGGATGAAGGACGAAACATCTCCACATGAAAAAAGAAACCGTCCAGATGACTTGACTGAACTTTGTTGCATTAAAAAGTGGATTCAAAGACCTCTGGTGAGCTCACTTTAAAGGCTCTGTGAGCCCCGCGGACTCAGCACATACTGTCCACAGACGGTTGAGACTTCAGACTCGAGCGTAGATTGTCTCTGTCTCCCGGCATTTTACAAAGGCGTCCAACCAAGACAGCATAGAAAAAACAGGTGAGACACCACCTCTCTTTGCCCCATCCCCAGTTTTACCTCTCATTTTCTTTCTTGCCTTATCAAATCAATCCCTGAGGCACTTCCATTTAGCTCAACAAAGTACCTCGTCCTCACCCAGGGTCTGAGCTATTTCCTCCCACGAATTTCTTGCTCTCCGAAAGCCGTTACCTGAGAGCGGTTGGTGTCGCATACAAAGCAGTTTGATGTGAACCCCGTTTCTCGCCGGGCAGTTTATTGTGCGACACCGAGTATGCGTGCGCGGTCATAAAAACTTATCTTTACGCAGACATGGCCGGCAGACGTCCGCTTCGAGTCCGCGATGAGTCCACGTTGAGCACGTCCGCGGAGTGAAGTACACCCGAGTATGTGGGGGCCTTTACTGTCAGAACACGAGCAATCACCTCCACGTTGATACACCAGACCGGCAAAAATTAGGGATTATAAAGATCACCACAGCCTCTCTATGGAAGTTTGGTGTATGCTCAAAACCATTGCAGACCAGTCGCACTTGTGTTAAGGATGAGCCCGCTGCCTTATATGCACCTGAAGACCTTACTAAGACCCTGCAAAAACCATCAAAGTTCTGGTTTCTTTTTTTTTTTACGTCTTATCGGCTGATCATTCAGTGTGAATAAGACTTTAGGTTTTCTTTACTGGTTAGTTAGCTAGTGTGAACTATGCAGCTCAACTGGCTTTAGCTGTCAGGTCTGTGCTTCTCGTGCCAGAATACTGCAAAAATGTCACTTATTTGGTGATGAGGTTTTTGAAACCATCATTCAGTGGAAGCAGGTTGGATTGTTTAGAGCTTCTTTAATTGTCTGTAAATGAGTTCTGCAACTACTGGGGACAGTTTTTAGTCTCCTGAGGACAGCTGAACAGAGCGGTGTGATCTACGATGCCATAAAATCCAGTTAACATATTTAAGATGATCATCTCTCGCAAAATGATTCCTCATAAATCTCTTGCTTCCAGAATGTATTCCGAGCGGACAATTTAATTGTCAGCTCGCGACCACATCCCAACAACTCCTCTGCCAAAGAGGGATATTTAATGTTTGTGACGTTCAAATTCTCAGCTTTGCCATAATGCAACACCACAGAATAGATTGTGTTAGAGGGACAGTGTTTCATAACATGACTGATGTTTCTCATGGGACCCAGCTGTTGATGAGGCTCAATTTAGGCATTATAAAGCTGGCGTCATCTCTGTCTTGGCTAAGGGCAGGGCAGACAAAACGTGAGGTCCCTAAAGCCTTGAATGCCTAGAGTATTTATGGAAATATAAGATCAGAGGTC
Organism: Nematolebias whitei; assembly: GCF_014905685.2. Lineage (NCBI taxonomy): Eukaryota > Metazoa > Chordata > Actinopteri > Cyprinodontiformes > Rivulidae > Nematolebias > Nematolebias whitei. The sequence continues at coordinate 22,145,282 of NC_056509.1, forward strand.
AAATAATCGAACATTAGTCCTTTTTCCTCCTAGGAAAAAACCCGTCAACCTTTGATTATGTTTTACTGCATTGACTCTGTGATTTTCCAATGTCTATAATTGGTTTTAGTCAAGGACATCTCAGGCTGCAGGCTATGAAAGCGAGCTCCATCCACTTGTCATTTTTTCTCCACACGCCCACCTTGATGTGAGTCATTTCTGACCAGCCACCTAATGGGCTTAGTCTAATTACAGGCTAAGGTTTGAGAGCGCTGCGTCAGCCGTGACACTCTCAACTTAACTCATTCAGCGCACTGAGCTTCAGATGCAAAGTGTTGAGCAGCCAGATCTTCTTGGGGAGCCACCTTGACATGTGAACGAAGTAGATTTCAAACTTGTGGCTCCAGGTTGCAAAGTTTAAGCTTCAGGATTTGTTCTGAGCTGGACCATCATGAGGAAAGGATCATGAAAATACAAAATACATATCCAGAAACTGAGTGGTATGGCTTGATGTGCACCGAATATCCCTTGCACTTCCTGGCCTGTTCTCCATTTCTGTTTATCTGATTGGCTCTTGTGGCAACGTCGGACAGAATCGCTTGACATAATGACAGTTTTAGTGTTGATTACCACCCAGAAATAAAGCAACTAAGAAAGTAAAGTTAGGTTTTTCTTTGTGGACTTGTTTAAAATAAAAGTCCATTCGTGATTCCTGAACTGCAAAACTGGCCAAACAAAACAGATTTATTCAAACTGTAAATGCTCACCCTAAAAATGTATATGGAACATTTCTGTGCATGGGGTTTATTTCATCTATGGCTATATGTTTATGTCTGTGAGATTGAGCATCTGTGACAGAACACCCCCCCCCCCCCCCCCCCGTCAGTTCCTCCTCCACACCTCTTTACATCAGTTTGGGTCCAGTGCTCTTAGACATTCCTTGGTGTATAGAAATACATATATCCTTTTCTCCTGTCTCCTTCCTTTTCCTCCCTCGTTCCAGCCATTGCCCGCTCGTACTGTTTCCAAACTTCAGCAGCAGAACTTCCCAGGTGATTGCAGATAGCTCCCCTGTGAGTGCTAGTCTGCCTCTTGTTGTGTAGTCACTCGATCGATCTTTCCTGCGTGTCCTTACCTCACATAAATCACCCTCCATCACACTGCATGGACAGGGACGACAGAAGGAAAAATCCCTCTGTGAACCTGGTTTTACCTCGCATAATCTACGCAAGACTAGGCGGTCGTGGATACATGAGAACAGCATGTCTTGCAGATGTACTATAAATATTTTGATATTAGCCGGCTAGTTTGCAGAGAGGAAGTAGACCAGAGAAATACACAGAGGAAGGGGAAAGTGTAAAGTGGAATGTCGGCCAAACCCGGGTGTCTGTATTGTCTTTAGCACCTACAGAAGGTTTCAGTCCAAGAAAAACCCTCTTTACAGGGTTCCTATTCCCAACTGTAGTTCAATACAAATCCAGGATATGCTGTGTTTCCTTCAAACAAATCCTTCAAACTGGTCTCCGAGGAGCAGGGATCCTGGTTTGATTAATGAGACAATCATTCATGATTGAGTGACAGATGTTTTGAAGGAAAACTTGCACAAGTCTGGGGGCACTGTGGGATAGAGTCAAGGCACTGCTGCAACAGGGAGTGATTGATTGTTTTAACTGTTGAATTAAAGGAAAGTATAATAATCTCAACTACTACTATGTCATATATTAGCAAACTGAGTTACATAGCTACATATGTATAAGTATATATAT
>NC_056509.1:22147126-22152394 GCF_014905685.2 Nematolebias whitei
ATATTTATAATCACAACACCTTCACTATAAGAGCATCTGACAAAGTCTGCACTTTAAGTCATCATTAGATTAGTGGTTGGCATCTGTTAAAGCTTATATAACTGATAAGTGGTCTGTGGCTCTTTTTTTTTAAGGGTTCCATCTCATTTTAAACATTCCACCAAATCTGCTGAAGCCGGGTATGTTTTGATGGAGTGTACAGTTTCAAACTCTTTGTGGAGTCTTTTTTCCACATCCAGCTGATGGCAGCCACGTCAACGATCAAAAAGTTTGCTGGTAGAGGAGCGAGATCTGTGAGCGCACCGGCATCCAAAGAAGTGGGTCGCAATCGTAGACCTGACACGCACCTCGTGATCTTTTCTGCCGTCAGATCAGCTTCTTCCATCAGCGTATCTCTATCTGGGCCTCTTTCATTCTCTTTATTTGTTCTTCCTCCTCTCTGTCCTCGGGCATCCCATCAGTCATTCTCTAGCAGAGCTTCCAATGTTCCCTTTGTCCCCTTGAGTGCAGCGGCAACATGAATTTTCTTTTAGATGTGATATTCTGATGATAGTAATGTTTTTTTTTGTTTTTTTTTCAGGGTTGCTGTAGACTTTTAGTGTCTCCTTCAGCAGCGTTACACCTTTCACCCTTCCTTTCCTTTATGTTTCCACACAGACAGATGGTTTGAGTTGGAGCCCTGCCGCCACCCGCTAATATCAGACCTGCTTTTCATTTATCTCACATCTTAATGGATGACAGCATTAGAGAGGGAGCTTGCACGCTGCGTGGTCCTTTCTCTCTCTCTGTTTATTGCCTTATTTATTTGACTGGATTCATGGAATGAAGTAGTCGGCTCCACCATGAACAAGGCAGAGAAAGTAAGAAGGGAATGAATTCCACAATCAGTGGTCATAAACGGGACTGTTAAGACTGTGGTCATGAGAACTGTCAAGTGCTTGTCTGTCTGATAATAAACGTTACTTTACATCAGCCAAACAGCTGTCCTCTTCATTCTGATTTAATCTCAGTCTTTGTTTCTTATGTACTGAAAAGTATAATTAGTTGTCATTATACATGTCAGCTATAGAAATGATGAATAATTTAAATTTTGAAGGATTTACAAAAGCAATTTTTTTGCTCAACTTGGTCATACAGAAATATGAAATGACCACAGTCATGAGATGGATTTAGGGTATGTTATGCATTGAAATTACAAGCTCTGACTTTGTAAAAAAAAAAAAAAAAATGCTTAAGCAAAAAGTGTTTTTTTTTTTTTTAATGGTCTGACTTGATTTAAGTACACAGACAGAAAACTGTTGAGCGGCACATTTGAATGTCTATAAAACACCCACCATTTGAACTGGTTGATCCACCCTGAGACGGTGCTATTTAAGAGACTGAGCTGAATACAGCACCTCAGACTGAGGAAGTCTCTCGGATGAGAGACGAAACGTTTCTACATTTTTTTGTTGATTTGCTTTGTTTTGTTTTTTTGAATGTCCAGAGGACCAGATTTAATTTTTTTTAGATTTTTCTACCTGGATTATTGAGCATGCATCAGGATACCCAACATTTGAGTTTCACACAGAACTAATGGCTTTTTGTTCAGCATTACGTATGCTTTCAGTTTCTATTTGGTTTGATTTAGACACCCACAACATTTGAAAATATTTGGAAAATTATACATTAAGCTACCTGAGGTGACCAGATAAATAACAATAACCAATGTTTACTGTTTTCTGATTTAATTCAATGTAAAATACATTCAATGACCCAAAACTGTTTGGCACCAAAACAGAATGGTAAAAATAAAATGAAATTGCAAGTGTTGAGTGGTCATGAGACTGTATTGCATTGATGGAAATATCAGATGAAATGGATAATGGAGGATTCAGTATGGACACACTGCTGGTTCCATGTCAGTGTTGAACACCCTCTCAGGCTTTTTTACAAATAGTTATTTGGTTTAAAGCAGTCATTCAACCTTCTCCTATGGAAAGTCAGCCCAAGGATGCTGTTTTATTAACCTTTTACAACCAGGCAACAATGGCGGCTGGCCAATAGAGGGTGCAAGGGTGCCGCCCCACAACTCACCACTCACCACATTACCTTGAATAAGACATTTTAAAAAATGAAAAAAATATATATATATTTCGAAATATATGTATTTTTTTGTTGTGGAAGTTAAATATTTTATAGTTAATGATAAGTAAAGTTGTTTTGTTCATTGACTTTGTCTGATTAGTTATGCGTTTCCTCCCTGGGGTGCAAAAATCTTTGCCCATAGACTCTCATTAAAAGTTGTACATGCACAGTAACTCCTCTTCAATACCAAGAGATAAGACCATTCTGGGGCACACCTCTCCTGTGCCCAGAGCTGAATGCAGCTTGATTTGCATATCAATACCCTCCTTCTACAGGAACATGTTGTCACAGGATCGTCTAAATGCATGCTGTCTATGGAGAAGAATCTTGTCAAAACCATCCCTGACTTCTACCATACAGTCACTGAGAAATATGCTTCTCTCAAGGATAGAAGGGCAAAATATATGTACAAAAAGTAGAACACTACATGGCATTATGTTGCTTTTGTTGTTTTCATTCATGTAAATACAATGGTGTGATACTTTAGTATACGTTTTGGTATATGTCTATATTGGAGTTATATTATTTGGTGCACAAATGTCAACATACCAAACCAATTCATATTTATAATTTACTTTTAAATGGGTGATTTATAAGTGTAGCCTATTAAGCACAGGATAATTTCTTACCTTAATAGTTGTTTAGCATGCTTCGCTTCTCTCATGCATCCTAACCCCACCCCCACCCGTCCAGTTCCTGCAGGTAAGAGGTGTTTCACTTCAGGACAAATTGAAATAGTTGATTGGTCTGTGGCTGATGAGCTCACTGGATTGATTGACAGGTGACATAGAGGATCCGACTCATACAAAAACATCATAGATGTCACTGGCCCATTCGTGTCATGGTTTATTCTGGATTTATTCCAAATTTCTTCAATATTTGGTGAATCAAAGATTTGAGAACCAAGATTCCTTACATAACTTTATTATTAGTAAGCCTGAGAGTTACCTGATCCAAGCAAAAAGTTACCGGAGCACACCTTGTCAAAATCCTGATCCTGTTCCGACAGGATCCGGCTCAAATTGAGCCCTGCTAGTGCCCATGTCCAGCAGTCACAGTGTGAGAGGTGAGGTACAGCCTGGACAGGTCTCCAGTCCATCACAGGGACACATAGAGACAAACAAGACAAACAACCATTCACTCTCACTCACACTTAGGGACAATTTAGAGTTACCAATCAGCCTAACATGCATGTTTTTGGTCTGTGGGAGGAAACCGGAGTACCCAGAAAAAACCCACGAATGCTTGGAGAGAACATGCAAACTCCACCCAGAAAGTTCCCCAGCCAATTTGATTCAATTTGGCAACCTTCTCGATGAGAGGCAACATCTGTATTATGTGCCACCGTGTCACCCACATAAGACAAAACATTCCAAACACAACAGCAAAATGAATCTTCTGTAGCAACAAGTGGGTTTTATGTACCTCCATCTTTGGTAGTACACATATGATGCAGATTTTCTTGAGTTTTGAGAGCAAGTGACTGGCCATCATTTTTATAAGGTCTATCTTTTTCGCCCATCAACCTGACTCCTAAGGCTACAGGGAAATCTTTAAAATGCTTGTGGTCGTTTTTATTTTTATGTTATGCCTATGCAGTCGCATTTCACTACAGTGGCCCACTCACTCACCGAAAGATAAACTCCTTATGTTGATCTAAAGCGGTTTGTTTATGCTTCATCAACTGGTTGACTGGTCAAGAAGCAAGTTTGTGGGAGGAGAGACGAGGGCGAGCGGCTCAGCAGAAGTGGCCTGGGGAACAAAGACTGGCTTATGGCTACATCAACACCGTTCGTCTAAACACAAGAATAGAGCGGAGGGCTGAGTCAGCCTCACAGCAGCTACCCACAGCCAGGGGAAGGAGTGTGTGTGCATTTGGAAAAAGGTCAGATCCAAAAGGAACAGAGGGGAAAACAGAGAAAACAACTCGAGGTTCTTGTTAAAGCTGGATTGTTAAGGCCGCCTGCTGTGATCCCCATTCGCTCTATTCACCGTTTGACTCCATAATTCCACCCTTGACCTGGTAGCACACAAACACGAAGAAGAAACATGGCCTTTATAAAAGCTCTGTTTACTGGAAGTGCAACAATAAAACCTTATGGTGCATACAATCTCCTGCAGACTCCCTGTTGTTGTGGCTTGAATCAACCTCCATAGTGACAGATGACAAACAACTGAAGTAATGGGGAGGGGGATCTAAGAGCATATAAACTGAAAGAATGCATAGCGCCTGCTAACTTTTGCACCAGTCTAACACTCAGACTATGTGCTGGAAATGACTCTCAGCAGCTACCAATGCAACTTTTAACTCATTATCTGTAACACTTACAGTCATTTTGCTAACAGACAATCACAGTTGAGTCCAAAAGTTAATGTTGAACTTTGAAACAAACTTCTCACGCAATTTGAAACACCCAATGTTTTGGTGATGACAGTCAGCTACTACCACACCACATTTCAGCTCAGTACCTATAAAAATGACTGTTATAGCTAATATTGTATTTGCTGATGGTAGCCATCTTGATCTGGATCAACTCTAAACGTTGTTATAATTATTGTTTTGAGAGTTTATTTTTAGAATTTGTTCAATGGTTTTCAATATATTTTGCTAACAGACAGGCAGAGTTTTAAAAAAATATCTGCAATAATCTGTTGATGCTCAAAACATGCATAAGGGATGACTCTCAGCTACTACATCATAATTATTTAGCTCATTAGCTTTAGAAATGGCAGAGTTTAAACCATTTTTCTGTTTGCTAAAGTTGATTAGCTGTGGTGGCCACCTTGAATGTGGTTGACTTCAAACACTGATCAGTACAAGAAATGATTATCCAACATTTTTCAGTCAGGTCATCTGGAAAGTTTCTTTTTTTGTGTGCTGAAACGTTTCACCTTCGATCCAGAAGGCTTCATCAGTCAAGGAAACACACAACAAAACTGATTCTTCCCCCAACAGCTTACTCCAAAGTGGAACAAACCAGTTCTGCTTGTGATAAGATGGTCTCTTTGGTACGCCCCTCCTCCATTGCCGGCATTCTTCCTTGTTGACAGTCTTGTCAAACTGGTTGAAAACAACAAAGTCCATGCTCAATAATCCAGGTATAAAATCCAACATATATATATATATATATATATATATAT
>NC_056509.1:22152494-22159615 GCF_014905685.2 Nematolebias whitei
ATGGAGGGGCTTAGTCCTAGTGTGGATAGTTTGTCCATCAGGGTTTGGGGGATCATGGTGTTGAAGGCGGATGTGAAGTCCACAAAGAGCATACGGACGTAAGAGTTTTTCTGCTCCAGGTGGTTGAGTGCAGTGTGGACCACAGAGGAGATTGCATCCTCTGTTGATCGGTTCTCACGGTATGCGTACTGATGAGGGTCCTCGTTGATGTTGATGGTTGTTTTGATGTGAGTCATGATCAGTTTTTCGAAGCATTTAGCGACTATCGGGGTGAGGGCCACTGGCCGATAGTCATTCAGACCAGTCACTGTAGAGCTTTTTGGGACTGGGATGATGGTGGCAGTCTTCAGGCAGGTGGGAACTGTCTCCAGGGTAAGTGAGGTGTTAAAGATGTCTGCCAGCACCTCACAGAGCTGATCAGCACATTCCTTCAACACTTTTCCGGGGATGTTGTCTGGGCCAGTTGCTTGTGCGGATTAATCCTCCTGAAGGTACTCCTTACTTCTGCTGAGGTCACGCTGAGATGCTCTTCATCCGGTGGTGAGGTGAGTCTGGTGCTGGGTGGTCTGTTCGGGTCTTCAAAGCGTGCATAGAACTTGTTGAGGGCATCAGGCAGAGATGGGTCTTTGGGACATTGTTCACTCCTTCCTTTATAATCTGTTATGCACTTAATGCCCCTCCACATGCTCCGAGGGTCTTGTGAGATGAATTGACCCTCGATCCTCTTTGCATATGTGGCCTTGGCCCTCTTAATACCAGCAACCAGCTCTTTTCTTGTCCTACTCAGCTCCTCTGAGTTTCCAGACCTGAAGGCAGTGTTCCTGGCTTCCAGCAGGGTACGCACCTCTGCATTCAGCCAAGGTTTTCTGTTTGGGTAGCTTTTAACATTTCTGATAGTGGAGACTGTGTCAGTACATGTACTAATGTAACCCAGTACTGAGGATGTGTATTGGTCAAGATCAAGCGAACCTCCATTTTCAGCAGCTTCTCTGAAAACCTGCCAGTCTGTTCGATCAAAACAATCTCTCAGTATGGGGCCACTGTCCTGGATCCAACATTTGACTTTCTTTTGTACAGGGGCCGACACGGAATTCATTGATAAAACCTTTGCCAAATCCATAGATCTGACCATTGTTCCATCACCTAACAACCATAAGGTCCTCGCTTTAGATGGTCATCCTTTAAGTCAATCTAGTCTTGAAACTGTTCCAGTCACCATGGTGTCGGCCAACAACCATTCGGAACTGATCAGATTCATTGTTATTGATTCACCCCAACTCCCAGTGGTTTTAGGTTCCACTTGGTTACGCAAACACAACCCCCAAATCGATTGGAGGAACCAAGAGATTGTAGGATGGGCTAATGAGTGTTATTCTACATGTATTCAGAGCCAACCCAGTTCACCAGCCCTTGTCACAGCCAATGAGGAGACCTATCCTAATCTAAGTCAGGTACCTAAAGAGTACCATGATTTGAAAGAGGTCTTTAATAAATCAAAAGCTACGTCCCTTCCGCCACATCGTCCATACGATTGTGGTATTGACCTGATCCCAGGTTCTACCCCCCCTCGGGGTAGATTATATTCTTTGTCTGGTCCTGAGCAAGAGTCCATGAGGAAATATATAACAGAGTCCCTCCAAGCTGGTATCATTAGACCTTCAGCATCCCCCGCTGGTGCAGGTTTTTTCTTTGTAGGGAAGAAAGATGGGTCACTTCGTCCATGCATTGACTATAGAGAACTTAACAAAATAACCATAAAGAACAAGTATCCTCTGCCCCTCATGAACTCTGCTTTTGATATAATCCAAAATGCTAAGATATTCACCAAACTGGATCTTTGCAACGCTTACCATTTGGTCAGGATACGGCGGGGAGATGAATGGAAGACGGCTTTTAATACCGCAGATGGCCATTATGAATATCTTGTTATGCCATTCGGCCTCACCAACGCTCCTGCCGTTTTCCAAGCCCTGGTTAATGATGTCCTTCGTGACATGATTAACATTTACGCTTTTGTTTACCTTGATGACATACTTATCTTTTCACAAGATAGCATTTCTCACCGTCGCCATGTCAGAGCTGTCTTAACCCGCCTTTTACAGAACAACTTTTTTGTCAAGGCAGAGAAGTGTGCTTTCCACCAAGTGTCCACCTCATTCCTTGGGTTCAACATTTCTCCAGGTCAAGTATCCATGGAACCCGGGAAGGTATCAGCAGTGGTGGATTGGCCTAAGCCCAAGGATCGTAAACAGCTGCAAAGGTTTCTCGGTTTTGCAAATTTTTATAGGAGGTTCATTAAGAACTACAGTTCAGTTGCAGCTCCTCTTCATTTTCTCACCTCATCTAAGACCAAGTTCATCTGGGACTCCGTTGCCAACCAATCATTCCAGAAGCTCAAAACATTGTTTTCCTCTGCTCCAATCTTGCACTCTCCAGACCCCGAGAAACAATTCATTGTGGAGGTCGATGCATCCAGCACCGGGGTGGGCGCCATCCTCAGTCAGCGCAGCACAGATGGTAAGGTCCACCCCTGTGCTTACTTCTCCAGGGCACTCTCCCCCGCTGAGAGAAACTACGACGTGGGAGACCGTGAGCTTTTGGCAGTCAAGATGGCCCTGGAGGAATGGAGGCACTGGCTGGAAGGTGCGAAGAAGTCCTTTTTGGTATGGACCGACCATAAAAACCTGGAGTACCTTCGCACAGCAAAGAGACTCAATCCCCGTCAGGCCAGGTGGGCTATGTTTTTCTCTCGGTTCAGTTTCACCCTCTCTTACAGACCCGGGCCCAAGAATGCCAAGCCGGATGTCCTGTCCCGGGTCTTTGAGGTCAAGGAAGGGCCCTCAGAAGAGGTCGAGTTCATCCTGCCTGAGACCGTACGTCTTTCTTTGACTCAATTAGAACTCGACCTCCAACAAGTCCAACTCTCCGAGCCACGTCCACCCACCTGTCCTAGGGGGCGCCTGTTTGTCCCCAATCAAAAGGTAAAAGAGGTTCTTGAATTATGCCATTCATCAAAGTTGTTCTGTCACCCAGGAATCACCAAGACCCTCCAACTCATTCGCGCCCGATTCTGGTGGGCTACGCTTACGGAGGACACCAAGCACTTTGTCAAGTCATGTCCCGAATGCAATCATGCCAAGTCTTCCAATCACCCACCTGCCGGGCTGCTACGACCCCTGCCAATTCCTTCACGCCCATGGTCACATATTGCTATGGACTTTGTGACTGGATTACCCCCTTCTGGGGGTAATTCAGTGTTATTGACCATTGTGGACCGTTTTTCTAAAATGGTCCACCTGGTTCCTCTCCCCAAGTTACCTTCTTCCAAGGAGCTCAGCGTTATCATGGCCAAGGAGGTTTTCAGGCTCCATGGGCTCCCCCAGAACATTGTGTCTGACCGAGGTCCCCAATTCATTTCCAAGTTCTGGAGGGAGTTTTGCAACCTGCTAGGGATCTCGGTCAGCCTCTCGTCAGGTTTTCATCCCCAAACGGATGGACAATCTGAGCGTACCAACCAGGAGGTGGAGACCAAGCTTCGGCTCCTCTGCGAGGGGGACCCGAGGAAATGGACGTCCAACCTCCCTTGGATTGAACAAGCAATCAACTCTCTTCCATCCTCTACATCAGGTATTTCACCCTTTCATGTTGTCTATGGATTCCAACCCCCTGTTTTTTCAGTCCAGGGGAGAGAAGCTCGGGTTCCCTCTGCACGACTCGCAATTTTACGTTGCCAGCGAGTCTGGAGAAAAGCCAGGAGAGCCCTGATTTTGGCCACCAAAAGGTACGTTCGGGGGGCTAACCGCAGGAGAACGCCTCAACCATTGTACAAGGTGGGCCAGAAAGCGTGGCTCTCCACCAAGGACCTTCCTCTCCGTGTGGAATCTAAGAAACTAGCACCACGTTTCATTGGTCCTTTTCTGATTACCAAAATAATCAATCCTGTCTCTGTTCGCTTACAGTTACCCAGGTCCATGCGCATTCATCCAACGTTTCATGTCTCAAGACTCAAGCCATTTGTCCTGCCACGTTTTCGACCCACCACCGACCTCCCACCACCCGCCCGACTCATTCAGGGGAGCCCAGCCTACACGGTCCGACGCCTTCTTCGTTCCAGAAGGTGGGGGAGAGGACTCCAGTATCTGGTAGACTGGCAGGGGTACGGCCTGGAGCAGATCTGGGCGTTGTACGGCCCCAGGGCCACATGCGGCCCTTTGGTTGACTCTGACCGGCCCCCGTAAGGGGAATTACAAAATACATATGTAAACAAATGAAGTTAACCAAATCCAGATATAGATCCTCTCTCACTGATGATGTCAGCTTTGCTTCACATCTCCACCTCAGACCTTCAACCTGACTTTAACATTTCCGTTAAAGCCCAACAGAGACTAGACTTCTCTCACTAAACAAGAAAAAAGAACTGATAAACACCAAATGAGATGTTTAGACTACAAATGTAGGCACGTAAAGAACCGGGACTCGAAATCACAGTTCAGTGACGATCACTATTATATGATGTTTCATAATATTTGGAGTACAAATACAATATTGTGATATATTTACAAAGCTAAGAACTTTTTCCAGCAGTATATAAAACTCAAAATGAGTTTTGGGGTGAATGTGACTGAAAATGATCATTAATATAACGTCACAAATGGTAAAAATGTTAACAGTTTACCATTGTACTGGGAAATTTAATTGAATAAATGCCATTTTTTGTAAGGAAACCTCGCTTTTTCGTTGCTTAATCATAACAAATACTCTTACCAGCTTGTTAAAGCAGTGCTATGTACTGCTTTTAATATTGAAATACTATTATTATGCAGTATTGAGTTAAGTTGAAATCAGGTCTCTCTTGTAAATGAGTCCTCGAGGCTCAATGGGATTTACCTGTAGAAATAAAGGTCGAATGAAAAAGTCATTTGTGCCAGCCCTCCACAATATTTGTTGTTTCTTATGTGGCCCCATGGAAAAAATAATTGCCCACCCCTGGCCTGGAGGAACGTTCCTGGGTGCCCTCACGCAATATTCTGGACAAAACCCTCATTAGAGACTTTCATCGACTGAACCCTCTCCAGCCTGGTGGTCCTTCAGGAGCCGGACCTTGAGGGGGGGGTTCTGTCATAGCTCTGCTCTCTGTCAGCTCCTCTGTCATGCTGCACACTCAGTAATCACTCAACTCATGTCACCTGTCACCGCTCATTATCCCACAGCTCCACCACCTGGTCCAGTCAGTACTTAAGCTCACTCATTCCTCTCAGTCTGGGCCAGATTCTCTATCCTGTCTCATCAGCAGTAGACTTTCCAGCATTCCATTGATTGACTCATCACGTTCATGACCCTTGCCTTGACCACGACCACGCTTTTGCCTCAGCCCTCGTCTGCTTTTGCTCATCTGATCAGGTACCGACTCATGCTCTTGTTTTTTGACTCTCTCTTTGGATCACGTACTGGATACTTCTGCTGAACAACTGACTTCACGGTATGAACTCTGCCTTTCCCTTCTGACTGTTTTTTGGATCACGGATTAAAGGTCAAGCTCATTCTGTATCACGGACTTATCCTTACCCCTGAATCTGATTCCCACAGATTCATTTCCCCAATTAGTCTGTTTCCCCCTGCATCTACTAACCTTTATCTTTTAGTTGCAAGCCTGTTGGACTCCGTTCCAGTGGACCTTAACATCAGTTCTACTTCTACTGGCAGCCCGCCACTACAACACTACCCGATCTCGAACTACCAATCAGAAGATCGGAACCAGCCCAGAACCGGACCTACTCCAGAGTTTTACTTTATTTCACAATAAATCTTTTTACCCTCTCAGTGGTTGTTGTTGTTGTTTGCGATCCGGCCTCTGGTTCATGACAATATATATATATATATATATATATATATATATATATAATCCAGAGTGAGAATGAGTTTCAAGGTGTCAGCACTGGAGAGGAAATAGTGTTCAGTTTGATGATTGAGTTATTCCATCAGTATTGATTGGAAAGGATAAAAAATCTCTTGTTTTCTGTTTTTATTTTCCCCATGTGAGAGAAAGGAAAACAAGGACCTTGGTGTCAAAAGATGAGAAGAAAATATTGTGCAGGAAAATGGGCAGGTAGGTGAGTTACAGGTAAGATCTTTTTCTTTACAGAATTTTATCAGCAATATTGGATTGCTTGCACAATCAAGGTCCAAGACATCCAAGCACAGGTTAAGATTATCTGGCTAGCCATCTTCATAATGGAGAGAAACACTAGGTAGAACACAGGATCAGAGTATTATTCAAAGTCACAAGGAGCAAATAAAAGAAATAGTCAAAGACAGGAAGGTGGCCACAGTGATTGCTGAGGAGACAGATGATTCAGCATTGGGTTATTAACTGATGACCTCTGAGCTGATCTTATGTGGCTGCAGGTTGATGAGATCATTGGCTTCAAGTAAGATGGTGGAACCAGGAAATGAAGAGCAGAGGTTCAGCCAGCCCACAGCTCCACCTGGGGAAGGGAGGGACAGAAAATGGAGAAAAGCCAGGGACAGACATGGAACCCTTAAAGAATAACTCATATCGTACTTGTACATTTTTGAACAACCTCAGTTTGAATTTAATCAGAATCTAAATCTGAATCAATCTTTATTGGCCATGTATGCTCACACATACAAGGAATTTAGTTTTGGTTACAGTAGCTCACAGTGCACATAACCTGGTTCTGGAGCTGGGCAGATCCAGCAGTGTGTGTAACTTAACTCCAATGGTCTTCTCTGCAGATGTGATATAGCATTCTGTGATTCTTTCCAAACAGGAATAGCAGCAGCTACAGCTTGACAAACGGTCCATACTGTGCCTGTATGTTCCCGCTCATTTCCACAGGAAATTTCTTAAAGGCTGTGGGTCAACAAAATTATTTGAAAGACAGAAAATGACTCTATTAACTCAAATCAGTGAGCTGAATCAGTTTTATTTTTGATACTTATTTATTGTTAAAAAAAAGGGGAATCACAATCAATTTAGGAATCACATTTGGAAGAAGAAAAAGGTAAAACATAACTCAGTAAAATGCAACACTTGTTGCAAGTTAATTTAACCCATCCATCCATCCATCCATCCATCCATCCATCCATCCATCCATCCA
>NC_056509.1:22159625-22163993 GCF_014905685.2 Nematolebias whitei
ATCCATCCATCCATCCATCCATCCATCCATCCATCCATCCATCCATCATCTTCTGCTTGTTCCAAAGTCTGGGCAGCAGTTTGAGCAGGGAGGTCCAGACATCTCTTTCCACAGCCACCTCTTTAAGCACTTCTGGGAGGACTTCAAAGTGTTCCCAGGCCAACTGAGAGACATAGTCTCTCCAGCATGCCCTGGGTCTTCCCCGGGTCTCCTCCCAGTTGGACATGCCTGAAGCTCCTCCCTATGGAGGCGCCCAGGGAGCATCCATACCAGATGCCTGAACCACCTCAAGTGGCTCCTCTCGATGTGGAGGAGTAGCGGTTCTACTCCGAGTCTCTCCCACATAACTGAACTTCTCACCCTATCTCTAAGGGAGAATCCAGCTACCCTGAAGAGGAAGCTCATTTCAACCGCCTGTAGCCACAATCTCATTCTTTCGGTCACTACCCAGAGCTCATGACCATAGGTGAGGGTAGGAATGCAGACCGACAGGTAAACAGAGCTTTGCCTTACAGCTCAGCTCCCTCTTCACCACAACGGACCGGTACAGAATCTGCAATGCTGTCAATCTCACGCTCCAGTCCTCCCTCTCTCATGAACAAAACCCAGAGGTACTTGAACTCCTCCACTTGAGGAAGAACCTCAGCCTCGATCTGAAGAGAGAAATCCACCCTTTTCTGGATGAGGACCATAGCCTCAGATTTGGAGGTGCTAATTCGCATCCCTGCTGCTTCACACTCGGCTGCAAACTGCTCCAGTGAGAGTTGAAGATCACGGCACAATGACGCCAACAGAACCACATCGTCTGCAAAGAGCAGAGATGGAATTCTGAGGCCACCAGGCTCCCTCCGCCTCCTGGCTGCACCGAGAAATTCTGTTCATAAAAGTTATGAACCGAATTGGTGACAATCGGTTTGTTCTTTAATGATATACCTTTAATGATAAGCCAGTTATTTCAATGCATGGGCCAGCTTTATTTGTTTTTGCCAACATCCCTTCTTTCTTTATGATTATGATTGTTTTATTGGACTCTTGCTCACCCCCATTTTACATAAACATGACCACATTAAGAGTCAGAGTATCCAAGTGGACTTACTGAGTTGAAAACCAGACTTGTAGTCCCGCTGAGCACTATCTCCACGGTCGAGCTGTGTTAGACTGGATTGCTTTAGAAAACTCTGGATGTGCTGAACCTGCTTTTGACTGCAGGCCCCTGGTGAAAAAAGCAACACAAAACAGAAAAAAAATGAGACAACTCAAAGAAACCTGCAGACTATGACAGACTGTCACATCTAAAGTCGTTCAGACTCAGCTTTCATTACCTGATTTGCTTTTGTCATTAACAACAAAGAAACAACAGAGCCCGCTTTCCAAACTTCAAAAGTACTGAACACATCAAAAGTCCAGTAAAAACAATATTGTACAGATCAAAGCATGTTAAATCATTTTGTTCTAATTAGAAACCTAGTAAAAAGTAAATATATAAATATGATCCGTTCGAAAATAATTTAGATTCGTGTGGAAAATTCAAGTGTTTGATTTTACAAAAACACATGACGAGTTGTCAGCAAAAATATGTGAATGCTATACTTCAGGATAAGCTTCTTTATGGATGGGGTGGGGGTGCTGGAGAGAATCCCTGGTCCCCAAGGACCTGTCAGCTCAGAATCAGAGATATTTTAAGGAGGTTGCTGCCATGTTCATCTCCAGTCAAGAAGGTAAGTGACCGGACAGGAGAATGGGACATGACACATCACAGAATAACAAACACCCCGGACCTGCTGATAAAACTCTGAAAAGCCAAACGTTTGTGAGGTTCTACGGTAAAGGAACATTTATTTACTATTACAGATTAAAGTCAATCTGATATGTGTAGTTCTGTGTGTTTAATTTATCACCAGTCACAATGACATGTCAACCAGGTAATTACCTCTATGTGTGTTTGTTTGACTATTTGTCTGTTGGAAAAATTTTCTTATGAGTTCCTGCATTTAATGAAACTGTCAAAAAACAAGTACATACTGTATATAACTCATTATCTGATCAGCAGACTGACCTTAGAAAACACAAAAATGGCCATAACTCGGTCAGCTTTACAGTTAAAGAGCTAAAGCTCATGCCCAGGCCTCCCTTGTACAAGAGATCTGTGATCTCAGTGGGATTTGACTGATTAAATAAAATTTAATAAATAAAGTCTTTTAGCTGAGAGTCATCCCCAAATTTCAGGTGCTGACAGCTTGTGCAAGCCCTTTGTTTAAAATGTAATCATCAACTGTAACTCTGTATGTTAGCTAAAAATTTCATGGACAAATGGACACTACTGACTCTTTTAGAAACACCAGGATGTAAGTACCTCTACGGCTGTTTAACTTGTGGAGTAGACCACTTTAAAATGGTCAGCATAGCTTATTGATCTTAAAAAAGAAATAAATAGTCATAATGCAGTCAACTGTAGAGATAATAAGCTAAACTTTTGTGTGATATAAGCTCAGAGTCAATCCCAACTCTGAACCCTAACAGATCACACACGAGTTGTGTCCCAAACCAGCGGTTGCATCCTTCGAAGGACCCAGCCTACCCGGTCGACGTCGGCTGGGTCCTTCAAAGACCACGTAGACCGGAAGTCAGTGGTTGTGAAGTGGGACGGTCTGGCCTTCAGGGTTACGTCGGCATATGTCCTGTCGCCTAGCAACTGTGACAGCGCTCAGCTGAAGAAAGAATGGAGATCGAAATTTTGTTGTTTTTACTGCTTTTTTCATTCTTGAGGAAATACTGGAACTTTATCGCCTAACCTAGTTTCATGGATAATTTCAGTGAATGAAAGACAAATGTATTACCTTTATTAACCTGTGCAAAATAAAGAAAATGTAAATGCATCTTATTAAATTAGTAATATTTTAATCAAATTTAATGTAATTAATTTACTATATATATATATATATATATATATATATATATATAATCTTTAAATTGTCTTAAATTTAGAATACAGCATTACATTTTCCAATATTTTATTTTATAAGATCCATTGGTACATAAAGTGGTTTTAAAATGTTGTAAACAGGCCTTTCATTTATTTTATTTCATTAATAAAATAGCACTGTCTTGTATATTTATCTTAAGCCTCATAATTGTGATAATGCTTTGATATCTTATAAAAAAAATTTAATCTTAAACTAGTAATGTTTTTGTTGTTCTTTACATTTCCTGAACAAGACCAGACCCTTGTACTGCAGGATTAACCTGAGTGTCCCAGTCCTGGACCGTTACTTTAACCAAGAAAATCCAAGACCAGGTTTCTGATGAAGCAGGGAGTCTTTAGCGGTGTTGCTTCATCTCCTGGACCTGGATCCACGACATGGTTGGAGGGCCACACCTGAGACCTTGGTGTTTCTTTTCTGGCTGGCAGGTGGAGCATCCTGCTGGGTGGTCTCAGGAGTGTTTGCTACGCCTCGTTCTACTGTCCACCGCATCGTTCATCACATGACAGAAGAAGTGGCCATTCACCACCAGGTCATCCACTTGCCTGAAAACCCAGAGGACCTGGAGGTGGTGTCCTGTGGGTTTACAGGGCTAGCACGCCACAGAGCCTTTTGTTGTTCTATTTTGTATAGGCTTCACCCTTAAAGGCTATGGCTAGTGGGTTTATCCCTTCGCGCACAGCGCAGCACTGAAAACTTTAGTACGCACCCACCGACTGTGCGGGCCCCACACCCGGTCTATATAAATTACGGTGAGACCGGGCAATCAGCTCCCATTATTCTTTAGCCAGCTAGCTAGCACTGTCAGAAGAACGAAGAAAGAAAAGATGTCCAGCTTTGACAGGCACAACTTTTGCGAAGGATGCCTCTGTCTTCGCTACGCCGACCTTCTGCCATCCCTGTAAGCTCTTCCTCCCCGAGGAGAAGCAGAGACGAGCAGCCTTGTTCAAGGAAAGTGCCAAGGAGTGTTTTTCCATGGCGGGCCGCTACCCGCTGGACGACGCCTCCGCCTTTCTTTGACGCATAGTCGCGCAGTGAATTGAATGATTCCTCTGAGAAAGGCGATGTTGGCAACACTCTCGCTGCCCCATCCCTCCTGGAGAGCGTAGTGACGGAAGAAGAGCAGCCGAGCGAATGCTCAGCCACCTCAAGTCTTCCCACGTCGACGACCACACCGCTCCCAGCTGTCGGCGCCCTCCTCTCTGAGCTGCCCGACATAATCCAGGAGGCTGCTGACACAAAGGGACTTTTCGTCCCTCGCCTCCCTCCGCCCCGATCGAATGATCTGGCGGGAAGGTTTGGCTCCGCCCCGGCTCATCGCCCTAACCCCATCTGGCCCCGCTGTCCAGCTGTGACATCACACTGGAACGAGGCTGCAGCTGGGCCT
>NC_056509.1:22164093-22166002 GCF_014905685.2 Nematolebias whitei
TATATATATATATATATGTATATATATGTATATATAATAAGGATCAGAATATGCTTTATTGTCATTGTACCCAAATACAGTGATATTATGTTCGTACAGTCGTCCAAAAGATGGGCAGAGTAGGGCTGTATACCGAACCGAGGCTCTTTTTATGATACCGACCGACGCAGTTCGGTCGTTGTATGGATCGAAACATGACTGTTCTTTTGGTGTCAAGTTTCGGTGATTGGCTGTAATATGACATGTGGTTTCAGCACACAGGCAGGTAAAACACAGACATATGGCAAAGACATACGTGTTTACACCCAGAGCTGTATTGAGCTGCCATGTAGCCGTCTATGGTGCTGGTGACGCCCACAACGGGGTTCACGTGTGCAGCGCGTGTGTCGTCGAATGGATTCAATTTACGAGCTCAGTGTTTATCTGCAAGGAGAGAGGACCGCAGCCTCCTCCTCTCAGTGTTAAAGTCAGTCTGTGAGTGTTAGAGCCTGAACGGCCTGATTTAACATCTCAACGACCTGACTCCCCTTCATCCGAGAACTTCGAGGATGGAGCTGTGTGCAGGATTTCAGCTGGTAAGCTTATGTTTGTTAACGTTACTGCAGCTTAATACGTGCATCGTGCTGAGTTAAACTAGGATCCGTGTAACACAAACTTTAAGATATTAGTGTGTAGCATTATTTTATGGCTATCTATGTAGCTAGCTAAATCAGAAGCTAACTAAAGATTGACAGTAACAGATAAACCTGAGCTTGTAAAAATGTGCTCATCCATCAGGTCAGCTGGTTAAACAGTTCACCTAATGCTCACTGTTTATGTTCTCCTCTGCCCATACATACACACACACATCTATATATATATATTAGGAATGCACCAATCCACTTTTTTTCCGATCCGATCCCGATACCTTCAATCCGATACTATTCCGATATCATGATCATCATAGATTTTACATGAGGCTGTAATAATCTCCTCTCAAGTACAATTTGTACAAATATATGCATGCATGTCCAAAAAGGCAACTTGCGGTAAGTTTTATTAATGTTGGATAAGTTTTAAAGATAGAATTAAATTCTGCTAACACAAAACATGTTTTTTTTTTTATTCCTAACTTTAATGAATAAATGCAAACAGCTGGTCAGCCGTGCTCAGTCTGCCCCTATTCAGAGACGGGCAGACTGAGCACGGCAGATTGGACACGGCTGGTCAGGGTTTAGTTGCTTGTTGAAGGTTGAGCAAGAGCAGCGCCCCGCTGAAGCCATGGAGCTCGAATGTCCAACGTAAAACGTTGGTTACGTACTGTAACCCCAGATTCTATGAATAACGGGATAAACCCATCAGCGACAGTCTTAAAGGGCGAAGCCTATATGACATAGAACTAACTTTACCGCGGTTTAATGTGGTGCTATGGCTCTGCAGACATTGCACATTGTTGTCTTGTTTTGTGGCGTTTCTAGTGTAAAATATTTCCACACAGCGGACATATTTTGATGAAAAGTTTGTTAGCTGTTAGCCACAGTGCTGCTAACTCAGTCCTCACGTTGCAGCTGGCTGCAAACTATGAAATGGATTTCCTGAATGTGAGGCGGGTCTTATTACTCTGGGTTCCTGAGACACGCCGCCGTTCAGAAAATCCATTCCATAGTTTGAAGCCAACATACATCATGGATCGGAAAAATCCGATACGTAAATTATGCTGGTATCGGAGCCCGATACCAATACTGGATCGGCCCTATCCCTAATATTTATAATTTACTTTTAAATGCTTTATGTGTGATTTACAAGTGTATTAAGTGCAGGATCATTTCTTACCTTACTATTTGTTTTGTATATCCCACACTGCAGTCAGGTGTTCCTCCTCATCCTCCTCCCTGCTCCGCACCTTGCTCCATGTCTCAGTAGCAGTCCT
>NC_056509.1:22166102-22170279 GCF_014905685.2 Nematolebias whitei
GATGGAGGGGCTTAGTCCTAGTGTGGATAGTTTGTCCATCAGGGTTTTGGGAGATCATGGTGTTGAAGGCAGATGTGAAGTCCACAAAGAGCATATGGACGTAAGAGTTTTTCTGCTCCAGGTGGTTGAGAGCAGTGTGGACCACAGAGGAGATTGCATCCTCTGTTGATCGGTTCTCACGGTATGCATACTGATGAGGGTCCTCGTTGATGTTGATGGTTGTTTTGATGTGAGTCATGACCAGTTTTTCGAAGCATTTAGCGACTATCGGGGTGAGGGCCACTGGCCGATAGTCATTCAGACCAGTCACTGTAGAGCTCTTTGGGACTGGGATGATGGTGGCAGTCTTCAGGCAGATGGGAACTGTCTCCAGGGTAAGTGAGGAGTTAAAGATGTCTGCCGACACCTCGCAGAGCTGATCGGCACATTCTTTCAGCACCTTCCCTGGGATGTTGTCTGGGCCGGTTGCCTTGTGTGGATTAATCCTCCTGAAGGTACTCCTTACTTCAGCTGAGGTCACGCTGAGATGCTCTTCATCTGGTGTTGAGGTGAGTCTGGTGCTGGGTGGTCTGTTCGGGTCTTCAAAGCGTGCATATAACTTGTTGAGGGCATCAGGCAGAGATGGGTCTTTGGGGCATTGTTCGCTCCTTCCTTTATAATCTGTTAAGCACTTAATGCCCCTCCACATGCTCCGTGGGTCTTGTGAGGTGAATTGACCCTCGATCCTCTGTGCATATGTGGCCTTGGCCCTCTTAACACCAGCAACCAGCTCTTTCCTTGTCCTACTCAGCTCCTCTGAGCTTCCAGACCTGAAGGCAGTGTTCCTGGCTTCCAGCAGGGTGTGCACCTCTGCATTCAGCCATGGTTTTCTGTTTGGGTAGCTTTTAACATATATGATGGCGGAGACGGTGTCAGTACATGTAATAATGTAACCCAGAACTGAGGATGTGTATTGGTCCAGATCAAGCGATCCTCCATTTTCAGCAGCTTCTCTGAAAACCTGCCAGTCTGTTCGATCAAAACAATCTCTCAGTATGGGGCCACTGTCCTGGATCCAACATTTAACTTTCTTTTGTACCGGTCTGGAGCGTCTCAGCGGGGGCATGTAAGCAGGAGGCAGGAAGATTGAGATGTGGTCTGACAGTCCTAGGTGGGGGCGGGGTTCAGCTTTGTATGCATCTTTTATTTTCATGATGCTGCCACCACCGTACGCCACAGCTGGGATGGTGCAAGCATCCCTCTGTTTCCTCCAAATGTAACAATGGTCATTATGACCAAACAGTTCAACTTTATGTTGATCAGACCACAGGAAATGTGTGTGCATTGCAAACTATAATCTTGTTTTTCAAAGTACAAAGTAATGGCTTATTCCTCACTGAGTGGCCTTTCAGTTATTTCCCTATGAATAATGACTCAAACCAGCTTCAAACCAGCTTCAGCAGCATCTTCACATGGTCGTTTGCTTTTGTTTTGGCATTGATACGTACATTTTGGACCAAAACATGTTCATCTCAGAAACACAACTCATCTCCTCCCTAAGCGGTACGATGATGGGACGTCCTCGGTGTACATACCAGTTGTTTTAACAGACGAACGTGGCACTTTCAGGTATCTGGAAATTATACCCAACGATGAACCAGAGTTATGGAAGTTGATCATTCTTTTTCTGATATCTTTGCTGATTTCTTTTCCCAATGCTGCCACACAAAAAAGTGCAGGTTTGAGTTGTGCCTTAGATTTGCCAGTGGTTTTTAAGATTCCTCTTCCTGACTCAACCTGGGCTTGAACTGGTAGCATCAGTACTACAAGGCTGCAGCACTTAATTATTAAATGCAACCACAGGTGTGCCTCCAATTAAGTCAAATGGTAAATGGACTGTACTTGTAAAGCGTCTTTCTATACAACCAGGATTGAAAGTGCTTTACAACTATTTTTGTCCTCATTTACACAACCATACAGAGACCAATGAGTGCTTTAGATCACATTTATACACTGATGGGACACACATCAGAGGCAGTGAGAGGTTCAGTGTCTTGCCCAGGGACACTTCAGCATGTGACTGCAAGTTGGAGGAATTGAACCCCCAACTTTCCCCTTAGAGGACGACTTGCTCTAACCACTGTTGTTAACAAATCAACCATTAGCTTACAAAGCACTGACATCATCATAGAGGCTTTCTCAAATAGTTGAAAGTCAAAGTACTGTAATGATAGGTGTTTGTAAACTTCTGACTTGGTCAGAAAAGTAATTTAATATTCAGACATTTAACAAGAAGAAATCATTTTGGCGAATCAAAACTAAATAGCAACGGTTTAGTCTGATTTCATGTTAAACAGTGGGGAGAAGAAACGCTTCTATTTTATATAAAGTGTATGTAAACATCTGGTTTCTTCTGTACCTTCGCTTCAGTGTCAGGAAATGAAAAAGTATATTTTTTAATGTATTATTTGTTTGTTGTACGGACACAGACAAGACAATCTGCACAATCTAAAGCCGTAACATTACCCCCGCCTGATGCTGCAGAGAATCGTTCTACTGCTGCTGATGCCCAGGTTAACTCCTCGACAGCTTCACCTCAATGATCAGGAGTTAAAAAGAACGTTTTTCAATGGATTATCTTGTGTGTTCTGCAGACACAAACTGAGCCAAGTGAAACTACAACATCTGTAGCTGCAGCTCTACTTCCACCTGATGCTGCTGAAGATAAAAGCGCTGCAGGCAGTGGGAATGCTTCCAACCTTCTCAATGTAAGCAGCAATTAGTGGTTTTTGTATTTCAAAATATTAATTTACCAAAATACAACTGATAAAGCCTGTTCATCTGCGTATGAAAATACATACTCTAATAATAATACATAATCATTCCACTCCACATTGCGATGTGAACCTTTCTTGATGACTGCAGGATCACACCTACTTTTTGGAGAGTCCGGGCGACGCAGCGAAGCTAGTTCAAGCCCTCCGACAGCAAATAGATGATCTCCAAAAAGAACTGAAAAACTTAGCAGCAAGAGAAAAGCGGGCTAAATATTACGCCATCAAACTGAAGGAGCAGAACCAGCTGATGACGGAGCTTGAAGCTAAAATGGAAGCTTTTAAAGGTTTGTATTTTACCATTAAGGCGTTTGTTTAAATATCATTGTGAACAAACGTGTACACACTAGTTGCTGCACAATACAACACTGAATAAACCCTAAAAAAAAACAGCGCAACTTCTTTATTGTCCCCCATCAAAGAGTGAAAAATTAGAAATGTCTTCCATTTGTTTGTCCATGCATGTTGTAAGCGTGATAACTTGAAAAATAAGTGAGGTACCAGCTTCCGTTTTGGTGTATGGCTGTATCTAGGCATAAGAAAAGTTCCTTTCGAAAAATGGGTTGATAGGTCAAAAACCAAGATGGCCACCACCATATATCTATATATATGTAAAACTTGTAAGCTGGATAGCTTAAAAAAACAATGGGCCAACTTCCTTTTTGGAGTGTGGCTTCATTTAAGCACAAGAAAGGTTCCTTTCAAAAATGGGGTTGCCACTTTAAAATCCATGGTAGCCACCACCATATTTAGGGGCATGAGTAGTTTATTTACTTAAACCAGCCACCACTATCATTTGAGGAAACTATGCTTTCTACTATTTATATTTCTTAAAATTATCATTTCAACTGATTAGGGTGGCCGAAGATAAATCTATGGTGGCCAAGGCCACCACTGTCCACCCCCTGGCTCCGCCATTGCACCTGGTGGTGAATATAATTGCTCCCTTTGCTCATTAGGATCTGTCACTCTGCTGCACCACCTTGGACAAAATAAAAACTACCTGGTTTTTACACAGTGTACCACCTACCCACTTGAATACCTTGCTACAAAATTGTTTACTTTCCTTCCCTGTCCAGAAAAACACTCATCTTGAAAACTACAAATATTCACCTTTTAATTCCCTCAAGGTACATCAATGTAGGAGTTTCCATTCTCAGTCCACCCACGATAAGTGAAAAACTGCGAAGTAGGAATAGCGCAAGTAGTAGTTTTAGTATATATATTTCTATATATATATAGATATACATCTATATATATATATATGTGTGTGTGTGTATATATAGATATATATGTATATATATAGATATAGATCTATATGTATATATAGATATATCTATAGATATAGATATAAAGATGTATAT
>NC_056509.1:22170379-22172551 GCF_014905685.2 Nematolebias whitei
CATGAAGTGCTCCAAAATCTCCTGATAGCTAGCTGCATTGACCCTGCCCTTGATAAAACACAGTGGACCAACACCAGCAGCTGACATGGCACCCCAGACCATCACTGACTGTGGGTGCTTCACACTGGACTTCTGGCATTTTGGCATTTCCTTCTCCCCAGTCTTCCTCCAGACTCTGGCACCTTGATTTCCGAATGACATGCAAAATTTGCTTTCATCCGAAAAAAGTACTTTGGACCACTGAGCAACAGTCCAGTGCTGCTTCTCTGTAGCCCAGGTCAGGCGCTTCTGCCGCTGTTTCTGGTTCAAAAGTGGCTTGACCTGGGGAATGCGGCACCTGTAGCCCATTTCCTGCACACGCCTGTGCACGGTGGCTCTGGATGTTTCTACTCCAGACTCAGTCCACTGCTTCCGCAGGTCCCCCAAGGTCTGGAATCGGCCCTTCTCCACAATCCTCCTCAGGGTCCGGTCACCTCTTCTCGTTGTGCAGCGTTTTCTGCCACACTTTTCCCTTCCCACAGACTTCCCACTGAGGTGCCTTGATACAGCACTCTGGGAACAGCCTATTCGTTCAGCAATTTCTTTCTGTGTCTTACCCTCTTGCTTGAGGGTGTCAATGATGGCCTTCTGGACAGCAGTCAGGTCGGCAGTCTTACCCATGATTGCGGTTTTGAGTAATGAACAAGGCTGGGAGTTTTTAAAAGCCTCAGGAATCTTTTGCAGGTGTTTAGAGTTACGTCGTTGATTCAGATGGTTAGGTTAATAGCTTGTTTAGAGAAACTTTTCATGATATGCTAATTTTTTGGGACAGGCATTTTGGGTTTTCATGAGCTGTATGCCATAATCATCAGTATTAAAACAATTAAAGACCTGAAATATTTCAGTTGGTGTGCAATGAATCTGAAATATATGAAAGTTTCACTTTTATCATTACATTATGGAAAATAATTACCTTTATCACAATATGCTAATTTTTTTAGATGGACCTGTACACCATCAGGCAGTCCTCCTCAGAGCAGCAGCAGGTGGAGTGA
This sequence comes from Nematolebias whitei, assembly GCF_014905685.2. NCBI lineage: Eukaryota > Metazoa > Chordata > Actinopteri > Cyprinodontiformes > Rivulidae > Nematolebias > Nematolebias whitei. Next base: position 22,171,414 of record NC_056509.1, read on the forward strand.
GCTAGAGGTAATCAGCTGTGAAGCGAGGGTGAGTGACAAGCAAAACCCAGGAATCATACAACTTGTACAACATATTAAACATGCTAAAGTGTAATAAGAAATATCCAGCTGTAACAATGCCCCTCAAGACTTCTGTAAAAATTACTTATTATGATCGATACATGCCTTTTTTGTAGCTTGCTACTGAAGCTTAAAACATGACCAAAGAAGTCAAAATATACCTGTTTTAAAATTGTGGGGTTAAAAAGATCCCAGCTTATCCTTTCAGAGTGTTTTGAGTGATGAAGAAATGAATAAGTGTGATATTTGTGTCAGTCAAAGATCAGTTTGCTTTACTGTTTTGCATTCTATAAACAAATTCATACTCAAAAACACCCGAAAGCTACAAACAAATCAAAATGTTTGTATTAATTCGACATGCATCACATACAACATATTTCTTTGTCTAGCGTACAAGGAAATTATGTTTCTGCTTTGCACTGAGTGTAACTCATTATAATACACATCGCTTTGGTGCTGATCTCTAACAACAGATCTAATCTGCATTTTTCTGCCGCTTCATTTGTAATGGAAAATACTGCAAGAAAATACAGTCGGGTGCTGAACAAATTCTAGGGAGACAGATCTCAGAGGAAGGGAGCTGTAGCGGATTTCATGCCTTGTATTTTACTTTCATGCATTGCTAATTTACAGTCCAGGCCAGTGTGAAGAAATGCATGTGATCTTTCACAGTTCCTCCCTCGCCTGAACCACAAATTGAAGGGCCTGAGCTGCTTTTATGCATGAAAGCTTAGAACATTTGATAATCTTGTTTACTTTCATACAAACCTAATTCAAAGAGAGCCCAATAAAACCAAGAAAGGAGGCAGTTCCATTTGGGTTTGATACCCTTGACTGGTTCTGAGATGTTAATGACTATCTAACCCCACTGTCTGATGTGACATCTTGCCTCATTTGTAATTTAATACCTTCGAACAGAAATTTTAAAAGAGACAAAAACAAATGCTTTTGAAAATTCTTCTTCTAAAAAAATGTTACTTTGTGAGATGCACATGGATGGATGGATGGATGGATGGATGGATGGATGGATGGATGGATGGATGGATGGATGGATGGATGGATGGATGGATGGATGGAT
>NC_056509.1:22172651-22174568 GCF_014905685.2 Nematolebias whitei
CGATGGATGGATGGATGGATGGATGGATGGATGGATGGATGGATGGATGGATGGACAGACGGGTGGACGGATGGATAGATAGAATCAAATATTATACAATAAAAAATAAAAAGTATACACTGTATTCAGCTTTGTTTTAGAGGTACTGAAGACCAATTTATTGTCAGCACATCATCCCAATTGCCTCTGAACCTCCTTTCTCAATGCTGTCTTGTCACCTCCTGAAATAAACCCTAACAAGGTGGTGTCATCCGTGCACGTGATGATGGTGTTGTCAGGAAGTTTGCTGACAGATGCTTTGATGGATGCCAGAAGGCATGCATGTACAAATTCATTTAAAAAAAATTGAGTATTGTTGAAAAAATAAATTGATTTCATTAGTCCTGCATGTTTTTATTCCAATAATATTTTTATTTCAATAAGTTTTCTAAATCTAGTGTATAAACTAAAACAATTATACAACATATTACAACTTGTAATAACTTACAAAAAGAAAGCAAACCAGCATTAGGTCAAGATTATAATTTTATAGATATTGTTTGTTGAAAACATACATATGATTTTGTTTTGTCCATACTCAGATAAGACAGCTTTCACAGCAAGTGCCCATTCCCTGCTTACATTATATACAGTGCCTATAAAAAGTATTCATCACCTTAAATGTTTTATGCTTTTTTATGTCATAAAACAATCATGGTTAATAAAAGTGGGCCTTATTTACAAAATAAAATAAAATATAAAACCTTTTTCAGTTTCAAAGTAAAATCACATTTTCACAGAGTACGAAACAGAATTGTAAAAAAAAGTCATGTTAAATAGATGACTGCATAAATCCACACACTCTGGATGAACTGCAGAGATCTACAGCTGAGGTGGGAGAGTCTGTCCATAGGACAACAATCAGTCGTACACTGCACAAATCTGGCCTTTATGGAAGAGTGGCAAGAAGAAAGCCATTTCTTAAAGATATCCATAAAAAGTGTTGTTTAAAGTTTGTCACAAGCACCTGGGAGACACACCAAACATGTGGAAGAAGGTGCTCTGGTCACATGAAACCAAAATCGAACTGTCTGGCCACAATGCAAAACGATATGTTTGGCATAAAAGCAACACAGCTCATCACCCTGAACACACCATCCCCACTGTCAAACATGGTGGTGGCAGCATCATGGTTTGGGCCTGATTTTCGTCAGCAGGGACAGGGAAGATGGTCAGAATTGATGGGAAGATGGATGGGGACAAATACAGGACCATTCTGGAAGAAAACCTGTTTGAGTCTGCAAGAGACCTGAGACTGGGACGGAGATTTATCTTCCAACAAGACAATGATCCAAAACATAAAGCCAAATCTAAAAAAGTTAAATTTGGTCCTCTGGACATTCAAAAAAAAAAAAAAACAAAGCAAAACAACAAAAAATGTAGAAACGTTTCGTCTCTCATCCGAGAGACTTCCTGCTGCTGCAGGTAGGTTTTAAGCCACTGAAAGCCCTTTATCTAATGTCTATGTTGCCATTTCTGACTGATACACCTCTCAACTTTTAGATGTCTCTGTTTGTGGAAAAAAAACTTCAGCTGACTGTGTATTCTAAAAGTGGGAACTGGTGAATTTGTTTGTTTCTTTCTGGAGCTAGCATGCTAGCGTTAGCCTCCAGGTTATTGTATTGGGCTATTTGATAAATCAGTGCTATTGCTACATTTATTTGAATGTGCTTATAGAAAAAAACAATTATTAAACATTAATACTTTTCCATAAATGTCACCGGTGTGTCTGCTTTCCGATGAGCAAAAGGTAACCACTGGAATTAGCGATAAGCACCTTTGCTTGCAGCCTCTCCTCCAAGGGGTCCGGGAGTTTACTTCAGCGCCATGGTATTACCAGCAGCTGTCTAAAATAACCTCATTAAGGCTGCGGCGAGG
>NC_056509.1:22174668-22178638 GCF_014905685.2 Nematolebias whitei
AAGAGAGAAAAATAACATTTAAACACTAAATCAATCTTTAAAATTTTAATAAAAGTTAGCAAAGGCGGGGAGGGGTAAAGCTGTTGTTGGTTATTTGATTACTTCTGTCATTATCTCGTTAGATTGGCTTGTCTCATTATCCTCCTGAGAATCTGCGGCCTTCGCTCCCCTCCGGTGCAGGGGGAGCTGGATCAGGTCTCGGCTTAAAGATAGCGGCATAGGTCATCATCCACACCACTATAGGCATTGTGGTGCAGAGGCTGGCCCAATAGGCTATTGCACAAATTCCCCAGACTAGACCCCATCCAATTAATATGGCCAACTTTTTGGTCCATTTTCGTCTGTTTTGTGGTTGCAAGGATACTGTCTGGTACAGCATATTTGCCAACACCGTTACGGCCACTGTCCCTTCGACTATGGTCGCTACAATTCTCCCTGTGGTACCTCCACAGCTTGTGACTGGTATTGGTACCGGAGTGAGCGCTGCCGCACATTCAAGGCTAATCACTATGGAATCTTCTATTAGCCATGCTGAAATTATAATCTTTTGCAGGTAGGTGAGTTTGATTCTTCCTAACAGATAAGTGACAAAGAAATGAGGCGATATTTCAGGTCGTTTGAGTATCACATGGGAAACTATCACTCTAGCGTAAGTCTGGACTGCTACAGGAAATCTTATCAACCTTTCCCTACTCCAGTCTCCGGTGTGGCAGTAGCACATCCATGCAACCATTGTTAAAAAGTATTCTATATTGCTCCCATTAAAATAGGCTGGACATTCTGACAAAATGGTAAGATTGGGGGTCATTGTAGTCTCTGTCTCCCAATCTATAATACTCACATCGATGGTTGGAGTATGAGACATGCAGTCGTCTTGATTGTCCATAGAGATATTTGAATTGCTTCTGTCCTGATCCTTGCTCTTTACTGCTCCCGGGGTAAGAGTTAAGCCGCTTCTCTGTTTATCTAATTTAAGGTTGAGCCGCACCCTACTCTGATGGGGGTGGCCTATAGCTCCTCCTCCATGGGCGGCATCCAGCTCTGAGGCACTCTTGTAAGAATACTTTACCTAATAAGGCAGCGGCTACTATCCCGACTACGCTTAACAAATAAGGCCATACTTTGAGGAAGATACTAACTATCCATCCTTCTACCGTTTCTCCACCCTCTTTGATTACTTCACCTACGCCTTTCACCACCTCTGTGACCTTTCGGCCAACGGTGTAACTAACGGTTTCATACCATGCGCAAGTGTGTTCATCTTCCTGTGTGCCACATTTCTTCCAGTTTTCCTCTGGATACTGGCATGTGAGATTCGAGTAGATTTTATTTGGGCCTACCCACTCATAGCCCTCTATCTCATTGCCCAAGCACAGGCTGCGTCTCACTGCGTGGCCCTCTACTAAAGCTATCATTGAATCTGAGACAAAGGGGACTATTACTCCTTGAACTTGTTTCCTGGCGTGAAGCTGATATCCTAATATCTTATCTACGCAGTGACCCTCAGGTACTGATCTTCTCCACTTGCCGCTATATTTTTTCCACACTACCTTCGCTGCGTGCAAGGTGTATTCAGATCCATAATAACTCTTACAGTAGCTTTCCCATCCTGGTATCGTACCACAAGGCCTTCGAGCTAATGTAAGGACACATTGTGTTTTTGCCCTATTACAAGTCATGTGCCATGGTCTGGGACTAACATACCTATCCGGTCTATACAGGGGACTGGCCCATATATCCTGCTCTTTAGAATAGACTGTGGCCAAATACTGATACTTAATCCAGTAGTTATCTGAAAGTTGCAAACATGGGGCTACCCATTCTCTAATCTCTTCTTCCTGAAACCCCCACCATGTTCTAGAGTCATCTCGTTGATGATATTCATGCCATGCTTGGAGCAAGATTTTAACCGTTTGTTGTCTACGTAATTCTGTGCAGTCATATCGCCATGTGGACATAACGGCGACCTCTGTCTCCCATAATCTACATCTAGGCGATGCTCCACTACTTTGCCACACCGAGTTGTTAAGACTAAGAAAAATCCGCTCGGCTACACATTTGTCTATTTTGTCAAAATCGCCTTTAGGTGCATTGAGAAGCTCATCTGGTTTTGGTAGTTTCTGTATATACATGTCTGTATAATATGGTCCCATGAGGCCCTCATGAGTCCTGGCATACCCCTCCACGAAGTCACCTTCGAAGTGAGTCAGCCCAGATGCAATCCAGACCCATGGTAATGTCGCATTCAACCAGTTCTCATACCAGGCATTATGTGGGTGGAATATGGCTGCCCAACTCCAGTAATAATAACGCTGATTCTGTATGGGAGTTATGGGTAGATAATTTTGAGTTTGGCATTCAGAAAATAGGTTCCAACAACAATATGGTAGCTTACTCATTTTAGTCTTCATACATTGCTCTATCAGGTCAGGTCTGGCGATCATTTTTATCCCATTTATTTCTGTTGTTCGGTACTGATGAGATTGGAGCTTCATTTTGGCCTTAACTGTGGCATGGGGAGGCGGTGTAGGGCGCCTGTTGGATCCCCAGTCTGTAGCATTTTTCTTGAGTGTTCTTTCATAACGTATTGTGTGAATTACCTTATTAGTGGTCGAATTCAGGTATTTACCTGTGCGATTCCTTTGAATAAGAGGGGGGATTCGGTCACAATCTAAGTGGATGTCGCCCCAGAACTCTCGACGAGGGAGAATTGCCTGGCAGCTGTCGTTTTTAGATGGGGCCGGAAGAATTACTTCTCGGTCCCAGTAGCCTTGATGCTTTAATCCAATCAACGGTCGACATATCCAATCGCAGTGCCACTCAGGGGTTCCGTCCTGGGGCTGTATCCAGTTACATCTTGTTGATCGTTTGATCTGCTCTTTCAAAATTGCTATTCCGATGACTCTTTTCTCTGGTAGTATCATTAGATTTGTGACGACCCAATTGGGTCCGTCAGTTTCTGGGTCGGTGGAATGGTCTGCTACTGTTAGGTTTCCGGCCATTAAAGCCTCGCTCCATCCTGCTGTGACTCTCAGTCTGTTCATCCAGGCCTGATGACCCTCTTTCTTTAATTTATTCCAAGCTGCTATTTGGTTCTGGATGTTCTTTGCCGAATTCCATGGCAAGGAAATATTCTGTGTATCGATATCCCAACAGTTCATGTCTGCATATTTTGATTTTCCATGGGCAACTGCCACATGTGTCAGGCTCCAGGGTCTGACTCCAGCTTGGTATAAGATAACCAACAACATTGCTAAGCCTATTAACACTACGAGTCCCCGCAGGAGGATTCGCAGGCAGGTTGCTTTATCCAAAATCGTAATCCTTTGACGGTCCATAGGTCGGTTTGGGGTCGCTTCATCATCGCTTTCATCGCTATTTGGTTCATCACTGTTGGAGTTTCTGTTTCTCATGTGAATCATTTCGAGAGGGGCCCTTGCTCCTTCGTCCTCGATGTCTCGGCTTTGAGTGTCTGCGGGCTGTTGACACTCGTCCTTTAAGTAGTTCTTGATATATAGGAGAGGGGTGTGGCAGCTCTGGCTGTAGTCCTTTCCATACATATTTCCATTGAGTCACCAGCCATTTTTCGGGTTCAGGTTGGGGTCCGTAGAGGTCCCAACTTTGTTGAAAGTTAGGTCCTGCAGTTATTTTCCGTTGAGCCTTACAAAGGGCCTCTAAATATTGAAGTACAGTTGGACCATGTTCTTGCAATGTCTCTTTTTGTGTTATCAGGGGATTATCTTGGTATAGGACATGTACTGTGTACGCCTTTCTTATCCAAGGACTGTAATCGTGAACCGGTGTATATTCCCGATATCTTATAATTCTTATAGGCAAGTTTTGATTCTCAAACACGTACCGTTTTGGGTCATCTGTTCGTCTTCTGATGGCTTTCACCATTCTTGGGCTTGTACTCCAAATTATCATTCCCCCTATCGAGACCTCGAAATATCTGCTCTGGTATGGCTCG
>NC_056509.1:22178738-22205196 GCF_014905685.2 Nematolebias whitei
GAAGTCAATTGCTGGTTCATCGAGCCAAATTATGTCTTTTGCAGTTTTTAAAGCTGGTATTATCGAGCCAGTTTGTCTGCACTGGATTAGTACGTTGGTTATTCCAGCACTAAGGGGTTTTGAGTCTATAATATCTTCCTCACGTACGGGGCCCCTGGTGAAGGTGCAATCAGACATGCTCGCTTAGGGTATCTTGTCTTCTGGTAGATTGGATGCGCGGGCTGTTCGGCTCCAGATCCTCTGGGATCTCTATTTGTTACTCGCCCTTTATAAAGTTCTACACTGAGCGGTGAGGGGTGGTGTAGGTCTGGTCTTAAACCTCGCCACACCCACTTCCATTGTCTGACTGACCATTCAGAGGGTTCTCCTAGGGGTCCCTCCGTTGGCTCAAGCTGATCGCCAAGATAGCTAATCATTTCGTCCCAATCACCATATCTCTCCATTGCTTCTCCCATTACTCGCTCCACCAGCTCTTCTCTTGCGGCCTTATGCTGGTCGTAGGCTTCTCCCATCTCTGTCAGCGCTGTTGTCAGGCTGATCAGCGGGTGTCCTCTGTAAGATACTTTTATTCTGTTAGCCGCTCGTGTGGGGTGTGAACCCCACCTGTCAAGTGGAGTTTGGACTCGATCATACAACATTTTCAGGGGTAACTGGGTGTTTTCAATCACCACTCGTTCTGGTTCTGCTATTCTCTTGTTGATTTTTGTCCTCAGCGTTGGGCTCGTGGCCCAGATTATTAGTCCTCCCAGAGAGATCTCGCAGTATTCTGTTTGGTGAGGTTCTTCATAGTTTGGTCCCCACTTGAGTGTAACTGATTTATTCTTTATTTCCATTTGGACCATATTAAAGATCCATGGTGTTCCCATCGGACTAGGGTTATATGGGAATTTTAAGTTATCACTTAACAGGGTTAGGCCTGGGACTCTGTGGCTAGCTCTAGTGAGATCTACTTCTCTAAAGGTTTGCAGATGCGAATTATAATAATTTTTTGTTTTTGCCAGGAAGTTTGAAAAGTCCTTCTTTGGTCTGTCTAATTCCACTACTTGGCCTCTTACAAGCAGGGCCGGTTTATATATCTCAGTTCCGGGTGCTTGAAACAACATATTCTGCACTTCTTCTTCAGTTGTATGGCTACTCTGAGTATTAAAAGCATTTACTTTATATTTCCATGTTGGTAAGGCTGCTATTGCACTGGTTTTAACACGACATGTTTCAATAGGCCTGACTTGTTTTACGCACCCTATTTTTCTCCAGATGTGGCCCGTGTCTTTTATTGTTTTTCTTAGAGGTTCTTTACCTTTTCTTTTCTTGCTCCCATCGATGAGTTCAGCGACCCCTTGTTTATTTCTTACTTGCGTGCTTTCTTGTCCGCATGCTTCCATTTTCCTTGGAACGCTTTTTTGGCCCAACTCTTCAGTCCTTTCTTCTCAGTTTTGTTTGCTACTGACTCCTCCGAGTAGTTTTTGTATTCCTTAATTGGGTGGGCTGTGGCTCCCACCAGGCACGTTCCTTCTTCCTGGATCGGGTATACTTCAGCTCCGACCGAGTACACTCCCTGGTATGGTGCAATGACCATCTGCACGGAAACTTTAACCCTCTGGGTGGAGTCGGGCTTTGTGGGCGTTCCTGCCCTCTGTGCCGCAGTTCCGGGGATCTGAAGCACTCCGTTCCTCTCCCAAGCTTCAGGGGTTACCAAGAATTCAACTGTTTTCTGCATGGGTTTAGCTTCATGCCTGGCCCATCCATCCAGACTAGTAGTACAATAGTACAAGTTATTATATCTGGTTCCGGTCTCTCGGGGGACGTCTGGCAGGGGCACTAGGGGGACTTCCTGGTTCATAATTACTTCCGTAATCAGCTGAGCCCATGTTGTTAATTCCCAGGGCCCTGTCCAGCCTTTCCGTCCAGCCTCGCCGGTTTCTTCGTCAGGTAACATACCCGCCTCTTCTTTTTTGCTCCCTGCGCTTGTTTGGTTTCGAAGTACTCTAAAAACTAAGGGAAACTGCTGAGTACCGAGGGGGGCATTCCTTTTCTTACCCCTCGAAGAATCATAAGGCCAGGCTTGATGTACAGCCTGCTCGAGCAATTCTCCGGGATTTATCTTCTTCCTGTGCTGCCGCTTTCCTCTTCTTCCATCCAGTTCTCCTAGTTCTGGATAAAGTAGTGGGGCTGAAGGTGTTACTTTTAGAGAACTGTAGACGAATTCTTGGTCATACTGCTGTTCGGTCAGGGATCCTTCCGAGGCCCTGGTTTCATCTTCATCAAGTTGAGCTCTGAAAGATTTGAGGGGACTGTGATACCTCCTTACTTGCCAGCCCATTGCCCTCTCAGAGTGCAGCAGTTGGCCTTCCTCCATCTGTGTATCACAGGCTGAACAGTATTTTACTTCGGTGCCATCCCACTCGCATGCACAGTCTTGTGGGCCTTTGCCGCTTATATCCCATTGTGTGATGATAGTTGCTCGAGGTAATGTGGTAATCCTGCATTCTCCACAAATGAATGCGTCCATTACCTTTACAGGTTTTATCTGCAGCTGACGTGCGTCCATCTTGTTTGTTTTAGGCTTGATGGGCTTCTCCATCCCTGGTCCTTCCCAGAGAAGGGGTAATCCACTTGGTTTCAGGCAGAGCGTACAATTGTTCTCCTGCAGGCTCCACCTGAAGGTTTCTCCTTCTTTTGACAGGTATCCTTTCTTTGCATATTCCAATGTGCTCAAGGCCCTACCCGTCCAAAGCCCTGAGACTGTTCTTCTTAGTATCACTCCCCCGCATATAGTGGCCAGTCTAATATAGGGGAGCATGGTGCTTGGTTCTGTGGCCATACTCTGGTTTCTGGTTTCTACTAGCTAGGAACTGGCTTCAGTTGCTCTATTCCTTGGATCCCTTTCTTCTCTAGCTCAACTGTGTTTTTATCTAACACTTTTCTCACTCTGTCTGTGGTGTTATATTTAGGCTTCACTGCAACTGCTGATGGGTGATCCTGTGCTCTGACCCACACCTTCTGTCCTACCCTGAATGGGGCCTCAGAGTCTGACTGTTCCTCTTTATCCTCAGAGCTCCGCCCAACTTCAGGCGTGCTAAACCATCGTTGGTTGAGCTCTTCTGAGGGGGAGGGTCTACCAGCTCTTCTCCTGTCATTCAAGGCCTGACCTATCTCCACAGTTTTAGTACTCCATTCTTTGGTATTAGCATTTTTAGCTATCCAATTTTTGACTAAACCTATGGTTCTTTCTGCTACTCCATTGGCTTGAGGTGTGTAAGGAGGCGAATAAACGCGCATGACCCCAAAAGTCTGACACCAGTGATCCACCTGTGCATTGCGGAAGTGTGTCCCATTATCGGTTCTCAACTCTTTTGGAACTCCTAACGACCCACAGACTTGTTCCAGCATACTAACAACACTGTTGCCATTAGCTTTTCTAGCTGGTTTCACCACCACGTACCCTGACATCGAGTCTACTAGCACTAGAAGGTATTTCTCTCCTTTCTTGCCTGTAACTCCCATAGGCCCAGCTACATCCATGCATATTGAGCCCCATGGTGTGGTACTTTTGATGGTTTGTCCATCCACTCGGTGTCCTCGCCTTCCTGCGTTGTATTGACCGCATACATCACAGTTTTGTAACACCTTGCGGACCTGTTTCAACGGGATCCTGAGCTCCTGACACTCCAACTCCTTACGTGTGGGTTGTACGCCTGCATGACCTAGACCCTCATGCACGCTCCGTACAACCTGCTCCACGTACTTCTCTGGGACCCTCCGACCTTCGGAGGTTCTGTCCCATTCCTCGATCCCGACAAAGACTATTTTTCTCTGCTGTACATAGCGGTCAACTTCTTCGTTGCCTTGCCAGTATTTTCCCTCTCTAGTGTGGGCTTTCTGGTGCTCTACTTCTAACTTCAGATTTAGCCTGATCTCAGCTATTTTCTTCCACAAGTCATGGTGAGCTACCACTTTGCCCTTCGCACTTTCAAATCCGTTTTCCTCCCAGATGGCTAGATCCTCTTTTAGAGCTTGTGCACAATAGTGGCTGTCTGTCACTACTTTAGCTGTTCTTATTCTCTTGTGAGTTAATTCTAGCAGCCCTTCGAGTACTGCCGTAACTTCGCCTGTTTGTGCACTACCCTGTACTCTCCCCCTTCTACGGCAGCACTCGTTCCCCTGATATTTGAGGATAAATCCCCAATGTGCTACCTGATCTGACCCTTTTTTTGGATCCATCCGTGTAGAGAGTCCAGTCGTGCTGCTTCGGTTCTTCGGGCACTTCTTTGGCTGCTTTTTTACTCACTGGTTGTGCAGGGCCTATCTCCAAATCCGGGTCTAATAGAATGTCTTCCCATCTACCCCACCTTGTGTTAGTAGCTTTGGTACTTTCTATTGTCCCTTTTCTGAGATACTTGTGCACTTGGCTTTGTGTCACTACTCTAATAGGCTGCCCCTGGGCCAAATCTTTTAATGTCCCCCAGTATCTAGCAAGCACTGCTAGCTCTTTTTCTTCCTGAGGAAACTTTTTCTCTACCGAGGTCAAGGTGTAACTCCATAGAGTAACTAATCCACCGTTTTCGTTCTTCACGGCTATCATGGCATCATCACTGTCGCAGCTGACTTCAGCTATGAGTTTTGTCATTAGGCTTCTTGGTTCTAGCCTTACTGCTTCCTGAATCTTTTTCCTAAGTTCTTCTAAGTTTTGTTGGTTTTCTGCTGTCCAGACCCATGATTTTTTGCTATTTTGACTGTCATTCTCTTTTTTCTTTAGGCAGGCGTACAGTGGTTTGGCATATCTCTGATAGTTAGGGACATGATCTCTCACATAGTTACACAGTCCTAAGATCTTCTGTAGGTCGTTCTCTGACTCAGGAGGCTGAATTTGTTCGAGTTTCTCCCTATACCCTTCTGAGAGTCCTAGGTCTGCTGTCACTTGAAACCCTAAATAATTAACTTGGAACTGTCCAAGCTGGCATTTTTTCAAATTCAGTTTCAATCCTGCTTCTGTGACTCGCTGCACCACTTTAGCTAACCTCTCCAGGTGCTCTTCCTCTGTGTCATCTGCGATAAACACATCGTCGATGTAAATTGTGGCGCCTAAGTCTTTGAGCACGTCCATCACGACCGACTGAAATACATTAGGAGAGTTTTTATATCCCTGCGGTAGCCGCTGCCAAACATAACTTTTTCCCTGGTGGGTAAAAGCTGTCTTTCCCTGTGATTGTTTTGCCAGCCTAAGAGAGAAAAATCCATTTGCTAAATCAATGCAAGATTTGTACTTTTTCACTTGTAGAGTTTTTAGGGTGCCCTGCGGGTTGATTAGACTCGCTCTGTTGGCTACTGTTCGTCTGTTAAGGGCTTTGAAATTAATCACTGGTCGCCACCCTCCTCCGGCTGATTCGGGTTTCTTAACTGCTTGGATTGGGCTGTTAGTTATGGGGTTTGTTTCTTCCCTAATAATTCCTAACGCTCCTAATTCTTTCACAATTTTGTTCATTTCTTCAACTGCTCCGGGATTTAGAGGATATTGTCTCACAGGTGGGTGAACTCCTCCTTCGATTATATGCACAAACTTTGGGCCTAGATCCCCGCAATCATTTTTAAATCTTGCTATTGAGGCTTTCTCTAGTATTTGTTTTAACTTCTCTTTCCCAGCCGGGGAGAAGTCACTCTCATCTATTTTTTGTTGTGTCACCTCAGGGATATTTACAGGTTTATACCAGTCTTCGGACTCACTTTGTTTGTGTGTGAACCCTATTTTTACTAGCCTAGATTTTAACTTCTCTAACCTTCTGTTTAAGGCTCTTCGATTCTTCTTTGGTTTCTTTAGTTCTTTCAGATCTGTAATTGTCATGAGGTTATAAGGCCCTTTTATCCACACAATTCCTTGCCATAACCCGTAAGGCATTGTTTCAATTTTTCCGTTTGCTAACTGAACTGTCAGGTGTCCTACTGTTTTTAGGTTTTTGCGGGTCATAGACACCTCAGCTCCGGAATCTATCAGGTAAGGTTCGCCCTCCACTTTAGTGTAGATTTCGTCCCCCTCCCAATAGGCATCTTCCAGAGTGACCCGCAACCTATCTGCCATTATTTAGCTGGCCCTCCACTCCCTTTCTCACGGGATTCATGGAGGGCTCTTTTTTCTTCTGGGGTCAGTTTTGCATATTCCTCCGGGGGTAGGTATTTACCTCCTTTCTGTGGTGTGGAGATTGAGGCTGGAGCTGAAAATCGTTTCGGTTGTTGGTTCCTATATTGTGGCTCTGATTGCCTGGGTGGCCTCTCTCTGTACTGTGTCCCTTGCTGTCTCGGGGGCTGTTCTCTGTATTGTGGCTGTTGAGGGGCCTTTTGTGTCGGCTTTTGTGGTTTTTGACTTTGCCTGCTCTCACTTTTCTTCTTTTCTTCCCAGAACAGCTGCTCTAGGTCATACGATTTTACTGCCTGGTCTATCTGGGCGTCATTAGTTTCATGAGGCATTCTGGCAAAGGTGAGCTCTCCCCTTCTTCCTTTGGATACGATCCTTAAGGCTTTAACATACCTTTTAGGGGGAATTACTTGTTTAAGTTGATACCAAACCGGGGTAAGGCGTTGGCCTTGATCCATGCGCATCCTAGCCCGCTGAATGTGAGAATCTTCGTCATCCATATCTTCCAGGACTAGTTTCTCATACTGGCTCTGAGCTGATTCTCCTTTACTCATTGGGTTTGTAGTAACATTACCTAGCCACAACTTTTTTGCTGCGTCACACTCAGTGGAGCTAACTACCATGGGCCACACATCTTTGATGTATTCTTCGGTGGTCTCCTGGGGTTGTTTTTCTCTCACTAAGGTTTTCAGCTTTTTGTACTCACGGTAACTGTCAGTTTCTGGGCCTGTAGCTTGGTTTTGTCTAGCCTGTCTGGGTTCATGGGTTGATTCAGGCATTTGATACGGTGGGCTTGTCTCGGCCGGGTATGTATCATCTTCCTCATCGGCCGATATTTCATCTCGCAATTTCTTCTCTGTTTCTTGAGCATACTTGTAGGCTGTCTTTTTCATTCTTCTCAGCATCACATCATGTACTATCCCTAAATAAGCGGTCCTAAAGTTGCTAGTTAGGGGTTTGTGGGCTGCCAATGTGGGGTATGAGGGCATCATTAAAATGTTGGCCCACTCTCCCAAAGTAGCTTTAACAGTCAGTTCCACTGTCTCTTCTGACCTGTCTGCCCATATTGGTGGAATGTCATAGTGATTTTGGCCAGCTTCAGGGATGTAAGTTCGACGCCCATCACTCGCCTGCACCGGGCCCCAACTCAAGTCCCTGGCTAACCTTTCTGATACTTTATGTACGTCCAGTATTTCTACTCCCTTCTTTTGTCCTTTTCTTTGTCCTATTCTTAAGGGCTTAACTGGTCCGTCGTATTGGCCTGCTATTGATTCTAGACTGGCACTACCTTCGTCATCGGTGTCTTCCTGACTCGGGTCTACGTCTGGTTCTCCCTGAGAGTTCTCGTCGTCATCCTCCTCACTCTCTATGTTTAAGGGTTGTATTCTTGTTACTGTCTCTTTCTTTGGCTGTCCCTCTCGCGATTCTGCTCCGCTTCTGCGTCGTCTTGTGGTTGTACTTATCAGGTCATGTTCTGTAGATGAGGTCAGGGACATTTTTGACCCCTGAGGACTGATCCTTAACGGGTCTTCACTTTTCTTGGCTCCCTGTGATGATCCCGGTGTCGATGATTTTTCTGTGTGTTCTCTCCCTAACTTTAGGGGTTCTTTAATTGGTTTCTCTTCTTGTTTTGTCATTACGGCCACCACCCTGGATTTTCGATCTTCATCTAGATGAGTGGGGGTCACTATAATCATTTCTTTTAAGTGGGCTTCTGCTGGCATGTCTTTGGCCAGGTACGTCATTGAATTGACCGCTATTCTCTCAGCTGTTTCCCACTGCAAATGGTGGGACCGGAGTCCATCTATTCCTATCACTATGCGCCTGAAGCCGAACTCTATGGCTCGGAACACTCCTTTCTGCAGAGCTTCTAACATTTCCTTGAGATACCTGGTCTCATCGGTTGCTTCTTTATAGCTTCGAATTGGGATGTGTATTATCGCATAGTACGGAGCATCAGCTCCACTGGTCATTCTTGTTTTTGGCTCTTCGCCATGTGGTCCACCGGTGAGTTGTTTTATTTCAACTTGGTACTCCCTACCGGCTACTTTCTTTAAAGCTTTTCGGTAGGTTGAGTTATGGATTTTGTACTTATGATTTGTAAACACCAGTAACGCGTCGGCCTCTATAGACCATGGTGTCCCTATCACTTGGTATACTCGGGTACCATTTTGAAACTTCACACATTGTGTCTCTTTCGGGAGTGGTTCTAGGACCTGTTTGAGCCCTGCTGTTTGCCTAATTTTTTGTTTCTTTTGTGAATTTTCTTTTTCCCCTTCCTCTTGACTGTTTTCTGACTCAGGATCTGGTTTTAAGTGTTTTACTTTAGCCTTCTTTTTCCCATAAGTTTTTTGGGTTTCTCCTGAGGGGTTCTGTTTAGGATTCTCTTGTTTAATCGGCTGGTTTTTTAGTGGTTCTGTCTGTCTCTGCTCTCGCATTCCTCGTAACCCCCTGTCTGCCCACCCGGTTTCAGTGGTTTCGAGCCTCCCCATCCTGTCCACTATGCTTTGGGCGAGCAGGTCTAAGTTTTTGTCAACCTGTTTGAGATAGTCTTTACACCCTGTGCTCTCATTATTACTTTCATCAGGTTCGTTTTCTTTTTTGATCATACTTGCTAATAATCTCAGTTGCTCTGCTCTGGTTTCCTCGTCTGTATCGGAATGATATTTGGGAGTTTCTCTGTACGCACTCAAGTTTGGAGTAGAGCTCACGAACGTGGGGGGGTGTTTCGAGGTTGGAGGGTAAGTTCCCTGCCATAGCCTTGTGCCTCCTGGGTTTTCTCCTTCCCTTTTAATATTAAGGGGGGGTATATTTTTCAAAACTACGTCTTCTAGTTCGCTTTGGTCTTCTTCATTTTCCGACTCTTCGGGGGTTTGTGCAATGGAGCTGTGCTCACTTTCAGGATCCATCTCTGATTTTTTCTCTTTTCTATACTCCCTCATTCTTGCCAATTCTTCTTCACACTCTTTATATTTTGCTGTTGCCCTGCATGTAGGGTTTGTGATATACCCATCTAATCCTGTCACTTTGGATATCATCTTTACCATGGGGTCATACTCGATTGAGGGGCTAATTACTGACACTATTGTCGTTTGTTTTTGTTTCTCTATCTGTTGCACCCACCATTGTAACCACGTTTTTACTTCTTTTTTTGATTTTGCTTCGCCTGGGTCTTTTACCACCACTGTTTGGACTCCCTTCCGGGCTGTCGTACAGCAAAACCTTCCTTTTTCTCTTATAAATTTTTCCAGTCCGTCCTTCAGAACTTTTCCATCTAGCTGGGGATTACTTTCTGTTAGTATTTCCTTCACTGCTGGATTCCAGGTATGATACCCTTTTCCATATAGGATGACTTCCACCCTGGTTACTCTTATTGGTTTTCCTCCTGTACTTTGTACCATTATCTTTTGGCCATCTGTCTTTCCTTCTACTGGCTCCTGTTCTTCTTGGCTCTCTTGAGCCAGCTCGAGTTTGTCTGGCTCTACACTCGTAGATGCCTCTCCTGAGGCCATCTTTATGTCTTTTCTTGTCGGGTCAAGTTTGTCGGTCCTCAAAGTCTCCAGACTTTATCCTATTGTTTTGGACTAGGACAGACTAGCTGCTTACCTACGATTCTGGATTATGGTCAGTAACCCTCGTAAGCCTTCTACCCCTCCTCACTAGCCTCTAGTGATCCATTGGGGGTACTAACTGGGGGGCCTCCCAATTACTGACAGCTCCTTACTCTCTAGAGCTGCTCTACTGACGCCTATCAGTCCTCTGTAGCGCGTCTTCACTTCTGGGACTGTTTGGAAAGTCCCATCTGGGGTGCCATGTCTGCTTTCCGATGAGCAAAAGGTAACCACTGGAATTAGCGATAAGCACCTTTGCTTGCAGCCTCTCCTCCAAGGGGTCCGGGAGTTTACTTCAGCGCCATGATATTACCAGCAGCTGTCTAAAATAACCTCATTAAGGCTGCGGCGAGGTGATACATCCAGAATATTAACGACCTTAAATCCGTGAGTCACACCCTGATCTCACTCTGTACCTCGATCCTTCAAGCAGCCGGGATGGATCTTCTGGTCCAGAGAAACTCGCGTTGTGGCCGCTCACCTCTCACTTTAGCGTTGCAATTGTTAACCGTTCTGGTAATCTTTAGGGCCCTGGAAACGGGCTCAAGGATGTTGTTTATCAGCTAGGGAACCTTTACAAAAACCTCCCATTATTGGTGTTGATAAATGAACCAAGCTTTACCATGTATTTAATTGATAAGAATGAAATAATAGTCCAGATTTATACATTTTGCTTTGCTTTTAATCAATAATTTGCGCAGGGGTACAGCAACAGGCACAATTTTATAATGATTTAATTTTTCATGAGTACATAGGATACACTTCCTTCCCTAACAAGGTGGTGACTACTATCTGTGAAACTCTAAACCTCAAGAGCCCTTGAGGGTTTTTACAGATACTTCCTTCACAGAGACCTTTCACAACTCAAGCCAGAGGATATTTTCTCTCAACTCCCTCATGAACCAGAAACACCTTCGAGCGAATCTTACCAGTAACCAATTTAGTACTCCCAAATTTATTCTGTATGCTGTTCTTCCAATCTGATGAAATAATTTAATTAGAGCAGAGTAAGAATGAGGTCGTCCGCTTACCATGATTAAGTATGCCCCTTAGTGGGACACTGGTGGGGGTAAGGGCAAATCTCCTGTTCCCTAGGGGAGGGATACAGGCCAACCTCTGAAGCAAGTGCAACTATTTCCAAATTAGAAGATCAGAGTTTGGACGGGCCCAGGTCATGCATTTTTAGAAGTAGGAATCTCATCCAGTTTGACGAAAGAAAACTTACATCCAATCTCATGTCAGTGAAGAAAAGAGTTAATTTCCATCATCATCTCAAAACTGGTAAAATCCAATCTTCTTTTTGGGCTCCTTCTGATCCTGATGGGCTGCTCCTTGCCTGTAATTCTCTCTGCTCAGCTCCTCAGCTCAACTCCGACTTGCATTGACCAAGCTTTGTTCTGGTCAGTCTGTATTTAAAGACTCATTCATCCCTCCTCCTCTTAAGGAGGGGTTATGGAAAATTACATCATCTCTTTTCCAGTAACTTCTGTGCTGTTTTGCACCTCAACCGGTTTAGACCAGATTTCTGGGACTTTCCAAAACTTGTTTTGCTCAAAGATGAGTCATCATGAGAGGAGTCGTGTTTAAACCTTGTGACTTCCTGTTTTCCTCTATGGCTCGAGGCATGCCCAGACTTGTTTCTGTGTTACATGAGGCCTCTTTACTTTTACCATCTCACACAAACATACAAAGGATTATACAATGTCTTAAAGATTAATACTTCTATCAGTTGATTATGTGTTGATTATTTAGTAAAACAGTTTGGTTACACATTATTAAAACAGTAAAACTTTGGTTACACATTATTAAAACAGTAAAACTTTGGTTACACATTATCATTCTTAGCTGTTGCTGAGGAGAACTTTTGATCAGGCTTCATTTTTCTTTAAAGCTGGTGGCCTGTTCATGTATCACCACTACAGACACCTGGTTTATTGACAGGTGGTATTGTTCTACTATTTCTGAACACCTGCATTTGTATTGATCTTGTCATGTTTTTGCCCCTTACAGCCAGTCATGTTTATGTTTGTTGTTCCTGCCAATCTCTGCCTGCTCCTGTCTCTCACTCTCATCCAGCAATCAAGCTCATGCTCTACACCTGTTCACCTCCATACTTAAGCTCCCTCCAGTCACTCAGTCAGTGCCAGATTCTCTAACCTTTCACAAGCAGTAGAAATCCAGCATACCTACTCTTGTCTCTTGCCTTGCCTGACTCCTTGCCTGTTTTTGACTCTTTGCCTTGCCTGAACCTTCTTGGATTTTGTCTGTCTATCTGCCCATGGTTTCTGACTCTGTGTCTTCCCCTTTGACCACGCCTTTGGATTTCATTCAACCTTTATTTAAACAAATAAATCACATTGAGCCTCGAAGACTCATTTACAAGTGAGACCTGTTTGGACAGACAAAAAACAGTGGTTAACTGGACACATGTAGGAATTGGAGGCGAAAAAAATTCCTATCTGACTTTTTTCTTGGCTGAGAAAAACCCCTAATATTGAAAAAACACTTCGTACAAACAAGCACATATTTACGTAGACATTCTGCAGAGCAGAGCAGGAAGAAGGAAGAGACGAGACCGGTCAACAACGCCTACAGATGCTCTCGAGGTCACTGTAATTAGTCAATGTCCTCCGGTGAGATCCATAAACATTCTCGAGGTATGTCGAGAAATGGCCAAGGATATCCTCTATAAGAATCCAGAGTCCTGAAATGATGACAGAAAGTTTTTTCAGCTGGGTTTCATCTGGTTATCAGTTGGAAATTTCTCAGGGAGGGGGGTGGTGAGCCTCAGATCACATTTTCTCCAGGCGACTTTAGATAAGATGGCCTTCAAGGACACCAAGGCGACCAAAATTTAGATAAACACACAGTTGTTTTGGGGACAGGCAGAACTTAATGACATTAACCTCGAGTCTGTGTTTGGTCCACTCGGTTCCGAACTGTCCAAATTAACATGGCCAACACCGATGGAAACGTGTCTGAGTAAAAATCCCCAAGATCTGATCCATTCAGCCCAAAGCATTTGTGTCCGGGTACTCCAGACATGAACCCAGCCATCATAAAGGCAAGCAGCGTGATCGGGTCCAAATTTGCTGCTGACGACTTCCTTGACTGTAGATAAAACCAGCACCAGCTGAATCCAAAAAGCAGGAACCAATTATCAAAAATCCAATTAAATATGCGTCCTTAAAATCCAGAGGCAGCAGAGATAGACACATCATCAAGTCTTCCAGTCGTTGAGATATCCAGCTGTGTACGTGCCAACAGGGTAAATCGGCTCGCCCAAAGCCTGTCTTCTCTTTGAAGAAATGCTGTAAATTGAGATGAGGGACCAACTGGTCAAAAAACAAGTCCATAATTATGGTTCGGAAGAAATGCAAGAGAGTCTCACAGCAGTTTCATAGACAGACAGAGCAGCAAAGCAAAGCGGAGAGGGAGGGAGAGAAGCATCCGATCTCGTGGGGAGCGAGTGGTGAAGTGAATGAGTGGATTACGATTCGGCTCTGTTTTCAGCTCTCTGCTTCAATGTGCTTGACCCCTGCAACGGTTTACGAACAATGATTCTGGATCTCCCTGTTCTGGACCTCAAGTCATTTAATCTGCTCCGCTGCAGCAGCTCACTCTACAGGGGGGACGTCACCGGCTTCAGTGTGACTAAAGCTTCAGCCTCTACACCAAGACAGAAGGTTAGTGAAAATCCCAATATCCACCTGCACCTCCTGATCCACGTCAAAGTCACTAACTCTTCTGTCTTGACAGACTGGACCTGGCCCAGGACCCAGACCTCCACCAGAGATTTCTCACCATTCACAATAAAACTGTTAAACCACTCTTGGCCTTGGTGGTGTTTTGCTGATCCAAATCTGGTTCTTGTGAGATCTGGATAATGAAAAATAAACCTCTTACAATAAGTAATTAGCTCCTAGTGTTAACATTGAAGCATTTAAATTGAAGGTACATTGAAATGGTGAAATGCTATTGCTATATTGTGTGCTAAGATGCAATATTAGGACCTTTAATATTAGAAGTATTTGAGTACTCAAATAATGAGCTTAATTATATTTGTATTATGAACCTATATTACTATAGCAATGATGATAAAACATGTACACGCATTGCTTATATTTATGATGGTTTTTGATATTGATAAAACCCAGTGTTATTGATTTGATTATTAGGTCTGTTTCACACAGACCAGGTTCCTGATATACAGTAGGAGGATGTTAGAAATGCAGCTGCCAGGAAAAAGACACAGAGGAGATATATGGATGCAGTTAGAAAGGACATGGAGGTAGTTGGAGAGAGGACAGAGTGAGATGGAGGAGGATGACTCACTGTGGAGACCCCCTAAAGAGGGAAATGCTGAAAGAAGAATAAGGAAGAAGTATCTCACAAATGTTGGAGACTTATTGGAGAAACAAAGCCTTTCAGTTTGTATGAACTCCCAGCAAAATGTGGGCCAATATTTGCTGGAAGTTTGCATACAAACTGTTGAACAAATACAAATCTAGAATTAGGAAAATTAAATTGAGAAAAATTCCAGACGGGTTCCAGATGGCTGCAATAACTTTTTTTTTTTTCAACAGTTTAGGAAAGGTCCTTGAAAATGTTGTTTGAAATTGTCACTGGAAATCACAGTGTGGTACCAGTTTAAGACGTCTGTTTGCTGGCATTATGATACAAAAGCTATGATCCACATTGATAAACTCTAAACCAAAAACTACAATCTTATTCAAAGTTCTGAATACACCAGAACGAGGATCATAGTGGATGAGACGTAATGATGTGGCTTCAGGGTGGCTCTAATAAAAAAAAAAAAAATAAAAATAAAAAAACTGTATGCCTTTTTATAACTGCCTATTGTTGTCGCTGTTGTCCATTGTTGGCATCATTCTTTGTTGAAATCAGGTCTCTCTTGTAAATGAGTCCTCGAGGCTCAATGGGATTTACCTGTAGAAATAAAGGTTGAATGAATGAAAACAATAAACAGTGCTTTACAGTTTATTAAAGACCAGCTTAGATTTGGCTCTAGCAATGTCTGATTTAACACTGGAACTACTTTACTGCAAGAAAACACCATTTCTGGGGCCTTTTTAATAACAACAAATAAAATTGCAAATTAAGTGTATGTCAACTATTTCCTTAATTTTGGGAAATCGGAAATCGGCCGATACTTGCATGAGAAACCGATTTTGCCGATTTTTTTTAGTTTTAACAACAATTGTCTGAACTTAATTTATATTTCAGAGCACTACCTCATGACCAGTAAAAACAAGTTTGTATTGTTTCTAGTATATTGTTCAAAGGTATGATTTTCAATAAAATAAGACTGGAAATTGAAGGTGCATTGTGACCTTACAACACCTGACAGTGTCGCTTATAAAACTAAATCGGTATCTATCGGCTGAAATCGGCAGGTCAGACTTTTTAGAAATCGGTGATCAGTGATCGGCCAGAAAACTGCAATCAGCGCACCCCTAGTGTCAACAGTATACATGTTGTACTGATACAGTACTGATAATTGTCCAGCACCGACCTTGTTAGTTCTTTTTAACTAATCTCAGAACCTGTACCAGTTTCCTTTTACTTCTATTTAATCTGAAGTTGCAACGAAGTCCCGTGGGGGTTCATCATCTAAAATGTTAAACCCTTCTGCATTATTGTCTACAAGGAAAAAGAAAGCTTCTACTTCACAGCTGTGTCCCTTCTTCCTCAGGTGATGATGCCAGCTGTCCTACTATCAGGTACGTGTGGAGCACAGCTGCACGTCCTACCTCCTGTCTCCGTCAGCTGTCTAAAACAGTTAGGGCAGAGAGGCCCTGTCCCCACACCACTCTTCCTAAAACATGCTGTGTGGTTGCTGCTATCCCTAGGTGCACCTCACTGGCACTTATTATGATAATCAGGTCCATTTTGAAGCACTGGCCGCCTGTGGTAGAGTTGTATCCACTGAGTGGGGCAAGAGTAGAGAAGGAGAACTGGAGATTCAAGAGAAGTACAGAAAACTGGGTGGTGGACCACCTCGGGGAACTTCCATGCATAGAGATGAATGTGCAGGGGGCAAATGTTGCTCCTTCAAATCAATCAGATAGTAGCTGCAGGGTGGCGTAGCTGATCCCCACATTCACAGGAATATGTTCCACACAGAGCTGCACATTTTCAGTGACAATACCTACGAACACAAAATATATAACGTGCTACTAGACCAATCACACACTCGCTGTTATACAGTGGTGGGATGTAACTAAGTACAAGTACTTTGATACTGTACTTCTGCACATTGTTCATGTATCTATACTTTACTTAAGTAGAGTTAAACATGGGTACTTTCAACTTTTTCTCCACTACGTTTTACATTAAGCATTTGTGCTTTCTATTACACTACATTTCTATAATGTGTTACATTATACGTTATACTCGCATTGCGTTTTTTTTATTTTTTTTTATTTGTTCGTTAGTTTGAAAGTAACCAATCGTGAGAGGGGAGTTGGTTCATTGAATCACTGCAAAGTGGGCCGGTAACGTTAGACCCACCTTCAAGAAGAGCTGGACCAATGACGTATATTCTAGTATATATGTCATTGAGCTGGGTGCACCCACAGCACCACTAACACACTCAAAATGGATTCCACCGTG
The DNA here is from genome assembly GCF_014905685.2 of Nematolebias whitei. Classification (NCBI taxonomy): domain Eukaryota; kingdom Metazoa; phylum Chordata; class Actinopteri; order Cyprinodontiformes; family Rivulidae; genus Nematolebias; species Nematolebias whitei. The sequence goes on from NC_056509.1 coordinate 22,195,113, forward strand.
GAGAGTCAGCCAGAAGATATGCACCACCCATGGTCTTATTGAAAGATTATTGAAAGACTGCTCAGTACAGCAGGACAGCTTGTCTCTCCCAAAAGAGCCCGACTGGATTCAAAAAACTTTGAAAACCAACTTCTTCTGAACTTGAACAAGAAATTCTTGCTGCAATATTAAAATGTGTCAGTTCATTATGTTAGGAGACAAGACATGTCTCCAAATGACTCAACACTCTGGTCCAAGTTTTGAAAATGGTGTCAGGAAGTTAAAATATTGTTCACTATTGACCCATTACAAGGTTGAATAGACAGTATTTTAACTAGAGTTGATGACAAACTGGAGTTGAAATGATCAGATATTCCTTTGTTAGATCTAATGTTCCTTTTTTCAGGCAGAGAACTTTTACTTAAATGTTTTTACTGCAGTTAAAATCACACATTGGTTTTTCTTTGTGTTAAATAAAAACTTTCAAAGGTATAATCATTCCTCTTTCTTGTTTTGCTTAATGACATTTAACTCTACATGTCATCCCTAAAATTCTAATACACAGAATCACAAGTCCAAGTGTGAACTGTGTCACAGAGTAAACACAGTAAAAACATGTATTATCTGCAGCATTGTTCATTAAAATGACACAACACTATTAATGTATTACAGAAAATATACATACAGTAGGCACACTTAATGATATTGTAGAACATTACAGTAGGTAATACTTTCAGCAAGTACTTTTAGTTTTAATACTTTAAGTATTTTAAAAGCAAGTACTTACTTTTACTTAAGTAAAAATGTTAATGTGGTACTTCTACTTTTCCTAGAGTAAATATTTGTCTGTTTATTTGTGCCTTTACTTAAGTGCAGTGTTTGAGTACTTTCTCCATCACTGCTTTTATACTAAACCTGTCCCCAACACATGTTCAAAAATCCTAACAAAATGTGAAGTGCTATTTGAAAACAATGCACAGCCTCCTGTTTGACAGCTATCGTGAATTGTATTCATATTCAAACTTTGTTCTATTAGTTTAGTGAAACTGAATTCCAAATGATATAAAATAAATCTTGATATGCTCTTTGAAACATTGTTTTGTTTTTTTTAATTTAATACAGCTTTGCAGATAAATGAGGAGGAAAAACTGTTTTCAAGATGTATGAACTAATCAATAAACTATATGGTCTCAAAGAGAGCATGTAGTTAATACTGATGCATGTGCCTTTTAGTATTTATGGGAGTCACAGTCATATTCATCTTGCACAATAAACAGTAAATGTGTTGATGCACTTCTCTAAAGCCTGTATATCACAGGGCTGCAACTGTTAGAGACCATTTCCTAAAGACCATAAACACTAGAACCAGTTTCTGAGTTTTTTTTATTTTGTTATTTATGTCATTGTACTTTTTGTTAGAAATGTTTGATATGTTTGTATTGATATGTGTATTTTATATTAATGTATGTTATTGTTGTATTGATTGATTGCATTGATTTATTTTTGCACAACTGGTCTCTTTTTGTAAATGAGACAATAGTCTCAGGGTAAGGGGTTGTCATTAAGTGCAGTTTTGACACAATCTGCTGGCTTTATTAGAAAGATAACTTTTACTATTTCACTTTTCATAATGTACTGCGTGTGAATGTATTGTGTCCTATACATGTTTCAAACTGAAGCATGTATAGGACACTTTGTGACTGAATTGCGACAAAAAAAAAAGTTTGCAAACAGTTTCACTTGAGTGTTGAGCAAATGTCACATGTATTCAGTTGTGTACAAGTTTCACGCAAAAGCAATTCCAAAAGAAAATATGAGAATTTTCTCACAACTTTGCGTCTCCAACTAGTTGCCAACAGTCTCAGCACAGTGAGATACAGGCTTAAAGGTTTTGTGCACACGTGCATGTAAAACAACTACAGTACTTAAATGAGACTGACACTCTGTCTACCTTTAAAACTAGGCTTAAGTCTTTCCTATTTGGTAAATCCTATAGTTGGGTTTGGCTTGGGTTTCCTGAGCTATCCCTTAGTTCTGCTGCTATAGGCTTTTACTGCTGAATGAAAAACTGACTTTGTGTCTCCACTTGTCTTCACATAGAAACTACTGGGTGCACCCTTCTGTGTTCGTCTGCATCTTTTTTCAGTTCTCTCAAACCTCAGCCAGTAGAACCAGATTAGCTGCTCATCCTGAGCCTGGTTCTGGTTCTCCTGGAGGTTTATTCTTGTTAAAAGGGAGTCATTCCTTTCCACTGTCGCCAGTGTGTGGCTCAGGATAGGGGATTGTGACAAAAAGCAGATTTAGCATCTGCTGGGTTCCTTAGATGGAAAACTTACTAATTGGCTTTTAAAACTGTACGAACGTATTGTGTTATAATTGGATGGAACTGACTGAAAGAGAAACTGAACATGGGTCTGTTTTGAACTGAATTTGGACTTTTGTTTTGTTGTTTATTGCTCAATGAGAACTTTTGTTTAGAATTGGTGTTAAATGAATAAATTAAACGGTGGCGCAGTTTGTAGAGCTGCTGCGTCATCAAGCAAGTTGCTAGAAGGAACCTCGACCTGGGCCCTTTCTGGGTGGAGTTTAAATGTTCTCTCCATCATGCGGGTGTGGGTTTTCTCTGGGCACTACAGTTTCCGCCCACAGACCAAAAATATACATGTTAGGCTAATTGGTAACTCTAAATTGTCCCTAAGTGAGAGTGTGAATGGTTGTTTGTCTCTAAGTGGTCCAATGACAGACTTGCAACCTGTCCAGGGTGTCCCCTGCCTCTCACACAGTGACTGTTGGACATGGACACCAGTGACCCCCGGGGCTCGGATAGGATGAAGCGGGTAATGAAAATGAATGGACGGTTGGATTGATGGAAGCATGATAGAGGTGGGCAGATCAATCCATATTAATATTATCAGTATTGTCGTAAGGATCAGTATTGAATGATGTTAGTGTAATAGTATCTCCATGGCTCTCTCCGTACGTCCTGCTGCTTCCAAGTGTCGCTCTCGTTACTGCGCACAGCGAAGCAGCCACGTTCTGCTCCTCCTCCCCCTCCCTGTGTTTTGATGCACCGTCGTAAGGTCTGGCTTATTCGTGCACGGCTGCAGCAAGAACTGGCAAAAAGGAGGAGGAGCGTCATATTGTTGTAAACCGATACCACAGCAAATATTAAAGTATCGTGTATTTACTGCAAAACTTTGTCCAGCGTCAGTGCTGGATTTTAATTGACCAAAAATCTAATGATAAAAAATACTTAAAGGTCGTAAAATTTCATTCATCTTGAGCAACATGATGCATCCACTTTAATTATAAAATTGTACTGATATTAATATCGGTATCGATAACAATATACCTGATTTTTTTAATCTTTCTCATAAACTGAATCATTACCTCTCAATACGATCCGAACACTCAGAAATAAGACTGAACTTTGAACTGCTTTTCGTCTTTTGCATCGTTTTTTAGGAAGTCTGTGTCTGAAATGTGGAGTCAAACATATCTGTCCTGCTGGAGACAACTCTGCTGCTCTCCATCAGGACCCCAGTGGAGCTGCAGGCTCTAGAGGTCAGCCCAGGCTCCACTGGCCCTGCATGCGTCTGCCCTTCCAAATTCAAGGTCAGATCAACATGGCGGCGCAGAGCACCAGCAGCACACGCGCAATGAACGCAACACAAAAAGGGTTTATCAGAGTGCAGCTCCACTCGCCTGAGTAAGAGCGTAAAGATGTTGTCAGCGTGAGCAGACTGCATTTTAATTAGCTCTCATTCGCAGCAACAGGCTCTCTCATTTTTATGAGGCTTTTTTTTTTGGGTCGATTGGGAAATTAATGACCTCCTCTCCAAATTGGGAAGTGATGGGACGGCTGGTGGTGGGAGTTCATTTTCCCTTCCAGCACCCTGAATGGGATGTGTGCACCATCCAAGTTGGACAAAATCCAAAGCCAAAAGAGGGAATAGTATCTCAGACATCCTGCCTGCTGAGGCAAAGAGGCATTGACTGGCTGCTGCTGGCTTCCTCTGGATCAGAGCTAATGCATTTTCTGGCACTCGCACAGATCTGCACATAAACACACTCACTTGGACAAAATGACACCGTCTACTATCACACACTCACACCCACGCAGCAGCAGCAGCAGCATCACAACATGGCATTGTCTGCCTCATTCTGATGCAAATCAGATGTTGTGGAGTAAAGCTCAGACTGTGGAATCACCTGCAGCCAACCTGACAGTAGATGGATCTGTGTGTTTGGGTAACAGCACCATCTAGTGGTGATTTTATGAAGACAATATGGTTCATTTTCACATGATTCTTCCACTTTTATAAATTACATCCAGGGATAGGAACAAAATCATTATTTTTATTATCGTCCACCACCAGAAGGCGTAAAGCAGGCAATAATGCTTTCTACTGTGTCTAACTGTGTTCATTTGTCTGTTAGCAAAATATTTGTTGAAACAGCAGATGGATTTAATTGAAGCTCTCAGGACGTAATTAATGGATGCACATCTGCAACTTATTAACTTTTTACTTCATTCTGATTCAAGATGGCCGCCACAGCCAACTGGTTTCAGCAAACTTAAAAATTTCTAAACCCAGTCACCTTCATGTATTTCGAGATAGTAGTAGCTGAGAGTCATTCCCAACATATACTTTGAGCTCAACGCATCACGTAACATTTTTGTTACTGCTGGATGGACGTTACTGAAAATTTCAGGAAGTATTCATTTGAGATATGTTCACAACTTTTAAAGTCAACTCAGTTTAAGATGGTCGTTATAGTCAGGTGACTTGAAAACACAAAAGTGAGAAACATACTGCATGCATCACATGTTTAGCAAGATATATGCTAAAACGTTAGCATTAACATCTGAAATAAACCCTGTCCATCTGTTAGCTAAATATCTCATGAACCACTGAATGGATTTTAATAAAACTCTCAGAGCATCAAGGTTCTTTATTGTCATTTTGTATCACATGTGGTACATGAGGTGGAACAAAACTGTGTACTCAAGGTCCCAGTTACACACAAAAATAGCAAAGAAAAAAAATATAAAACAGTATACAAGGATATAAGATACACTCTAAACACTACTAATGTAAAATCGTATGGTATATTAAGCAGCAGCTTGAACATGTATGTATTTCTACAAGTAAATAATCTTTGAAATTAGCCTGATTCAAGACATCAGCGTAAAAAAACACACAAAAAGATATAAACTCAGAAAATCTTTACTGATACGGAGTGAAAATTGTCAATGGTGACATCATTCAAAGAGCTATCTACGACAGGGAAGATACTAACTATCGCCTTTTCACAACTGTTGGAGCTATTTCTTTAAAAACCTAACAGTGTAAGTGGTAAATGTTTCCAGCACATCAATGATTATTCAGGGGTCATCAGTGGCTCTCCACTCCTGTCCACTGGCTTCAAGAGGAATATTTTTCCCGTCATGCAGGCACTCACATCCACGTAATCCAAACTGATTGATGAAACCTCCGCAGGGGGCCGTGCAGCACAGTGCAACCTCCCCTGACATGTAAGACATAAATGGAAATAGACTTGCGCTCATTTAAGATCATCTCTCAGCCCACTCATATCCAAAGTGACGCGTGGTAACAAACCTGCGTGGGGCGGTTCGCTCAGGTGGGAAACGGCAGCACGGCAATGAATAATCTCAACTCCACAGAGACGTTGCCTTGTTTCGTCAAATGTGCTGCACCTCACACAGTAAGCACCCTGTGGAGTTTCCCCAACGTGTGTGTGTTTGTTCACATCTAGTGTAAGGTAATCATGTGTGCTTTCATTAGACAAGGCCTGCTGGCCCACTCTGAGTCCCTTTTAGTCGACATGAAACTCCTTCTCTCCGTGCGTCGCTTTTCTAAGTTATTCCTGTTCGTCTCCCAGCGTTCACCTGGAATAGTCACGACATGAATCATTCCCAGCAGAGAGGAGCTCTGCTTCGAGAACAGCCCCCACTACAAATGCCAAGCAGGTGGAGTAACGATGTTCTTCCAGTTCCCATCACCTCTCACATGTTTTGATTGACAGCAGGGGAAAGACTTCAACTTCTCAGGTTGTGCATCAAAATGAAAACTTGCGTACAAACAGTACAGAGGTAACTGAAGTATCGGACTGTTTACATGGTTTATTTTGAGCTGATCCCATATTAAATGGTAAATGGACTGTACAGCACCTTCCTTTCTTATTTCAAGATACTCAAAGCTCTTTACACTACAATCTGTGCCCTGATTTACTCATTCATACTGCACCCTACTAGATCTATACAAAGACTAATCAGTGCTTTATCACATTGGGGACACACATCGGAGACAATGAGGGGTTCATTGTCCTGCACAGGGACACTTCAGCATGTGACCGCTGGTGGATTCGATCCCCCAACTCTCCCATTTGGAGGACGACTGCTCTAACCACTCAGACACAATATTAATGGTTGGTTACTGCATCATTTAAATAAAATAAAAAACAACTTTGAAAGGAGTCATAAAAGTTTAAATATTTGTAAAGAAGGTCCTAATTAACTAATCTCATTCAGGCCTGTGTTTTAAGGAATCATATCAAAGAAAATCTCACAAATGTTTAGGTCTTCGTCAAATGACACTTCAGTATTTGTTTTAATGACCCAGAAATTAACTTCCATCCATCCATCCATCCATTATCTTTACCCGTTTATTCCATTTTGGGTCACGGGGGTCACTGGTGCCCATGTCCAGCAATCACTGTGCAAGGGGCGAGGTACACCCTGGACGGGTCGCAAGTCCATCACAGAGCCACATAGAGACAAACGAGACAAACAAACGTTCACTCTCTCACTCACACCTAGGGACAATTTAGAATTACCAATCAGCCTAGCATGCATGTTTTTGGACTGTGGGAGAAAACCGGAGCACCCAGAGAAAACCCACGCATGCACAGAGAGAACATGCAAACTCCACCCAGAAAGGCCCCTGGACCGGGGTTTGAACCAGGGACCTGCTCGCTGAGAGGCAGCAGCTCTACCAGTTGCGCCACCGTGCTGCCCAGAAATTAACTTGTGAAACTTAAATTGTAGGAGTCCCGTTTCTCCCCGTTGTCCTTCAGTCACAAGATGGCACCAAACTAGCCACATGTGTGAACCATTCCCTTGAGATGACAGGAGCATTAAAGGCAGCAGATGACTTATCCTCGCCACTGGTGCATTACATGCCTAAAGCATCATCTCTTGGGACTCACCTGTTCCCGGACTCCTCTGAGAACTCCTTGAAGCCTCCTTGTGATCTCCTCAGCTGTGTTCATCGCCTCCTTGCTCCCCAGAGTTACAGATACTGACCATGCATATTTAGTCACTGTAAATAAATTCATTGGTTTTCTGCACTACCTTGAAGTCTGTTCATTTTTAGTCCTTACTGCTGGATATTCTGTTAAACGTTACATAAATTAGTTACTTTTACTTGAAGAGTTGTGTGCCCCACTTTATTTTAGAGATTTTTACTGTGCATTCCCAAACAAGTAGACAACAGTGTTGTTGCCTGTGTGTGTGGCGGTTGCTAAAACAAAAATAAAATTATGAACAAAGTATTTTCAGTATTTCATGAACCAACGGATGGCTTTTAATGAAACTTTCAGAAAGCTTGCTTTTCAGAAAGCAATCATTGGATGCCCAAATACAACTCCTAAACTTACAGAGGTAACCCACTTCAAGATGGCTGCCACAGCTAATTGAGCAAAGCCAGAACATAAATGGTTATACCTGTTAGTTTTACAGGTATTGAACCAAAACGTGGTGTTGCTGTAGCTGCAGTTCATGTCCAACACACGCTTTGAGATCTAACAGATTGCTCCAGATCTGTCTTGAAAACTTTGCAATTAATTTTTGGAGTCAACTCAATTTGTCTGTTAGCAAAATATCTCATGAACCACTGAATAATTTTAAACTAAACTTTGGGAAAATGATCAATAAATGCACATCTACGAGTGATTAACTTTAGGAGTCAACTGAATTCAAAATTACTTATGTAGCTAACTGACATTAGAAAACAAACGCATGGGTATAATTCAGTCAGTTTTACGGATACTGAGCTGAGATTTGGTGTGGTAGTAACCGAGAGTCATTCCCAACTCATACTCAGAGGGCTAACTGATTGTAAAACCTGCAAGAAATTGAATAATACTTTCTACTCTGGCTCTTGCTCAAGGTGGACACTCCTGCTTTCCCTCCCTGTTCTGCTTCCTCCTGCTTCGCTCTCTGTGTGTCTGAAGCTCCTGGTACACATCTACCAAACGAAAATTAAGATGATGGATTTGGTGAGCTGGACTTTCAACGCAATAGACAAAATCTTTTCAACAAAACGACAGGGTCCTGGAGAACCGTCTTGTCCGGCTGAGACTCACGCTGTGGGGTACGTCGTGGATCTGTGCAGAGTTTGGCAGCTGATGTGCCTCTCAGTCCTGTCTCAGGAGAACGCTGAAGACGATTATATATTTGGATTTATGATAACAAGGCTTCTGCTCTTTGGCATCGGCAGGGCTCTGTTTTATCAACCTTTGAAGGAAGAAGACATCGGCAGCAGTTTCGGCCATGACAAAGCTTCTGAGTCAGTGTGAAGGGTTGGTTCATGCTATGAGTACTCAAAATCAGCTCACTTACGAGCTAAACCGTGAGATGGATGCGATTTGTGAGAATCGCAGGCCACTTGCAGCTTCTAGGACTTGTCAGCATGTTAGGATCGACCTTGAAGGAGGCTCATAACACGGATCACTGGAGTGGATACCAATCAATTTGGCCATTTTGAACCGGAAAGTTACAGCAGGACTCAAGGCTGACGATGAAAAACCAGTCTGCCTGAAGAAAATCAACAATTGTGGCTTATCTGAATCTGACTCCCTAGTTTGGCCTCGGATGTGAACAGACCATCAAATTTCTCCTGGGACATGGGTAACTAGGGACAAAAGCTTTGTCTACTGCAATCACTACCAGCCCCCCTGAGAACTTCTGAGCAAGCTTATCAGAACTGCTGGCTGAAACATCATCATCAGAACTGGCCTATCTGAAAGTGTTCATGAACAAATCTCAACACCTTGACGTCAAATGCATATTTAATGTGTTTGTAAATGTGCTTGCTGGAAGAGGTTTTTTGATGTCTCAAATCGTGTCCTGATAGAACAAGATGTGAAGAGATATTTTTTTGTAATACCACTATCTATCCTTATGGTTTTTGCCTTTTTCTATCTAAAAGTATTTTGATAAAGAATAAGGGGCCACGCTTTTCAGCAGCAGCAGCGTGCACTCCGTTCATCTTTCGAACGACTGTACAAACATAATTTCACTGTATTCCGGTGCAATGATAATAAAGCTTATTCTGATTCTGATAATTGCTTCAAGACTTACCCTAAACCCATCTTTTCTCAGTAATACATCATTTTAGTTTAAAATTCTGCCATGAAACAGGGCAGGTGACATTATACCTTCAAAGAAAATTGGATCTTTATTTTAGGTGGTGACTGTTTTTATTGCGTTTAATTTATAGAATGAATAATGTCTCTCACATTTTCTTTTGTGAAAATGTAAAAAGCCGCCATTATGTGATTTATACAACCTCTGCTCTAATGATGTGATATAGTGAAGTATAGTGAAGTATGTCTTGCCCTCCTCTGCTTTCCTCTCACTGCACTTGCTGGCAGCATCCTTCAAGCTAAAAGCCATGCCACCTCCATGTTTGCTTGCATCATCTGCCTTTGTTACACCTCACTGGTGAGCTAACGCAGCTGGCAGCACCTGCGTTCCTGTCCACCGCCTCATCACGGTGACTGAAAATAGTTGTCGTTCTTGTCATGGTCTGACCTTTTTGATGAATGCATCAAAAGGTGGAATTTTTAAATAAGCCTTCAATATAGCCTTCGTTTTATTTTTTATTATTCTGCTCAAAAGCTCTTGTTCCTCTACTGATTGCACTTTTTTCCCCAGTTCTATTTGCAAGGACAGTAAATTGTTCTAGTTGTTGTTTGAAGAATACAACACAAATATTGTGACAAATTCATAAAAAGTGTTAATCGCCTGTTGTATTGTGAAATTCTTTATCAAAAGGGCTCGTGAAACGGTCGGCAC
>NC_056509.1:22205206-22242310 GCF_014905685.2 Nematolebias whitei
TAGGTCTAGATTGACATAAAAGCATTAAAATAATAATTTCTATATCACCTGTCAATTCTCATGCCCGAGTTTTAGACTCGGCTCCTCCATGACAAAACTCACAGTGGGGACTTCAAAGATCTTGTTCAGTAGACTGAGACAACTCGAGTGGACCCGTTTGTGTTGCTTCTAAACAGTGTTGGACAATCTGAATGGATTCATAAAATGAACAAAAACTAAAAGATATCTATTTGAAGGATCAATGCTTTAAAAAGTCAGATCAGCTAAAAGACGATCAGACTCATGAAACAATTTTAAGACTTGGGTGTTTGCAGCTTTCCAGAAAGGCAATAAAAGTTACTAACTGCAATTTTATGACAATAGATAAAAATAAAAATAAATCATTAGGAGCAAAAATGTTTATTCATATCACATATCAGTGATTAACATATTCTAAAAAAAAAAAAACTTGTAATGTTTGTGAACGGCTACCAATGACCATGTGCGTTTGTTTACCTACAAAAACAAGCCAAGTGATTTGAAATAAGCGACATTCAGAGGAGCCGTTTGGGATCGAGGAGTCCAATATTGATGATGTGTTGATACACAATGTATTTCAGTTTGTCGAGTAATGTATGCAGATAAAAGTGATTGTGTATCAATGAATGTGGGTGCTTCAGAAATGTAAATCAATACAGTATCTGGAAAACTACCAACACTTTCCAGCTGCATCATTTGATGGATGGATCCCATTGATCCCCCATGGATCAAGGCAACATGCTTTATGTTTGATTTTATAGCTTGCAATGAGTACTGTTAACTTGATGGTTAAATATTTAATGGAATGTGATAAGGCCTTTACAACAAGACAGTTGGAAGAGCAGGACATGGGAGCTCGATGGTCAGTGCTGTAGTCCTGTAATCCAATGCAAGTTCAAGTCCAGGTTGTGTCACGAAGGGTATCAGTCATAAAACAATAGCCAAATATTCAATTCTGGTTTTTTTATATAGCGCCAAGTTAGAACAGAAGTCATCTCAGGGCACTGAACAGAAACATTCATATGTATAAAAAATAATTTAACATTATTTATCTGAGGAGCAGACTGCTTTAAATTCAACTCCATCACAGAACTCTCATCTTGAGCAAGCATGAAGGCGACGGTGGAAAGGAAAAACTCCATGAGGAAGAAACTTTTAGCAGAACCAGGCTCAGGACAAGCGGCCATGCTTCATCTGGCTGGGTTTGAGAGGAACAGGAAGGAGGAACAGATACACAATGGCAGGTCGAGATATAATAACTAAGCTGCAAAGATAGCCTTGCCTATGGATTATAGTAAGAAACCGCAGCTAGTAGCAACAATAAGTGATTATTATTTGTTGTCTCATGAAAGGGGGGAGTGGTGGTACAGAGGTTAGAGAAGTGAGCCTGTGATTCGAAGGTTGCCAGTCCAAATCTGGTCCTCAGCAGTGATGTGGGGTCAGAGGAGGAAGGTGAGGCAGTGCCTCATCTGTCATCACCATGACAACTAAAATACTGACCATGATAAAAGAAAATACATTTGACCACTGACTGTTCTATAAAAGTGTTTTAGAAAACTGTTTTATGATTATTTCAACACTTCAATGGTCAAAATCGCGGAATTTACGCATTGCCTGTTCAAACAATGTGGGGCGAGACCGTGTAGTGCTCTAGTTCACCTCTGGGGGCGCTGTGTCATACATTAAATGAAGTAGGTGGTTGGTGCATGCCCAATGCTGTCTCTGTATCGCCAATATACATGTTGGATTACACATGTGCTACACATGCTGATGTTCTACAGTCTGTCTAATATATTAATTGAATGTGTGTGGCATATTTCTTCTTTCTAATCGGCCATAATGCACGCTGAAAAACACGAGAGGTGTGGCAGAATATACCTTGCCGCACCGATAGGGGGCAGTGCTGCCCCTTAGAGACAATGAAGCAGGTGCAGTCTGTGTTCTTCTGTTAAGCAGAGGGACAGGGGTGGAGCCATATGGGTGGAGCAATCCGTGCACTCATTTAAATTTGTTTAGACAAAATGTAAGATCATATCTCAAAACTAAAGGATTTTTCTAAACCAGATGAGTCATAGACATAATACAAATGGATTAAACATAACAATAAAATATATTAAGCATGAATGCAATGCTGTTTTTGACACAGCCAGAGTTTAGTTTGTTTTTTAAACATAATATTGAATCTGGTTACAGACTTTAAATTGACAGGGAGTGAGTTCCAAATTGTGGATCCTCTCACAGAGAGAGCACTTTGAGCAAACGTGGTTCTACGAAAAGGAACAGTCGCCATTTAAAGTCGCTCTGCTAGATCTGCTGTAGCCCTGCAGTTTCTGTATAATTGCTTAGTGGTTTGGGTGCAAGTCCATTTAAGTATTTAAAGCTCAATTTAAAAAATTGTAATTTACAAAATTGTAAAATTCTAGATTACTGAACTTAGATAAAATATTACAGTGATGAAATCTGATTGGCTTTTGGTTTAAAACCTTCAAGGTCTAATTGTAGAGACTTTCCAATGGTTTCCCTGTAGTTTGGTGAGTGACCAGACAGTAGCTCCATAAGACAAACGTGAAAGAATCATTGAGTTGAAGAACATCGCTGCACAATGAAGTGTCAAACATTTTCTAATCATTTTTAAACTATTTGAAATACAGTATAAGCTTCTATTTTGGGTTCATATACGTGAGCATCTGGATCCAGACAGTCAGTGCCTCACCTGTCACAAAGCTCGCCACACGCCACTGGTCCCATGCAGCTAACCTCCAGCCAACATCAAAATGTGGTTTGTCAGCACAACCTTTAAGCCTAAAATCTTGACAAAGCAATGTTTCAGCCTGTTTCAGTCAAAATGCCCTCTCTCTTTTATCAACCAGTTGCTAGGCCATAAAGGTTTTGTTTTTAACTTTCTTCTGAAATCCTTACTGCTATCCTTGTTTTCACTTGTTTTTTCCACAGAGGATGTTGAGAGCCAGACCGAGGTGGCCCAAGAGACTGATGTGGTCCTTGGACCACCTCAAGTTAAATGGAAGTTGTTCCTCTCCACTACTGCCCTCCGCATCATGCCTGCTTTAATGGAGATACTATCTAACAGAAGATTTGATGCAATCCTTTGACAACATTATTATTTTTTTTTTTTACTAATTGACGTAATATTCCTCATCAAATCTATTATAACTGGACTGGATTGAACGAATGGATTTGGCTCTATTTTGACATTTTTAACAGATGTGGATTGCATATAAACTGGTATGCATGAAACCTGTTTACTCTTTTGTATAATGCCCTGAGGTGACTTTTCTAGAAAACTTATTCTGTGTGAATAAACTAACTAAATGGAATTGTTCCCAGGTCCTGTTATCAGCGCTTGCTCTGTCACACGATAATGGCTTATGGGAACATTTGGATTATCAATGTTAGTAGCAACATCTGTTCGTCTCCTGATGTAACTCAGAAAGATGTTTGCTCCCATCTCATTAATTTGCTGTCTTGTTTGTAATTTTTCAGTCTGTGAAAATGAGTCACATGAGTCAAATAGAAGTAGTTTGATATTATTAATGGAATCCTTACTGATAATTATTGTGTCTGTCATTTTGATACAATCTAACTGAGATTTATGATTTTAACAGGAAACTGATCAAATACTGCGAGACATTTTTTTGACTAATCCTTACTCAGAAGTATATTATGAGCTGATTAAAATGCTTTCCCACACAACTCTGGTCAGTTTTTAGATGATGCAAATGACATCAGCACTGTTGGACAGTTTAACACATTAAGTTTGAATTTTTGCCTTGCGTTGGTGCATTTCAACTAATTTGCTATTATTATTGTTACTTCCTGAAAAACAAAAAAATACAAAATGCCTCAAGCTAGTTGTGATTTTCTGCTCGGATCCGAATTCATTCAGCTGATTATTTACTTCCCCGAGTCATTTATTTGCCTTGACTTGTGGTTATAAAAAAAAAGTGTATTTTTTTTTTAAATAAACTACTTCTTCCTCAAATTGCAAAAAAAAAAAAAAAAAAAAAATGATTAAACAAATGAAAATGTTTTTGAAACTTGCTTGCATTTTTTTGAACAGCTTAGTTGCTCCTGCAAAAGTTATGAACAATTATTATGGTTCAAGGTGACTTTATTGTCATTCGCATCACATGTGATACATGAGGTGGAACAAAATTGTGTACTCAAGATCCCAGTTAACAGAAAAATATAAAGTATACAAATTAAACAGTATACAAGGATATAAGATATAGGCTAAACAATAATGAAATATAATACGATATATAAAGGTTTTTTTTAAAGAAAGCTGAAAGCTATCCTGTTCTTTTAAGAAAGAAAGCATTAAGAATAAGATGTATAATAAGGTGTATTATCTTGCCTTTTGTGGATAGCTATTTGAACAACCTCGGATATGGAGCTTATTCTGACTGGATTGATGAGCTAACAGTTAGCCTGAATGTAGCCAACACCAAGATGAATAGAAACCTTAAAGCAATTCCAATCTCCAAAATTCCTCAACAGTTCATCGTTATTTCATGAACTACTTGTCGTGGAAAAAAAGAGATTCCCAAAACAATCAGGTGTAGGTGTCCATATTTATTTACAAAGCTTTGGAGAACAGCCAGCAATCACAGATGAATGCATTCACAAGAACAAACTTATGAAAGTGTTCACCTGTCTGAGGTTCTGACCCGTTCTGACTTCCTGAACTGAAAAGGTTAGTAGAACTCAGAAAGGGCCCGCCCTTCCCCCAGTGGACCGAACCCAGCAGCTGCACACCATAAAGCTGCTGGAGGTAAACATTTCTCAAGTATTCTTACAGGGAAAAATCCCTGTCTACCATAACATTCAGAAGTCTCTAAAATAATAAAAGATGGCCGCTCCACTCTCTTCTTACCGATAGCCACATCAAGAATGATTATAATACACCGTGCCACCTCTGGCAGCCACTATCCTGTTTGTTTAAGATGTTTCTCTACTTCAGCACACCTGATTTGAAGTGATGGATGATTCCCAGCGTTCTGCAGATCTTGAAAAGAGGAAATTCAGCCATTAAATCAGGTGTGTTAGAGCAGGGAAACAACTGAAAAATGCAAACCATTGAGGACAAGAACTGGTCACCACTGGCTTTATCAGTCATGTTTGTAAAAATGCTCTGAATATTGGAGATGGTATAGTGCAATTGTTTTTTTTGTTTTGTTTTGTTTTATGTTTTACAAGCATTTAAATCATACTGGTATGATTCTATTTTTTTTTAAGAAACGAGGAACCAAAAAAAAAAAAGTTTAAACCATTTATTTTTATTTTCATCAGTTAGAATACTGTATGTGGTTTCTGAATGGCAAAAAAAAAAAAATCAAGATCTTTAAGCACTGACAAGGATAAATCTTTTTGTTGACTTGTTAACCCATCCATCCATTATCTTTACCCACTTCTTCCTTTTTGGGTCATGGGGGTCACTGGTGCCCATATCCAGCAGTCACTGTGAGAGGTGGGGGACACCCTGGACAGGTTGTAAGCCCATCACAGGGACACATAGAGACAAACGAGACAAACAACCATTCATTCTCTCACTCACACCCAGGGACAATTGCCAATCAGTCTAACGTGCATGTTTTTGGTCTGTGAGAGGAAACCAGAGTACCCGGAGAAAACGCACGCATGCACGGAGAGAACATGCAAACTCCACCCAGAAAGGTCCCGTGCCAGGATTTGAACCAGCAACTTTCTTGCTGAGAAACAACACGTTTATCAGCTGATTCACTGTGCCGCCAACAGGCATATTCCTTATCTAATTTTAGTAGTTGTCGCTTGAAATGTCATCACGTCATCGTTATGCACTCCCCAGTGGATTCAAGGTTCACGGTTCTTTGTCATTCACATCACATGTGGTGCATGAGATGGAGCGAAAGTGTGTACTCAAGGTCAGTTACACGGTGTAACTTACACCCCAAAATAGAAAAATTTAAGAAGAAACAGTATATAAGGATCTAAAATATACACTAAGATGCACACTATTCAATGCAAGCTCTTGAAATATTAGTTTAATTTAGCTTCAAGAAGTCATTTAACACTTTTTTCCCCAATGGAAAACTGTTTTTTCATTCATTCAACCTTTATTTAGACAGGTTAATCCCAATGAGCCTTGGGGACTCATTTCCAAGAGAGACCTGAACAGAAAACCTTTGCTGAATGTAGAGGTTTGCATCCTGCTGGAAGCCATGAACACTGCCTTCAGGTCTCGAAACTCACAGGAGCTGAGAAGGACAAGGAAAGAGCTGGTTGCTGGTATTAAGAAGGCCAAGGCCACATGTGCACAGAGGATCGAGGGTCAATTCACCTCACAAGACCCACGAAGCATGTGGAGGGGCATTAAGTGTATAACAGATAATAAAGGCAGGAGTGAACAATGCCCCAAAGACCCATCACTGCCTGATGCTCTCAACAAGTTCTATACACGCTTCGAAGACCCGAACAGACCACCCAACACCAGACTCACCTCACCACCGGATGAAGCTCTTTTCAGCGTGACCTCAGCAGAAGTAAGGAGTACTTTAAGGAGGATTAGATCTCACAAAGCAAACGGCCCAGACAAAATCCCCAGGAAGGTGCTAAAATAATGTGCCAATCAACTCTGTGAGGTGCTGGCAGACATCTTTAACACCTCACTTACCCTGGAGACAGTTCCCACCTGCCTGAAGGCCACCACCATCATCCCAGTCTCAAAGAGCTCTACAGTGACTGGTCTGAATGACTATCGGCCAGTGGCCCTCACCCCGATAGTCGCTAAATGCTTTGAAAAACTGGTCATGACTCACATCAAAACAACCATCAAATTCAATGAGAACCTTCACCAGTACGCATACCACAAGAACCAATCAACAGAGGATGCCATCTCCTCTGTGGTTCACACTGCTCTCACTCACCTGAAGCAAAAGGACTACTACGTCCATATGCTCTTTGTGGACTTCACATCTGCCTTCAACACCTTGACCCTCCAAACCCTGATGGACAAACTATCCACACTAGGACTAAGCCCCTCCATTTGCAACTGGGTACTAGACTTTTTAACAAACAGACCACAGTTAGTGAGGATCCACAACTTCTCCTCCTCCACCATAACCCTCAGCACTGGCTCTCCTCAGGGATGTGTGTTGAGCCCCCTCCTGTTTACTCTGCTCACGTATGATTGTGCAGCTACCCATCCAGGCTGTCACATTTTAACGTCTGCAGATGATACAGCTGTGGTGGAATGTATCACAAACAAGGATGAGTCCAGCTACAAGCAGGAGGTGGAACACCTGGAGAGCTGGTGCAAAGAGAATAACCTTCACATCAATGTGAAGAAGACAAAGGAGATGGCCATGGACTTCAGAAGGAACAAAAACACCTACACCGCCTTGTACATAAGAGGATCTGCGGTGGAAGTGGTCTCCAGCTACAAGTACTTGGGTGTACACCTGAATGACAACCTCAGCTGGGGCAACCACACCACCAGCCTGATCAAGAAAGTTCATCAGAGACTCTACTTCCTCAGGCGGCTGAGACGAGCTGATCTGGGAAGCTCAGTCCTCCTTCTACAGGTGTGCAGTGGAGAGCATCCTGTGCTCCAGCATCAATGTGTGGCATGGAGGCTGCACAGCTGCAGAAAGAAAAGCTTTGCAGAGAGTGGTGAAGGCTGCACAGAAGTCTGTTGGAGTCAGTCTCCCCACCATCACAGACATCTACACCTCTCTATGCAGGAAGAGGGCCACCTGCATCATGAAGGACCCCACTCACCCAGCGCACAATTTTTGCCCCGCTCCCCTCAGGAAGGAGGTTGAGGAGCATTAAGTGTAGAACCACTAGACTGAGGAACAGCTTCTACGCTGAGGCTGTTAGACTCATGAATCTCTAACCAGAATAATAACTGTGAAAAACCACATCATGTTGCTGCTGATCTGTTTCATGTTGCTGCTGATCTGTTTCATGTTGCTGTGTTTATGCGTGCTCATTTGCTCACACAGACTCATGTTTGTGCCGCTGTTCGACATATTGTTTTTGTTTTATGCTATTAGTGCTTAGTGTATATTTAGTTGATGTTTTTCTTAGTTCATATCTTAGATCTTATTACTGTTTTTCTTTTACATTTTATTGTTGGATGTAACTGAGACTCTGCGTACATAATCTCATTCCACTACATGTACCACATGAGATGTGAATGACAAATAAATCTCTCTGACTCTGATATCTTAATTTTCTGTTCAAAGTGGCACAGCATCAGAGTCAGAGTCAGAGATTCTTTATTGTCGTTTGCACCACTTGTGGTACATGTGGTGGAACGAAATTATGTACACAGGGTCCCAGTTACATCCAACAATAAAATGTAAAAGAAAAACAATGATAACATCTAAGATATGAACCAAGAAAAACATCAACTAAAAGTACACTAAGCACTAATAGCATAAAAACATTACGTCGAACAGCAGCACGAACATGAACATGAGTCTGTGTGAGCTGATGTGTGATGTGTAAAATGATGTGTAAATGTGTACATGTGATGTGTAAAAAAATGTAAGTGTAAAAAAGTGTTAAAAAAAGTCAAAAAGTCATACTTAAAGCAAAATAAAATTAACATAACAACCAGTAAATTAATTAATTTATTTATTTATTAACGTGTCCCTAATCCTCTTCCGTATTCAACCCATCTCCTCTCCAGAGTTTTAAAGTAACAGCGTAACACGTCATTTAGTTACGTCATTTCCTGTCTAGTAACGCTGCTGCGCATGCTCAGTGTAGCGCTACGGAAAAAAGAAAATGTCTCTAGTGAGGTGAGTCTCAACAAGGCCGTGTGTTTTCAGAAAACAACTAAACAAACAAATAAAAAGTTACTGGACGTGGTTGTAACTGTCATTTAATATATAAGCTGTTTAGAGGACTTCACATGGATTTTTATGGCTGCTTGCTACACGGTATTTAATCGAAACAAACGTCAACTAGATGCTAATATTGCGACAGCTAAACGGTTAGCATTAGCCAGCGTAGCAGTCGCGCTCACTTAACAAGTTATGTTATTGTATAGCTTATAGATATATATCGATATTTACTGTATAAATTCTTATATAGCTGTAATGGTAACTATAAACAGCGTTTCGAAGTTATGTTATTGTGATGCAGCCCATGTGAGTTATAGGCTATAGCATCTGAGCTCGTATTCAAAACAACAAGTCTTAAATCGCGTGTTTTTGTGTGTGAAGCTTTTTACCAGCGCCAACACAGCTGTCGCAGGACCAGCTGGAAGCAGAGGAGAGGCTTCGCGCCCAGAAGTCCTACTCCACCGCTCTGGTCTCGTCCCGCAGAGAGCCCCCGCCATATGGGCACAGGAAAGGCTGGGTGCCCCGCGCCCTGGAGGTAAATCAGACCGCAATGTCTGATCTACACCTTTTAGGAACTACTTTAACAGCGAGGGATCTGTTTGTGCAGGACTTTGGAGATGGAGGAGCTTTCCCAGAGATCCATGTGGCCCAGTTTCCTCTGGAGATGGGCAGGAAGAGGAAAACCTCCAATGCCTTGGCAGTGCAAGTAGATGCAGAAGGGAAAATCAAATATGATGCCATCGCCAGACAAGGACAGGGAAAGGATAAGGTTTGTCTGCAAGATGTTGCTATGATGGTCCGTAAAGATGCCATAAACTTGATCTGTAATAGTTTGTTTTGACATTGTTAGAAAACATAAATTTTACGTTGTATAACAATTTACATAGTTCAAAATACCAAAACATGAATTACTTTCTTAATTATATAATGTTTTCAGGCAAATGAAATAAAAGTGAAATTATTTAAGCAATTGCATTACAGAGGCTGCTCTGATTGACAGTGTCAAAAGGTTTGGATTTAGCTGTTACATTAATCCTTAGTTTATTGTTTGGTATGATTGGAAGTACAAGCAGTGGTTTTTCTGCGGTTTAATAATTGTTTCCAAACATGTCTTGTCTTTTTTTAAACACAGGTGATCTTTAGCAAGTACACTGACCTGCTTCCAAAGGAGGTTCTTAATCAAGATGCTCAAGAACTGCAGAGGCCTGACGAGGAGTCCGTACAAGAGGTAGAATGTTGTGCAGCAGTCAAGTGTTTCATGAGTTGGAGTTCAGATTTCTTTCAAATCAAGTTATTCACAGGAGTTGATGTTAAACTCTTGTGAGAGAACATTAAGTCCATTGTTTAATTTGCTAATGCATTAACCCTGACAGTACTGAATGATCAAAATCAATCTTTACTAAATCAAGAAACAAATCAGTTCTGACTGATGCTCTACAAAAATATTGTCATGGCATATTTACATATTTTAAGTAATCTAAATAGCCATTACAATAAAATAAGTGGTTGTGTTTTATTGCTTCACATTATTTATCAGGATCAGCTGTTCATGGTGGTGGTTTTTGTGTTTTTGTAGCTGACAGAGAAAACGCGTGCTGCCCTAAGCAAGCAGGTGTCTCAGAAGATTGCTGCTGCCATGCCTGTTCGAGCTGCAGACAAACAAGCTCCTGCACAGTACATCAGGTATGGATTAGAGCTGAAGCATTATCAGCAGAAAACTGATTTTGGTAATCTCCTAACTGGGCTTGCAGTGGGTGACGAGAACAATTTGTTCACAGCTTCAGTAATACTCCGATATTTGACAGTTCAGAGGAAACGTTCTCATTATCTATCTCTAAAAGATTATTCCAGTGATGTACATCTGTCATTAACACTAAATGTGGTGTGTTGGTTAAGGCATCATTGTAAGGAGTGGTGCATTCTCTTGTCTTTTCATTGAATTACAATTTTTGGCATCACAATTCGATTCAGAAACAAGTTTTCAATTGAAATAGTCATAAATTTAGTTTAAATTATGTAATTGACAAGATGAGAAGATTAAACAACAATGTAAACAAATAGAACCTTTATTAAAAACAATACTTTTAGGTTCCTTACTGTATCTGATCTTTTTGCATCATTTCATATTTATAACAAATATAGGAGTGCATAAAATTCTGTAAATTAAATTACCAGTAAGCTTAGCTAAGCTGCCTGGATTTTTCTAAAAATAAAAATCTAGGAATAAATAATTCATCCATTCATTATCTTTACCCAGTTCTTCCTTTTCGGGTCACTGGTGCCCATATCCAGCCATCACTGTGCGAGAGGCGGGGGACAACACCCTGGACAGGTCTCCAGTCCATCACAGACAAATTATTCAAAATATATAAATACAAGCGTAAACAAAGACTTCATCTTGCCACAGTGCATTAACCTTTAACTCAAAATAAAATACAGACTTCAGTTATTTTTAACCATATTGCTTTAACATTTGTTATATTTTCAAAACTTAACCTAACATGAATTATGCAGACTTCAGTCTTAACCATATTATTCATATTTGGTAATTTTTTAGCCAAATTTCAAAACCTGTGCAAATCTGCAGAAAAACTCTTCTGAACTGTAATTTATAAACCATAAATTGTATCATTTAGAACTGGCTCCAGGAGATGGAGAGGGAAATCTTCACAGCCTTTGGGGAATTAGTTGGAAGTTTGTTGCTCCAGAGTTCGTTGATCTGCTGCTTTTCTTTTTTTTTAGCTTCCGTGCATCTGTCGTATTTCCAAAATACTCTATCGCAATTTTATTTTACACTTCTCGCAAACAACTGTGCTCTTGTCAAGCTCTGTCTTACCTGGAACATTGTAGAATCTGAAATGTGCCCTTACACTGACTTTTACGACGGAGCGGGTTGAATCATGCTGTCCTACCGCTCCATGCTAGCAGACCCTTCAGATAAAGGTAGCTGGCTAACTAGCTTGATCTACGGAAGCCTACAGTGCCAAATTCTACGGTGACGAGTGGACACGTAGTGCGATATTCAGTATGCTGGGGAGTAGGAACAGAATTTTTTTTAAAATCTTAAACGCATTTTAAAATCAATTTTTGTGTGTTTAGAATCAATTCAGAATCGCCAGAACTAGGAATCTAGATTCTTTAATTCATCAATTGTTTTCCGGCACCCCTAATTGGAAGCGTGATTATGTATTCATTTTACTTATCAACACATCTACTTTTGACTTTTAAGTCTTTATCGTGAAGACTTACAGTAAGTACGTAAGTTCACAATGTACTTGAATTGTGTCAGTAATACTCTGTGTGTGTCTTGGAGTGTACAGAGGCGCAATAGGAGATTAATGATTAAGCATTAACTGGATTTTGAGTCATAACCATGTTCAGAAAAATAACATAATTAAATGATCATTTAAATGATTAACGTTTATTTTTGCTGTCATCCTCACTACCAAGTATAAGGAAGACTCAAACCTGAATTATGTTCTTTTTTCTTGAAAACCTGCAGAATAAAGAGCATTTTCTCTCTTCCTCCCCCAACGTTTGAAAAACAAGATCAGTGAAAGTTAAAAGTGACACAAACTGGTGCTTCTTTTGCCCGAGTTTGTTTATGTAGTTGATGATTGACATAAATCCCTGATGATATATTTTTTCTTTCTCTCATAGATACACCCCGTCCCAGCAGGGAGTGGCTTTTAATTCTGGAGCCAAGCAGAGGGTGATCCGTATGGTGGAAATGCAGAAAGATCCCATGGAGCCTCCCCGTTTCAAGTAAGTTAACGTGCCTGAAAAACCACTTTATCTCATTCTGTGATCATTTAAAGTAAACATCAAGTAATGCTCAAATAAAGTCTAAATGTCAAGTGTTGTAAAGCTTAGATGAGTTTAAATGAAGTATAAAAAGACAGAACGTTTGGGGTTACTACTTGTTCAAATAAGTTCTATCTTTATTTTTCTTATAGATTATTCAGTGATGCTAACTAGAATTGTTTGCAAATTACATAAATTTTAAAAAAATTTAAAAAGCTATTGTGAATCAGTCATCAACAGTTAAAGAAAACTAGACATTCCTTGTGTCCCAGAAGCTGAAGGTGCAACAGAACCACCGTTCCCAGCTTGAGATTCATGTCCTGCCCTTACATGTAAATGAATGGGACATTGCCCAAGATAAAAAGAAATACACATCAGATACTTTTTTCCTGATATTGACATAGTTCTTACCCGCTGTATATTTATTTCATACCTAAAAGAACGGTCATGTGACACCAAGATTGTGTGGGGAAGTATGCAGGACATAAGTCCCCACACTGCTCGTGTGCAGATGCTGGTTCAAAAACTACAACATGGCAGCTCTGAGTCCTGCTGGCTTCAGTTTTATACAACAAGAGGAGGCAAAGATACTTTCTCCATCTTTTTTTTTTTTTGTCTATGGAACCAACTTGATGTAAAACTTAACAATGAAGTCATGTTTCTCCACTTCAGGAACTCTTTTAAGTATCTGCGTTAAGAAATCCTCTGAAGAAAGTTTGACTATGAATGTTGTGTTTCAGAATCAACAAGAAGATTCCCAGAGGGCCTCCATCACCTCCCGCCCCTGTTATGCACTCACCAAGCAGAAAGGTAGAGTTGGTTGAAATGTGAAAACTATTTTTGTTTTTTGTTTTTGTGTTTTAGATAAAAATAATGTTTTTGTTTGTAGATGACGGTCAAGGAGCAGCAAGAGTGGAAGATCCCTCCGTGCATTTCCAACTGGAAGAATGCAAAGGTAATGTTTCCAGAGTTTGCTGAAGCTCTCCTTTTCTCAAACACTTTGTAGTAATGGTTGCTGTGCAGCAGTTTTATTGTGTTAGTCTTTAATACACGATAATGGTTCATGTGCTTGATTCTCTGCAGGGGTACACCATCCCTCTGGACAAACGTTTAGCTGCTGATGGACGGGGTCTGCAAACAGTCCACATCAATGAAAACTTTGCGAAACTGGCCGAGGCGCTCTATATTGCAGACAGAAAGGTAACTTATGGTTTCTGTTTCCAGACGTTGAACATTTGAACTTTGCACTTTGTGCTTCTGTTTGACTGTTGTTGTGCGTTTAGGCCAGAGAGGCAGTGGAGATGCGAGCTCAGGTAGAAAAGAAGATGGCTCAGAAAGAGAAGGAGAAGAAGGAGGAGAAGCTCAGAGAGCTGGCTCAAATGGCTCGAGACCAACGAGCGGGGATTAGGAGCCACGGTGACAAAGGTGAGTCCTGCAGATTAAGACCCTGCGAGGACAGGTCATTGTTATACTTTCTTAATATTCACCGACGGTGAGGGTGAGTTTGTGGCAGATGTGATGCTTTCTCTGCCTGTAGAACAGGTTCTGTTGTCTGTGCTGTTGCCTGTTCTAAGTCAGGAGCATGAGCTGCATATGTGATGAAAGCATTTCTCACTCTGCGAGTGTTGACAGGATCAGTGAGTGTTGAAATGACGTGACTGACTCCCAGGCTCTTTAGAGAAAAACACCAGTATTGCACGTTTTGGGCTTCTTTTTGTTTTTATTCTCGTCTTTATCTTTATTCCCCTCATCATCTCTGATCTCATTTCACCTGCTTTGCACATGTACTCCAAATCCTCCTCCTCATGTCTTATTTCACTTGGACACCATTCTCCCACCTCTGATCCTCTCTCTCTCACGCAGCTGGTGGTGAGGACAGCGAGGCCAGGGAGCGTGACATGATCCGCACCGTCAGAAAGAAGGACCGACAGCACGACAAGAACATTTCCAGGGCTGCTCCCGATAAGAGGTGATGGGCACACACTTTAAATGCATTCACTTCTGTGCAAACACGCACGGCTCACTGTTGAATCATTTATGGGAGCAGCAGCAACACTGAACAAAAACAGCAGGATCCTGCAGAGCACTCAAGCAGGTCTTTGTCTGCAGGTGTCTGCTGGCTTTGTATGCCAGGTACATGATCAGTGTGTGCTTGTGGGTTTCTGTGCACTGTCAGCTTGTCTGGTGAGGTGTCGTGAGTCCCCGGACAAAAGTAGAAAGTGAAAGTCACAGGAGAGCTCATTACAGTCTCAGTTTTAGCTGTCGGAGAGGTGCAGACCTTTTTATCTGAAAATTACCTTTCACTTTACTTTGAGATGGCTGTTCGCTTAAGGACTATCAGCAATTTAAAATCACCAGCTACACACACATGGTTTTAGCTAGGAAAGATAGAATCACATAGCAATGTTCATTCATGTTTTTTATTTTGTATAAAAAAAACAATTCAGTTTGGTTTGGTGGTAACTGAGAGTCATCCTCTGAATGCAAACAGGTCAGAGGCCATGTTTAAATGTAAGGCAGGTTCAGGGTTGGTTTATTTGTCATTTAATGGTAAGAACCGTCTCGACTCGCCCAAGAAAAAAACAACAGCAAATATCAGAGCATGCAACAAAAATACAGAAACAAGGTGTCAAAAGTGGAAAAGAAATAAGTCTAGAGCCGCGTGGTCCTACTGGCAGAGTGGTTCTGATGACAGTGAGGTGATCTTAGCAACATGTCCTCCAGGACCGAGTCTGGCAGACGGAGAACATCCAGGGTTTCCCCGCAGAACCAAACGGGTCCATAGAGTTGGGTCCTTGCAGGCAGTTAGAGGATCCTGTTAGCATCGTTAGCAGGTCGCGTCAGCAGCTTGATGATATCAATGACCGCAGCAGCTGCTCTTCCAGACTGTCCTCCAGAACTGGGTCCGGGAGACGGAGAACATCCAAGATTTTTCCGCGGAACCGAACGGGTCCGTAGAGTTCGGTCCGTGCAGGCAGATGGAGGATCATGGAGACGGCCACCATGACTGGCTGGAGCATGAGGCTGCAGGGGGGCCGGGAACTGAACTAGGATGGCAAGGCAGCGACACACACAACTCCACGTGCGTGTTGCAGTAATACCCGTACCGTGGGTGTACAGTGTAGGCGCAAAAAAAAAGTTAAAAACAACGGGAACAAAAAGAGATGGAGTCTAAGCGGAGCTCCCATCAGTGCTGCCGTTCTGCGGCGTTCATGACGTCAGAGTCCGGCAGCAGGTGATCTGGATGCTAGTTTTATTTTCAGCATAAAATAAAAGCTGGGGTTACAAATTTCATGGACTTTTTAAAGTCGGCACTTCCCACAGGAATTTATTTTATTTCTGTTAATTCCCATAAACAGGAATATATAATAAAATATTGAAGGTTGGCCTTTAACAGTGGTTTTAAATATAGTTGGTGGAAAATATATTTGAGCATAATCTTGATGTAAAAACAACCAGGTTTGGTGCACGTGCGCCGGAGAATTTCTATTATTTTTCAGTCACGTGCACGTAGCGCCCTGCTTCCTGTGGAGGTGTTGAGGGCACGCCCCCTACATGCGCTGTGCTTCATCAGGTGCACTGATAATTTCTAAAATCCTGGACTTTTGAGGTTTTTTATGTAGTAATAAAACTCCACATTTGAGCCCATGGACTACACAAAGAGAAGTATGATTTGATATCATTGGGTGAATTTATAGAATGTATGATATTAACACAGAACTGACCACTGTGTTGTCTGAATAATAAAAAGGCTTTTAAAATACCCACCACCCATCAATGGCATGTCTGATAATATCCAAACATTTGTGTACAGTTTAGGACATTCTCAAACTTTCTCATGAAAAGTCTGTAAATGTTATGATGCAATGCAACCCTACCTACTGAGCAGATTCATTGTTGGTTGAGAAGTGTACCAGCGTAAGTTATCAAAATTAATTACTAAAAAACAGAATTCGTACCAAATCTCTTGCTTGAGTTGAGTTACTTTCTTTTATTTCATACCAAGTCTGTGTGTTTTACTATAATCTAACCTCGTTTCTCTGTTTATTTTTGTCCCAGGTCAAAGTTACAAAGGGATCAGGACAGAGACATCAGTGAGCTCATTGCTTTGGGCAAACCCAACCCTCGTACCACCAGCGAAGCTCAGTACGACCAGCGGCTCTTCAATCAGAGCAAGGTTCGAACGTCCACACACCGGCCTTTCTATATCCTAATCCAAGCAGCAATGATTTGTCATCTTCTGAGTAAAGAAAATCTCAGTAATTGTTAAATCCTTGACGTTTTTGCTTAATAAACATATTTGAGTGCAGATCAGACATGATGAAGAGCTTTTCATGCACTTCTTCTTGTGAAACTAAACCAAACCAACCTTGGCAGCTGTTCCCCTTTAATGTCCGTTTCTTTTTTAGGGAATGGACAGTGGTTTTGCTGGTGGTGAAGATGACACATACAATGTGTACGATAAGCCATTCAACAGTGGCAGAGACATGGCCTCCAACATCTACAGGCCCAGCAAGAACATAGACAAAGATGCCTACTCAGATGACTTTGACTCACTTATGAAGAACAACAGGTGATGTGGATTGTTTACTTTTGCTAAAGCTGAGTAACAACTCATTGGGACATTTCTGTTAGCATGTCTGCTTTCTTCATTTGATCTCCTAACAAAGACAAGTGGGAGTTTTTCATCCATCCGTTTTGCTTGTTCAGAGGTTGGAAGGGGGGGGGGGGGGGGGCAGCAGCAGCTTGAGCAGGGAGGTCCAGACGTCTCTTTCCACAACCACCTCTTCCAGCTCTTCTGGGAGAACTCCAAAGTGTTCCCAGGCCATCAAAGAGATGTAGTCTCTCCAGCGTGTCCTGGGTCTTCCCCGGGGTCTCTTCTCAGTTGGACATGCCCGAATCACCTTCCTAGGGTGGCGCCCAGGGAGCGTCCTTACCAGATGCCTGAACCACCTCAACTGGCTCCTCTCGATGAGGAGGAGCTGCAATTCTACTCTGATCCGCTCCTGGTTTATCCTCCCTAACTCTGAGGGAGAGTCAACCACTCTGGAGAAAACTTGATTTCACCACCTGTATCTGTGGTGTCTTTCTTTTGGTCACCACCCCGAGTTTTTGACCACTGGTGAGGGTAGGAACGTGGAATGTAGACCGACCGGTAAACTGAGAGCTTTGCCTTGTCCATGCCTTGTTAGGAGGTGCAGGTAAACGTCACTTAAACAGCAAATGCCAATTGTCCACCTCCCATCTGTTTTCAGGTTTGCTCCTGACAAAGAGTTCTCTGGTGCCGAGCACGGGCAGAAGAGAGATGGACCGGTCCAGTTCGAGGAGGATCCCTTCGGTCTGGACAAGTTCTTGGAGCAGGCCAAGCAGCACGGCGGCTCCAAGAGGCCGTCCACCAGCACCCGCTCCAAAGACGACTACCACGACAAGAAACGCAGGAAGGAGTGAGACGAGCTCCGAGCAGAATCAGTTTGTGACGGCGTTTTCAAGAAGAGTGTCTCAACTGTTCAATATGGGTCTGTCTTCAAACAGAAAGGAAAAAGGTCTTTTTCTTGTGGCTCTTGAATCTGCGTAGAACATTTCTGTAATAAAGGCAAGTTAAATATGAAACAAATTGGTCAAAATAACTGAAGCTATCCTGTATTTTTATCCTCTACACGTATGTTCTAGTAGATTTTTGTACATATATTAAAGAACCCCAACAAGAACAGTTGCTGGTAAATATTTGCTATTTTATTTCTCTTTTTTTGTTGTTCTTTTTAGCTTGTATTTAAGCCTCTGGTGTATTTGTTAACAGTCCCGCACATTTATATATAATTTGGAGGAAGTTGATCAAACAAGCTTTATTTGTTGCTCCTGACTAAATAAATTTCATAATGTTTAAATTTGATTTTTGTGTAAAAACCAGTTTATTTGTAAATCCTTTCATTTGACACGCACTCATTCCAAGTGGAGTTCATTCCAAACTTTTCTAGCACAATGGAAAGCTCATTAGTGTGTAGTAATTATAATCTTCGTAAATTCCCATCATTTAAATCTTTTCCTGAGTAATGCGGCCCATTAACAGACGATTAAATGCCTGACATGCATTCAGAGAAGTCATCAATTTTAGTGGGAGGAGTTGCTTTTTGGGGTTTTTTTGTTTGCTTTTTATTAAAGAGAAATGGCCTCCGAGATTTATGTCACGATTAGACCAAGGCTGGTTCCATTAATTACAATTAATAGCGATTTATTGCAGCCCGACACTTTTATTTTCCCCCACGCTTGGAAAGTAATCATCGCAGCATTATGCAGCCCAGAGAATCTGAGCCAAGTCATCTTTCAGTCGAGCCTCAGTAGAGTTCAGACACTTGTTATACGTTCAGGATTTACGTGTTCGTTCTGCGCTCAGCTGCAGCCTTTTATTAACCAACGTCTGAAAGATTACAGCCTCAAACTTTGTCAGCTCGAGAGGTCTGGCATGTGAGGCTGCAGCTGCACCCGGTGTGTCGATGTGATGAGTTCAGGGGCAGTGCTGCGTTCAGTGGCACACATTTAGTGAAAGTACAATATGATGAGCTTTAATCAACCACAACTTTTAAAAACTGACAAACTGTGAGGTTCATCATTGGAGTACAGTCCACTTGTGTTGGGATACCTTGTTTTAGCATCATCAGCAGTAAATGTGCGCCCTTACAGTGATTTAAAACTTGTTTGGGGTCTCACCAGATCTTAAAATGCACTAAGTTCAAAAGAAAAATTTTGTTAATCAATGAACATCCATTGATAACTTTTAACAATATAAAGTTTAATTAATCTCAGCAGCAGTCACACATACAAAATTTGTACGCAAACAAGAAGATCCACAAGTGCAGCACAAGGTTTACACATGCATAAAGTTTTTCAGAATACACAATACAAATAGTGCAAGTAGGAGTATGCTGCACATTCAAGTTGTCGAATACATGTGCACAAATCACCTGCTGTGCACGGATCAACTTTGTGACTTTTGAGACTTATAAAGTCAATTTAAAAAAACTGTTTAAAAGAGGAGCTATGAAACTGTCTGGCGGTGCCCAATTCTACACATTATAACGGGACAATAGGAAAAAGACATATTTCCAACTTGAGGCAGTTCATAACCTATATATTATAACATATACATAACATTTATGGACTCCAAAAATAAAATAACCTAAAATGAGTAGATTGTTCTTTATGTGGGATATTACCAGGATTTTTTTTTTTTTCAAAATTAACATTTTCCATCTGTGGGAAAACTACCAGAAAAATATGATTTCTGTGTAACCATAGTAACCTGATGCAGGTCGATCTGGACAGATTTTTTTTAATTGTTGAAATGTGTCTTTTGTCCAAAAGACTTCTTTAGTCTGAGGAGCTGCAGTAAACTCAGTCTTATAAATATCACCGTCTCATAGTGGATCAACCAGTTTGTTGTTGACGTTCAGCTGTTCACGACTGAGCCATCAGCCCAACGATTGGTCGTTAGTGCTCTGATGGCCGCTTGCTATTCACAGAGGGCTGAGTGATGCTAGCAACAACACCGAAAGACGAAACGTTTCAACTATTTATTTTAATTATTTTAATCCGTCCAGAGGACCCGACTTTGTTAGATCATTTCTGTTTTTGTTTTTGGGTGGGCCGTACTTTTGAAATAAACTGCGCAAAACTGATGTTATTCTTTTTTGTGGGGAAACAAAAACTACAGGAAAAACATATTTTCCCCACATGAAGAATAATCTACTTATTTTATTGTTATTTTCACAAAATAGTTGAAATCCGGTATCGAACGCCATATTGTAAGAGCGCGTGTTATGAAATAGGGATTATGAGCCACTGTGCCAAGTTATAAATGTCTTTTCATAAAAACTCTGCAAGTCTGGCTCAGATGTTTCATGTTGTTTTGCACTAATGGTGTATTTGAGGTGAGTCTCCACCACAACCACACCAAACTTTAGCCTAATATCGGTCACACTGGCAGAATTCTATCATTTTTGTGTTTTTCTAGGTGGCTCTAACAGCCATTTTGGACTGCATTTAATTAAACTTTCCATGAAAAAGGAGATTTATTTGCTAGCGAACACCCAAATACAGACTATATTGCCCATCTTTTGGCAATAAAAATAAACATTTTTGCAACAAAACAGACAAAATAAAATTGATCGCCAACACAATCCACTCACGATTTCCAATTTAGCAGGTTTCCTATCTCCAAACCACAGAGGACGCTCCTCCGTCAGGCAGAGTTTGTGTTGGGCCTGTTGCCGAAGCCGCTGAAGACAGCTTGATAATGGGTCTCCACTCAGCTCGTCTGCTCGTATAAATGTGCGCAGCCCAAGATGAATGAGGCTCTTTATTCGTGGAAGTAAAGGGAAATAGATTGTTTGGCATCGCCTTTGTGAGCTGAAACGGCGAGCGTTTTCTCCAACCCATAATGGAATCCTCAGGTCGCTGCCATGATGGGCAGCTCCTTATCTCCTTCACCAGGAAACAAATCCACAAGTATGAAGCCGTGTTGAGCTGCCGCAGCACATCTTTCCCCTCGCTGGACCTGAAGGAGGTTATGATATTTTGTTTTGTGGAGCCTTTTGTGATCTGCTCTCTAAAGGCAGCAGGGTGTTTGATTTCCAAACTAACCATAAAGAAGTTCCTTCTCAACTCGATCTTTGTGCCTTCAAACATCTAAACCTGCGTTTTTAGGAGAGGCACTCTTTTTGTTCACATTAATTAAATTCAACCAGATTTATGGCCATTTTACTAAGGTTACTTAACGGTGGCGGCCATCATGAATGAGGTTGACGCCACAAGTTAATGCCAAAGATTACTTCCTGAAAGTTTAATTTATATCCATGCACTGGTTCTTGGGGAGTTTTCCACATTATGACAGCCAAATGAACACATGCAGAGAAAATGTACTTGAGTTACAGGAAATACTTTCACTGTTGTGCTGACCGCATCAAATGATGGGATGATATTGTGTCACTGAAGCTTGTCAGATTATTATAGTTAAAAAACATTATAGAGTGGCCCACATTGTTCTTCAGCTGAAGGCACTTTACCCAAAACATTTTCTTCACATCACATCCTGCAGACTCTGCTTGGACCTGCACTGTCTTCATTCTCATTCAGTGTGTTTTGTGTGTTTGTGTGGATACAAAATGCGAAGCCACAGTGTGTGGACTGAATCCATCAAAGCTGCACCCGCCCCTCACAGCCCACACCTGAGCAGCCCGTCCTCCTGCTGTCACTCAATCACTCTTATCATTAGCTCCTCTCCCATGCATGTGCAGACCGGAACTCGTTCATCATTATTCCAGCAGACTTGAGCTGGACAGAGTCTACTGCTCTCTGTGAAATAGTCTGCCTGTCAGTCACTCTGTCTGTCTGTCATGCCTGCCCGAGCTGAAAACCTGGGGAGAGAGGACTCTGTCTTTTTCTGAGAGGCTTCCCGTGTGGATAATGTTTCACAGAGGGGATATTTGGGCATGTGGAACAGTCTCGCCATCGGAAATTTCTTTGTTAGAATCAGGAATTTTAAAGGATTTTTGACTGATGTCTTTTTTTTTTATTTACACACACAAAACCTACCACTTTGAAGATGCAAAGTATTTTTATTTTTTATCATTAAACACAAAAATTGACCTGAAAAGTCTGAGCATGCACCATGCAAACTGTCTGATCCACCATGTGGATGTGCTGCCCGCCGGACCCAGCCTGCCATGGCTCCCTGGATTTACGAAGTCCCATGGATGAAGGACGAAACGTCTCAACAACAACAACAAAAAAAAGAAATCGTCCAGATGACCTGACTGAACTTTGTTAGATTTTTTTACCTGCATTAATGAACATGAACTTTGATGTTTTGAACCACATTGGCTATGGCTGCCTCAGAGGAGTCGACAGGGGGGAGAGAGTGGGCCCCAGAAACTATCTTATCACCATCAAACTGGTCAGTGTTGCCAGATTGGGCGGTTTTCACTCTGATTTTGCAAGTAAAAACTGCTTTGAGCGGGTGGGGATAATTTGGGCGGATTTGGAGTCAGGGGTGGGGGGTATTGTGTGTGTGTTCTAACAGTAAATATAACAATATTGGACTGGTATAAGATTGGGCGGGTTTTTGTGTGATGGGGTGGTTTAACAGACTTTTGGGCTGGAAAACCTCAGCTCTATCTGGCAACACTGAAACTGGTTGGCCCACTGTGTGCTGCTTGTGGGATTCAGTTTGTTTTGGCTCCTTAGAAGTCCTTTGGATGAAGGACGAAATGTCTCAACAAAAATTAAAAAAGAAAACGTCCAGATGACCTGACCACACCCTCCTCCCCAAAACTCAAAACATAGAACCACCCTTTGCAGTCCGTTTAGGTGTAGCTTTTAAAAAAAGCTAAACAGCGTCTCCACCTTCTATATAAGCTAATGAGCTTTAATGCTAGCAAAAATACTTTGCACTGGGTGTACAGGTCACTGGTTGGAAGTGTTGTTACCTTGAACATTGTCTCATGGTATGGGAACCTCCTAGGCAGAGACAGGAACAAGTGGTGGTCAAACAAGGTAGTAAAATAATTGGTCATCAACAAATTAAACTTACAGATCTGTACAGTCAGGTTCTGAAAAAAAAAAAAAAAAAAAAGTAATACAGGTTTACCATGACTCAACTCATCCACTGCAACCATTATTCAGGTTGGTACGATCTGGCAGAAGACTGGTGGTTCCTCTGCTGAAGAAAAATGGGTACAAAAAATCCTTTGTTCCCTCTGCCGTGAGCGTTCTCAAGACTTAAACGGAGCCTCACACGATAAACCATTGTCTGCTGAGATGTTTTTATATTTCTAATATATTGTGTATTTTAGAACGTTTTAATTGGGTTATCAACGCTTTTTAAAAGTTTGTGGCACTTTTAACGTGTTGTTTTGTACGTATGAGCCAGATGTCAAAGATAAGTCTCCATTTCATCGATTGTTATGGACAATAAAGTTATATTGATTGATTGATCGTCTTATTGAGCTCAGCACGTACAGCCATTTGCCCATTCTTCTTGGTAAAACTGCTCCAGCTCCTTCAAGCTGGATGAGTGCCACTAATCAAACGTCTGGGCTTTGACTGGACCTCTGCGTTTTGCTCGATTCCTCTTTCTTTCAGCTCTGGCCAGAAACACGTCTCCACAGCATGATGCTACCACCACCATGCTTCACTGCGTGGCTGCTGTTCTCAGCATGATGAGAGGTGTTTGATGGACAAAACGTTCAATTTTATTTTTGATTCAGATTCATTTATGAAGCCATTAAAACACATCTCATGAGTTAAGCTGAGCTTTTGTCCTCTTTGCTCAGTCTGTGAATTTTGGTGGGCGACATTATCAGCAGGGTTCTTACAGTGACATTTACATTTTTTAAATAGTGGATTAATTAGTCTCTGTACGATGTTCAGGATTTGGGATATTCTTAACACTTACAATACACAACATTGTTTCTGAGGTGTGTAGAGAGTTCCAAGGTCTTCATGATGTCTCGATTAGGAGTAGCTCTTACCACTTAAAGATGTTTAACTGTTGATTCTGGGGGCGGTCATAACAGTACTTATACTGAGATCATTTACCCACAGGTAGATCCTAATCGAATAATCATGTGGATCTTTAGAAGTTCTTGGTTGGGGCTTCAAAGCAAAGGGGGTGACTACTTCTGCAAACCCCTGTATTTCTCACCAGTTGATAAAGCCACTCAGCATCACTGCACCCATCTTTCATTTTTTTCTTCCTTACCTCCTAACAGTCATTTCCATCATCCCAAGCATTGTTGTAATTAACTTGGCACAGTTATTGGAAGAGAGAGGAGTTATCAGTGAGCGCCGAAACGAATCATCGGTCACGATGTGACTTTCAAACGCACTCTACCTAATAAGAATGCTCCTTAATACTCATTTATTGTTATTTCATCATTCATTTTTTCCCGGATTTAGATGCTGCTGGAGTATGAAAAATGGCTCTTTGCCTAAACTTCCTGTAGCGATGGGTCTTAATGGGCTGTCAGGGGGGAGATAAAGGGAGAAATTGATTCTCCTGGTGGTTTCATTAGATGACATCAAAGCAGGAAGATTGCAAAAGAGAGCAGGAATGCATTTTCGGTGAGTAGGATATAATATGCCATTTGAATTTTACTGTTAGAAAATCAGCTATGGCATGTAGTCTGAAGTTATGATTCTTTTCTCTATGGGGAAACCCCATTGGGGTAGATGACCACGTTTACTAGCTTTTCAGTTTATGATGTAATAGAAAGCAAGTACTTCTAAAAACTATCTTTTCACTTGAGAAAGTGTATATTTGTGTGAATGCAGGAATTTAGATTACAAACGAGGATGCTTTCAGGTAACACTGTCTTGACTGGGTCATCTAAAGCCCCTTTTCCATAGCTCCTCTTCAGCACGTTTCAACTTGGACCGGTACGGTGCCAAGGCTTTTTCCACTAACAATTTTTCATGGAACCGGCCCTGTTTTCAGGACCCATTTCTCTGGGGTTCCATCTGGGACGAACTGGCACCAAAACCTGACGTCAGTACACTGTCGGTCACTGATTGGTCAGGGGGCGGAGTCACTGGTTGTTTGAGAAACTTTCACAACAATCCGATCCACCATTTGCAATAACTCAAACTCGGAGCAGCAGCTGGATCTATTTTCAAAACAAGCATGATAACACCGTGGTCTAATGCTGAAGTCCAGTCCAGACCCTGAGCCCCGGCCTCGCCTGCTCCCGAAGGTCGGACCCCGAGCCCCTGAGCCCAAGCAAATGGGTGGACCAAGACGGGTCTGGGACGGAGGGTGGAAACAATTTTTAAAAACATTTTATGTATAAAAATATAATGTATTTTTGTTTTTATCAGTGAAGAATAAATAAATAAATAAATAAATAAATAAACAGTGCCAGCTTTATCATGAAATCCTGTTTTCACTTTAACGATTTTATTAAATAATTTGTTAATTAAAGTTAACTCAGCTGAAACATCATAAAAAGATACAAAATTATTGGATCTCAGGAATAATTCCCTCAAACATTTTTAAAGACCTTTATAGTCTTTAGTTCAACTTTATTCTAACCCACAGATGTACATATCACAAACAAGAATTAAACTTTAAAGCAAAGCTAAAATAAATAAAATAATCTGTTTACAAGAAACAAAACCACATATCTAAATTGAACAATAATAGTAGACACAATGAGTGCAAATACATCAAATGATTAAGAAAAATACTTTGTATATATTTTTAAATATAGATGTTTTTGTAGAATTTGGTTAATCAGAGATTTACTGGTGAACTAAAGTTCATTAAAAGTTCATTAGCAGCATATATATATATATATATATTAATTTGATAATTTTAATAATCTGTATTCTTTTTAATTTAACAGAAACTTCCAAATAAATTCTCACCCTGTATATGAAACATGTTTCAAGTTTAATTCATGATTATGAGCTACATCCAGATTTGATCCAATCCGTGTGTGACAGTAATAATCGGACAAGAATGATGTTTTATCTGGATAAATTCTGAAGCTTCCAGGTTAAAACTTCTATTGTCCGATAACTTTATGACCATTCATGACTCTTAGGGAAAAATCAACCACCTTTTAGGGTGCATTCACACCAGCCCTGTTTAGTCCGCTTTAATCGAACTCTAGCTCGTTTTCCTAGAAAGTCTGGTTCGTTTAGGGAGGTGTGAACACACCATCGAACTCTGTCACGGAACAAAAAGGCGAACTCTGGCCCGGGCTAAAACCTAGGTCTCGGTGCAGTAGAAGAGAACTCCAGTGCGGTTCAGTACAGTGTGAATGTAAACAAACCGGACCGCTCCGCAGGGTAAACAAACACACATTTCTCTGACCTTATATGGAGCCGTCAGCTGCCTTGTGTGAAAAACAATATTCTCCATGGTCTTCTGTCTCATCTTCTGCTCATGCTAAGTCCATTTTTGAAAAATGACAAAATATAACTCCTAAAACTGCTAAAACTTGATGCCACTTCGTTTTTATTTTTATTTCCAGAAGAAGAAGAAGACGTGCCTTCAGAGGTTTTTGTGTTGTTTCTTTCAATAGTTCTTGGTGCAGCGCCCCCACAGGCGAGCGGGGGAATAGGTTGGTTCAACAGGTTGACTCGACTGCACAGTGCAGTGTGAATGCAAACGCACCAGCTCAAATGTAAACAAAAGCTCATGAATATTGGTCCCGAACCGAGTCTACCAGACTATCAGGTGTGAAAACGACCTTACTCTCGCCTCCCACTATATATAGCAGATTAGCATTAGCTTACCACACACATCGTCTAACTTGCATCTTTATGGCTTCCAACACTCTCCTGTACTTCTCCAGAGTCTTTCGCCTCACTGCCCGCAGCCTTTTCTGGGTCTCTTCTCTTTGACATTTGACAAAAAGCCACAGACTGAGCAGAATGTTCAACAAAGCTACGAGATCCTCCATGTTTGTTGTGTATATATTTTTTTCTATTCTTCTAATATGTTTGGTGGTGGCTAGTAAATAGCTTAATGGAGCACTACCACCACCAGTTGGTAAGGCGAGTTGGATTCTGGACCCGCCCACTAGAACTGAAATATATGGAAAAGCAACATGTACCAAGTTGAGCCGAGTCAAACCATTCCGAGAAAGTCATCCTTATGGAAAAGAGGCATAACTGCAACACAGATTTGGATGACCTCAATGTGTATACAGTACCTCTACCTGGGAGAAACATAGTTTTAAAACAAGTGTTCACACGACTTGCAGAAGCTTCTTCAAGTTTAAAATTAGCTAACTGTGACTTTGGTAAGGCTACTGTCACCTACAGTGGTGCTTGAAAATTCGAGAACCCTTTAACCCACCATCGCAGACACCTCCAGATGCAGGAAGAGGTCAACCTGAATCATGAAGGACCCCACTCACCCAGCACACACATATTTGCCTCACTCCCCTCAGGCAGAAGGTTGAGGAGCTTTAAACCACTAGACTGAGGAACAGCTTCTACCCTGAAGCTGTCAGACTCATAAATCCCTAATCAGGATTATCACTGTGAAAAAATAATCCATGTAATCCCAATTTGATTGTTGATATGTACCGCTGATTATCCATGCTGCTGATCTCATGCTGCTGATATCATGCTGCTGATCTCATGCTTCTGATTATTTCATGCTGCTGTGTTCATTCATTCGTACTCATCTGCTCACACAGACTCATGTTTGTGCTGCTGTTGTTCGGCGTATTGTTTTGCACTATTAGTGTTTAGCGTATTTTTTGGTTTATATCTTAGATCCTTATTTACTGTTTCTTGTAAAAGTTATATGTTTGCTGTTGTTGGACGTAACTGGGATTCTGTGTACACAATTTTGTTCCACATCATGTACCACATGTGATGCGAATGACAATAAAGAACCTTGAACAAGTCCAGGTTGTACACAAGTCTATCACAGGGACTCAGAGATAAACAACCATTCACATTCAATCAAACCAAGGGACAATTTAGAGCTACCAATCAGCCTAATATGCATGTTGTTGGTCTGTGGGAGGAAACTGGAGTACCGGTAAATTCAGTTCAGTTTATTTACTGTATATAGCACCAAGTCACAACATCTCAGGGCACTGTACAGAAACATTCCTATACATAAAAAGTAAGTTAACATTATTTATGTGAGGAGCAGACTGCTTTGAGTTTATCTTCATCACAGACCTCTCATCTTGCCCTTTTTTGTTCTTTATATGTTAAAACTTAACTGGCCAAATAAATGACTTTTATTAATAAAAACTTATTTCCATCTAGTTTTATTGTTACCTTATCTTTCCTGTCTGAGCCGGTTTGCAACAGCATCTGATGCAACTCGCTAAGTGATATGAGTCACGTCTGGATGAAAGCTGCAGCTTGAGTTGAAGACCTGATGTGAATCTTAAATGCAGTTGATAGAAACCATCTTCTCTCCGTCTGGGAACATGCACTGGAATTAGAGGTGAGAAGAAAAAAGAAATAACCAAAAATAACTTCTCTCCTAGTTTGCCATTAAAATTTGATTACTGCTTGCCTGAAAAGACTTACACCACCCAAGGTGAGTACACATACCCAGAATACCAATGCAGTTACTGCAGAATAAGTCCTTTTCCCTTTGGTTCCACCACACGTGCACACAATGTTCATCCATAAGTTCATAGCAGAACCAAGAATCCTTATTGAGCCTAGTCATCACTATGGAATGTTATCGGTTTCTTGGCACCACTATCACCCAGGACCTCAGCATCAAGAAGGCTCAGCAGAGGGTGTACTTTCTGCGACAGCTGAGGAAAGCCAAGCTGCCGGCCAAGCTGATGGTGCAATTCTACACAGCCATCATTGAGTCCATCCTCAGCTCTTCCATCATGGTGTGGTATACCGGGGCCACTGCCAGGGACAGACACAGTGGGTCCACTGCTTGGTCCAAAGTGGACCCAGCAGCGGTGGAGGGAGCGCACGCCAGTGGCCGCAGATTTTCAATAACAGCCCCTCCAGGTCGGCCCATGTGGTGCACTGGCCGACAACGCCCGTTGTTTACCTGGTCTGAGCACACGGGAAGCTGGCGATGGAAACCATGACTACCGTGACTGGAGAGGAAGATGCAGCACGCAGGGCTTTAAGCTTTACCAGCCGGCCAGCGCGTTATCCTCGGGGTCTGGAGCAGTATCTCCGGGTAGGCAGGTGAGGAGCGCAGCAAAGGTAAACAGGCACGTACGCCAGCAGCGGTGGAAGGGGGTCCAGTGGTAAGCTCATATTGATCCAAATAAGCGACATCGGCAGCAGAAAATCGAAGATCCAGAAGCTGTTGTCGATCATATACCAGTAGCGAGTTTATGTCCCAGATGAAAAATGAACAAAACACAAATAATCCGAACACCGTCAGCAGGGGTGGATTGCAAGCTATGTGCACGGGCGCCATCTTACCGGAAGTGTAAGTCACTTTATCACTGTATTTTAATTGCATTACTCCAATTGCACTTTTTTTCTGAGTATTGTATTGTATTGGTTGGTGTACATATGTTTTCTTATCTTTTATATTTTATTTGCACCTTTATGCCGAAGCAGGTTCCTAGTCTGTGAATCCTGTTCATTGACAATGGCAATAATAAACTGATCTGAAAATGAATCTGAATCTGAAAACACAGTGGACCAACACCAGCAGATGACATGGCCCCCCAAACCATCACTGGCTGTGGAAACTTGACACTGGACCTCAAGCAGTGTGGATTCTGTGCCTCTCTTCTCTTCCTCCAGACTCTGGGACCTTGATTTCCAAAGGAAATGCAAAATTTACTTCCATCAGAGAACATAACTTTGGACCACTCAGCAGCAGTCCCAGGCGAGACGCTTCTGATGCCGTCTCTTAAAGAGTGGCTTGACACAAGGAATGTGACAGCTGAACCCCTTGTCTTGCATAAGTCTGTGCGTGGTGGTTCTTGAAGCACTGACTTCAGCTGCAGTCCACTCTTTGTGAATCTCCTCCACATTTTGGAATGGGTTTTATGTCTCCATCCTTTCCAGGGTGTGGTTATCCCTATTGCTTGTACACTTTTTTCTACCACATAATTTCCTTCCCTTCGCCTCTCTATTAATGTGCTTGGACACAGAGCTCTGTGAAGAGCCAGCCTCTTTAGCAATGACCTTTTGTGTCTTGCCCTCCTTGTGCAAGGTGTCAATGGTTGTCTTTTGGACAACTATCAAGTCAGCAGTCTTCC
Source organism: Nematolebias whitei (assembly GCF_014905685.2). Lineage (NCBI taxonomy): Eukaryota > Metazoa > Chordata > Actinopteri > Cyprinodontiformes > Rivulidae > Nematolebias > Nematolebias whitei. Next base: position 22,235,610 of record NC_056509.1, read on the forward strand.
CCATGATTGTGTAGCCTACAGAGCTAGACTGAGACCATTTAAAGGCCTTTGCAAGTGTTTTGAGTTAATTAGTTGATTAGAGTGTGGCACCAGGTCTCTTCAATATTCAACCTTTTTACAATACATTAGTCTTTCGCTACTTTGCGGTTCGTTTTTCGCTGATTCGCTGTATCGCAGTTTTTCAAAGTAAGATTGGACATGACACAAATTTGCTGTCCAGATGACCTGATCAACTTTTTGTCTTCCAACTTAAAATTCAAAATGTGTCACATCATGAAATCATCATTATCACAAAATATGTGTTAGTTATTTTTAAATTATTTTAGAACTTTTATGTTCAATTGTTGAAGTGTAATTGATCAAAAAGTGCATTTCTGCTCCGTGCTGCAGAGCTGAAGCTGAGTGACATCCCTTTGATGCCCTGCTGCACTTCTCTTCTCTACAGTTTAAATTTAAATACTGTATGTATCCCTACTTCGCGGTTTTTCACTTATCGCGGTGGACGTGGTCCCTAACCACCACGATAAACGAGGGACTACTGTGTTCTAATTTTCTGAGAGACTGAAGGTTTTCATTAGTTGTCAGTTATAATCATCAACAGTAAAAGAAATAAACATTTGAAATACATCAGTTTGTGTGAAATGAATGAATATAATATACAAGTTTCACTTTTTGAATGGAATGAATGAAACAAATCAACTTTGTCATGATATTCCAATTTTATGACAAGCATCTGTATACATCCCATGTGCCGATCAGTTGTACTATACAACCATCTTTTTTCTAATGAGTGTTCCCTGGTCTATGTTTGCCCCAGCCCAGTACCATTTAACAGGCTGTGGATAACTTCAGACAGAAAGCAACCATTTTAATGCAGAATTAACTAAAGCTAAATGAAAGATACTAGAAGTGTTAAAGATCCAAACTGGTATCCGGCCCAACAATCCTCCACTTCACATTGTTGGATTTTCTTTGGTTAGTCAGTCACTCTGCATTTATCACATTTTATCAGCCCCCATGCATTCAGTGACCACAGCCACTTCCTTACTGGTAGCCGCTTGGCGTGAGAGCTTCTCTCATTCAATCATTTATTTATCTATGTGATACGCTGTACGGTTAAAGTCTTTTAAAGAATAACGTTCTCTTTTTATTTCCATGTCCACTGCAGCTGTTTTGGTTCATTGTGGCACTGATGAAGCAGAGAGACCCAGTCAGACGGTATGAGCTGGAGGCTTGTTGTTCTTGTGTTGGGCAGAGCAGATAAAGGCTCGGTCCCAGTCCGCAGAAGATGGTCAGGTCAGACGGGTCTCTGCAACTTTGATGAAGCAGAAAAGCCAAGTCAAGATCTGGAGATAGCCTGTTATTAACAGGCCATCTCAGGTATTCAGGATGATTTTTATTTTATTTTATTTAACCTTTATGTATACAGGTAGTCTCACTAAAGGAATGCTTTACTTTCAATTCTAGTTTTGGACAAATACTAGCTGTATTAGCTTCTATGTTTGTTTACTTGTCTTCCTATGTGCTCCTCAACTTGAAAAATCATGGACCAGCTGCACCACCAGGTGGCCAAGGGCTGAGAAAACAGCCTCAAAGGTTTAATGCTGAAATTCTGAGCACAGTTCTTAGAAGTAAATATCTTGTTGAGGCAAAACCACAGACAGAAAGGAAATCCATGATTGCAAAAGGAGCAACATTTGAATTAAAGATACTTACTGAAAAGTATAAAATCGAACATAAAATGATTAACCTAAACTATATCATATGATGTAGATTGAAGAAGTTGACTCCAGTAGCTTTCCAGATGTTCTGTATGTAATTCTAGAATGAGGGTACACACTTAATGTGAACAAAGGACTCGGTTAAATCATCTGGAAACCAAAAGCTTGAGTCAGGACTGACATACAAAGAGTAATTAATGCACAAGAAAGATGACTTGGATACATTTTATTTTAATATGAGGACGCAATAATCTTAAATGTTATAAAAGTAATGTGTGCATTTTGTTTCTTATGGATGTTTTTTATGTGTGTGTGTGTGTGTGTGGGGGGGGGGGTGCACTGGTTCTAATGACATCACAGTGAGTACTTTTGATAATAATTGGGAGAAAATAAATTGATATTAATGAAAGGAAGAGTTTTTTGGAAATTAAAGCTCATTTTTGCATGTAATATATTAATAAGTCATAGTTGAAGCAAAGGAATAACAGAAGAGCTGCTGGTGGCCCCCAAACAGAAAGGCTAAACACAATTAGAGCCACTAATAGATACATTTATGGAATCAAATATAGGGGAATGTATGTAGTTTTGCATTTCTTTCCCCACAACTGAACTATTGTGAGGAAAGAAATGTGTAAGTTTATATTAGGCTACAAAATCACATATTACTACAGAAGTGAAAAAAGTGCATCCTGATTTGAGAACTCCTAATTTGTAATTTTATATGCACATTTAGGAATACTATTTGGGCTTTTTATGCAGGAAAAAAAAAACACTTTCAAGACCTTAAAAATAGGGGGGGAAGCCTAGGTTATCATCAAGTAACATCAGACAATTACATTAAAAAATATGTTTTAAAAAGTCAAGGAAAGAGCTTTAGGATGTGGATTATTTAGACAAATCAGTACTTTTCTGCAAAAACATACGATAAGCAGAGCTTTGTTTTGTTGATATCACAGAGCTGAAACCTTCAACACATCTTCATATATTTTGTTCACGTGTGTTAATCAGAATCAGAATGCCTTTATTGTCATTATACGCAGTACAATGAAATTAAGAGCCACTCCTTTTTCCAGTGCAAAAACACGCCTTAAGAAAACACACACTAAACACTAAACACACACTAAAAATATAAAAAATGTAACGCAATATAGATATAATAATGAAAGTTAAAAAAATACAAGTATTTCACAATTATGTTGCACATTATGGATATTAGTGAGGTAAGTTTCCAATAAAAGAAAAGGAAGAGAGTCCACAGTTTCCATGGTTCTTTTTCAAGCACATCATTTGAGGGACTCCACAATTTGCATGGATCATCCTCAGGTGAATCATTTAAAGGATTCCAGTTTCCATGTTTCCTCCTCCTCCAGTGCATCATTTGAGGGATCCCACACTTTCCATGGTTCCTCCTCAGGTGCATCATTTTGTTTGTTTTAAGGTTTTAAACAGCCTTGCCCCGCCTTATTTAACAGAGCCTCTCCATCACTACACTCCCCCTCGGTCACTCAGGTCTGCTGACCAGCTGCTTCTGGTCATTCCCAAGACTAAGTGGAAGCATAAAGGAGACAGGGCCTTCTCTGTTAGTGCCCCTAAATTATGGACCTGCTCTGCTTTTGCACATTTGTCAGGCCCCTTCACTGTCCATTTTTAAAACCCATCTGAAAACTCATATCTACTCATTGGCCTTCAACCCAACTGAGATCATTGTGTGCTTGGCTTTGTAGCTTTGTTTTTATTCTTTCTTTTATCTTGTTTGTTACTGATGTTCAACACTTTGTTTCAGCTGTGGCGGCTGTTAAAGCGCTTTATGAATAAAGTTGTTGATGATCATTTGAAGGATTCCCCAGTTTCCATGGTTCCTCCTCAGGTGCATTATTTGAGGGATTCTACAGTTTCAGTTCAGTTCAATTCAATTCAAAAATACTTTATTAATCCCAGAGGGAAATTATATGTTGTGGTAACTCATCATCCTGGTTTCATTAAAGAGTTGTTCTAGATATTGATGGCTGTGGACAGGAAGGATCTCTTGTAGCGTCTGTCTTACAGCAGATCTGAAGAAGCCTCTGACTGAAGACATTTTGTTGTTGTATGACAGTCTGATGAAGAGGATGCTGAGGGTTGTCTATAATGTTCTTCATTTTATGAAGAATCCTCCTTTGAACAATCATCTCCAAAGCTTCTAGAGGAGTCCCCAGAACTGAGCCAGCCTTCTTTATGAGCTTGTTGATCTTTTTTAAGTCACTTGCTCTGGTGCTGCTCCCCCAGCAGATGATGGCAGAAGAGATAGCACTCTCTACAACAGACTTATAGAAGATGTGCAGCATTTTGCTGCAAACGTTGAAAGACTTCATCTTCCTCAAGAAGTACAGTCTGCTCTGTCCCTTCTTGTAGATGCTTCACTTTTGCACTGTTCACTGTCCGTCAGGTAGTCTTTGATCCAGGTGATTGTTGAAGCCTCCACCTGAGTCTTCTGGAGTTTCTGGCAAAGCAAATCAAGCTGGATTGTGTTAAATGCACTGGAGAAATCAAAGAACATGACTCTCACAGTGCTGTCTGCCTTTTCTAGATGACAGTGAGTTTGCTGAAGCAGGTGTATGATGGCATCTTCAACTCCAAGTCCACGCTGATAAGCAAACTGCAGTGGGTCCTGATATGTGCCTATTTGTTTAGTCAGGTGGGTCAGCAGAAGTCTCTCTAGGACCTTCATGATGTGGGATGTCAGGGCAACAGGTCTATATTCATTGAGGACTGATGGGTGAGGTTTCTTTGGTACTGGAACAAGACAGGATGTTTTCCACAACACTGGAACCTTCTCCTGGGTCAGGCTAAGGTTGAAGAGGTGCTGCAGAACCCCACAGAGCTGCTCTGCACAGACATTCAGGACTCTGGGACTGACACCATCTGGACCTGCAGCCTTATTCCGGTTCAGTCTCTCCAGCTGCTTCCTCACCTGACTTCTGGAGACGCAGAGGGGGGAGGCAAAGGAGGTATCAGCATCTTCTGATTTGGTTGAAGACCAATGTGTAGAAGAAGGGTCCATGACTGAGGTGGTAGATACAGTATTTGAGGTGTGACAGGACAGCCTTGGGTCAGTGGAGGGTGGTATGTATGTTTGGTTGTGGGCAAGAGAGGAGGATGCTGAGCTTGTTCCTGAACTGAACCTATTGAAGAACGTGTTCAGTTCATTGGCTCTGTCCAGGCTTCCATCCTTCTGATCCTCCTTCTGCTTGAAGCCTGTGATCTGTTTCATCCCTGACCACACCTCTCTGATATTGTTCTGCTGGAGCTTGCTCTCCAGCTTCTTCTTGTACACCTCCTTACTGTTTCTTATCTTGACTTTTAGTTGCTTCTGTGTGCTCCTCAATAATTCCCCGTCTCCCTCCCTGAAGGCTCTTTTTTTTCTGGTCAGCCGTGATCCAGGGTTTGTTACTGGGGAAGAATCTCACTGTTCTGGTGGGGTTGGTGTTTTTTACACAGAAGTTTAAACAACAAAAAGGTCACATTTTAGGAAACAGCGTTTGGATAAACTGTTTGGAGTTGTTTTAAGATAGCAGCAATACAGTTTGGTCCTGAACTCACTCAGACAAGGTGTCTCTGCATCAGGCTGGTCACATTAAATGCCATTTGTCCAAACTGAGCTTGTTTAAAGAGATATCTGCAGCAGGTTAGATAATACTTTCTCATTAAAATTCACTAGGATCACTTTTCAAAGAACTATCCATTTTAAAATCAATGAAGGGTTCATTTGTTTCCTGGAGCATAAAGCACAGTTTTATGTAGGACAGTGAGAAATTTGTATTTCTGATATTATTTTGAAGAAAAAAAAAACTACATGTGTAACATAAATAATCAAACTGGACAAATCTGTAACCTCAGTTTGTCTCATGTAGCTGGATGGAAAAAATGGCAGTTTTATTTATGTTTTTTAACCAATGTCTTCATACATCTTCTGCAATGTTTATTCTGCACAAATGTAATTTTTGAAAGTGGTGATACTTTTTTTTTCTTTGCAAATGGTAAAGTGTATTTTATTGAGTTAAATAAATATAATGGAAAATTTTGTTTTGGGGGTTTTATTGTGTGTTCTCATCAAATCAACCCCCTTTTTTGTTCATTAGTGCTGCCGGTTTGGTTGAAGACTGTAAGATGTGTCACAGACCACACAGTTTGCTCTTTGCTCTCCTTATGTCACATGAAAACTGCATACACATCTGATATAAATAAAGATGAATTCTCCTCCCAGTTTTGCATCTTTTGTCGTTGGTGGAAACCCTCAGTAACTTTATCATAGTGCTGCTCGAACTACCACGGGCATCCTCCAGTTTCCACCAAGTCCTGGAAATATTCTCCTCTGAATTCTAGCTTTCATTTGGTTCCAGGATCGTAAAGTTGTTTTTAATCTGTCTCTGAGTTTTAGCTTTCTAGCACAGTTCGGCTGAAAATTATTAAGCTTTTTATTTACCTTGTGAACAGTTCACACAAAAATACCTCCTGACTGTCACTAGAAGGAGCTAAAGTACCACACGTTGTGACCATATATGCACGACTGAAAACTTTAAACAATTAAATAAAATACAAATATATTTAGTATTTAAACTATAATTTAGATTTTTGGCGGAGTGGTGGCGCAGAGGTTAGAGAAGACGAGACAGTGATCAGAAGGTTGCCTGTTCGACCCCCTGAACCGACAACATCAAAATGTGTGTGGGAAAGGTAAAACACGCACACATGCCTCCACCCTTGTTTGCCTGACTCTGGACCCTTGAGCAAGGCCCTTAACCCCCAGCATATGCTCCCTCTGGTGCCCTAGATATCAGCTCTCTGCTCCCCACAGAGAGCTGGTAGCTCGGTGTCTGTGGTTGTGTCAGGAAGGGCAACCAGTATAAAAACAAATGCCAAGTCTTCATGGTGGCAACCCCTGAAGAAGGGAGCAGCCGTAAGAAGAAGGAATACACACACACACACACACACACACACACA
>NC_056509.1:22242710-22282543 GCF_014905685.2 Nematolebias whitei
GTATATGTATATATATGTATATGTATATATATGTGAAGAGAGAGAGAGATTTAAACTTGTAAAGGTAAAGTACCTCTGATCCTCTGCATTTTTATATAATAATGTATTTCACATTTAAGATTTATATCAAATTTATATTTAATAGTTTTGTTATCATTATTATGTTTAGCACCTAAAATATTTTCTTTAAAAAAAACAAAGTAAAATACCCTTTTTTTAAACTCCTGTTTAGTATCATCGTTTTGTTTTTTTTAAATTAATATTTACTTTCTTTTATGTTCTAACACAATTATCAGGGTATTTTTATTGATCAAGATTGTGCTTGTTTGTCTGTCAGCAAAATATCTCTTGAACCACTTGATTCCTTTAATTTTAGCAGCTGTGTGCCATTTGCTGAAGCATGTTAATGCTCAATAATCCAGGTAGAAAAATCTAACAAAGTTCAGTCAGGTCCTCTGGACGGTTTCTTTTTGTAGAAACGTTTCAACTTTCATCCAAAAAACTTCAACTTCTATGGATTATTGATTTTGAATCAGGATATTTTGAATCGTTGGACAAAACTGCTTCAAACAGGGGGGGGGGGGGGGGGGGAGACTACGGAAACCACCTGAGCACCATCAAACTGGTTAACCCACTATGTGAAGGTGCTATTTATAAGACTGAGTTTGTTGTGGCTCCTCGAACTGATGAAGTCTTTTGGATGAAAGATGAAACGTTTCAACAAGAAGAAACTGTGCAGAGGACCTGACTGAACTTTGTGAGGTCCCTCTGTGAGGAGCGCTGACGTAGCGGCTGTGAGTCTTTGAAATGAACTGCTCATCCGTTGAGTTTCTGTCTCTATCAGAGTGATGTGCTGTCATTGATAAGGTTCGCTGTAATGTCTGTGTCACTGAGAGCAGGTCTCTTTTCTTTCCTTCTTTCAGATTCTGTTAAAGCTGGTTCCTTATCAGCATCATCAGGTTGTGAATGGATCGGTGCTCTTAGCAGCCTTTGAGCACTATATGGTAAGAGCTGACCAGACTGCTGTTTCATTATCCAGAAGTCAAGGTTACAACCTTGAGAGGAGGGTTGAACATTGATTAGAGAATCAAATCACCTGATGTTATCTTCACCTCTTAATCAAGGATGTGACAACCATGAAACCCTGAGCTGCAAACCAGTCCACCACTGGCGTGACCTCCTCTGCCCAGCTCAGTCTGTCTGAGGCTCAACGGCACCGCATGGAGGGTGAAACTTGGTATTTTATAAATGGAAAATCTCCAATAAACAAATACTGTACATCCAAATAAAGTGGGAAGCGTTACACAGCTCCCGCTGAAGCACATGAGTCAGAGGGAAGACACGGCTACCAAACAGGAAGAGGAACCTGGAGTTCCATCACAACTCTGACGTAAATCCAGGAAACTATTGTTGTTGCAGTCGCTCTCCGCAGACGCCATCTGTTATCTGAGCACCAGAAATCTCAGCCCTGCACATTTTTTACTGATATGAACTTGATCAGGAAGTGAAAAACAGCAACAACAAAAAAAGAAAATTAAAATAAAGTGAAAGGCCTTAATCATGACCTGACTGAACTTTGTTGGATTTTCTACGTGGATTATTGAGCATGAACTTTGATGTTTTGAACCACCCTGGCTATGGCGAACCCCAGAAACCATCTTATGACAAGTAAACTGGTCGAACCACTATGTGAGTGTGCTGCTTGCGGGACTAAGTTTCTTGTGGCTCCTCGGGCTGATGAAGTCCTTTGGATGAAGGATGCAGTGTCTCAACAAAAAAAGAAACCATCCAGATGACCTGACTGAACTTTGTAGATTTTTTTTATTGAGCATGAACTTCGAAGGTCACAAGTAATTAAGCTTTTTTGTATTAATTTTAGGTTCTTCATGAAGTGTAAAGGGGCAGCATTTCTGCTTTCAAGTGATGGAAAAAGTAAAAGCAACGATGCAAAGGTTTTGTCATCTGAGTGTTTCTGGAAACAGACATGTGTTCTGAATACTGAATAAACTTAAGTTGGTAAAATAAAACATATATTGATTTTATGCTGACTGTAACAAAGTTTGGACATTTTTTACTCTGGGTTCAGAAACTTTTGAAAACATTTTGATCTCCTTTTTATTGTTTGAGTGTCGTCCGTTCTAACGGTCACTTCCATCCATTGTTTTGGATGTAGGTAGGAACCAGAACATTTTGCATCCTTCCAGTTCATGTTAGCAGCCGCACTAAGTTATGCTGATGCTTTGACAAAAGATTAGGTCGTCTTCTTGACTTGGGCTCTTGGCATGTTGGAGATAAAAGCATACCTTCACACAAATGTGATAAAACCCTCAACAGACCATTAACAGCTATAAATCTGTATTAGCTTGTTGTTGTTTATTCAAACATGAATTTTGGAAAAATTTACTACCGGTACTTCCTAATCGGAACTTTGAATTTTAAAATCTGCAGCATCTGCAACACTGAAAAGATTTTGCATCATCCTGACCCAGGTCAAAATGTGGAACAGACTGAAAGTTGGGATAAAACAATGTGCAAACATCAACCAGTTTAAAAACAAATAGAAAACCACCATTTTTATAGAGAAGCAGGGAATTAATGCCAATGTGTTGCATGAATTGTACTTTGTACTACTAGTGCTTAGTATTAGTTTAGCTTATTTCTTAGTTCATATCTTAGATCTTATAACTGATTTTCTTTACAATTTATACTTTTGTTGTATGTAACTGGGACCCTGTGTACACATTTTCGACAATAAAGAACCTTGACTTGAATGAAATGCAATTTTTTTCTCTTTATACAGTTTGGAACTTATATATAATAAGTTGGAGTAGGCGAACCTGTGATTGGAAGTTTGACTGTTCAATCCCCCGGGCTGACAACATCAAAATGTGGGTGGGAAAGAGTGAATCCATTCTTGCCTCCATCCTCATTTGCCCCACTCTGTGCCCTTGAGCAAGGCGCCCCCATCTGCTCCCACGGGCGCTCTAGAAAGCAGCTCTCTGCTCCACACAGAGGGCTGTGGTAGCTCAAGGGTCTGTGGTTATGTCGGGAAGGTTTTCCATTGTTAGAAACATGTCTTTGCGCGAACAATTCACCCTGAGGAAGGCAGCAGCTGGAAAATATATAAATATATACTTTTTATTAATGCCTATAGAAACCAGAAGCTTTGTTTGGTTGGTTTCCTAGCATTGCAGGGCATAACACATTTACAAAAATTGTGAACAGAATATTAAAGAGTGTGAAATGCTCATTAATTGTCACCATTTTAATAATTGTACAATATGTTTACTGCTCATAAAAAAATGCAATTATTATCTTTAAAGAAATCCGTTCACGATTTTTAGGACACAATTCCCTCAAATATACAGTAAAATGGATTGATTTTCACATATTGTATATTGCTTTGTGTGTTGTCTGTTGTTCTGTCTGTACATCACTTTGGTTGGCCTTGTAGCTGTTTTATGTGATCTATAAATAAAATGGTATATTTTCATTGAAACACTCTTTTCTACTGCATTTGCTTACTTTCCATTTATCAAGTTTCTATACCAGTGGAGAAGAAAGATACTACAGCATGAAGTTAATAATAAACATTAAATGGTAGTGCTCCATTTGTGCCACTTTTAATCCAATTAAAATCTGAGTTTCTTAGTTCATTTGAGAGCTTTTACTCAAGGGAGTTTCCCTTCCAAATATGGCGGACCCGTTGCCGTGGAGACAAGCCCAGCCTACTTAGGGGCGGGCTCTTCCGGGAGCTCGTGCAGTCTACTGTCTTATGACGTAAAATGAGTGGGCGTTAATGCCGTCCTCCTCTCTCCTCCTTGTCCCACCTCACGTTGTAACGTACAAAAGTAGAGCTGGTTCAATTCGTGTAATTTCCTGGCTACGGTCGTCGGACCAGAGAGCAGAACAAAAAAAAAAAAAAAAAAAAGAAATGACAGAAAGCTCTACGGCCAAGCTGCTAAACGGAGACGCCTGTCACCCGACGTCAAATGGAAAAAATCACGCGAGTAAAAATGGCTACGTGAAGAACCACTGTCTGTTCCAACAGTCACAGAAGTACCATCGCCTCGGAGCAAAGGTAAGGCCCGACCGCCCAGCGTTGGAGCGGACTTTGAATTAAATTACACGTACAGCATAATAATTTGTTTAACAGCGTCGGTTTACGAGTTTTTATTCATATTTCCCGTTCATATCGCGGCTAAACATTCTTGTGTGGGAGTGGTTTTCCTGAGCAGGCTGTCGGACTGAGAGCAGCTAAGGCGCGGCTACAAGTCAACAATTTAAATAGTTTTCAACTGTTTATCAGTTTTAAATCAGCTTCTAAATGTCTTTAACCTCCATATTGGTTTATAATGCCACCATATCATCACCTAAGTAATGTCATTAGCTTCTCCTTTTGACGAATTATTACATTTCTATCCTTTAAAATGTTAATTAAATGCCATATTTTACACTTTTCGCTGGGCAGGAGTGCGACCCAAAGGTCACCCTTTATGCTGTTTGTGACCATGAAACCTGATCAGGGATGGTTGTAGTGGTGACATTGTTTTTTCCTGTAACTTTACACCCTGTTGTTTCCATGCTCTGTGCGTGTTGGAGTTGGACAGGTCTCTGTTTACTGACTCTGGTGTGGGGGAAGAGGGACCAGTCTGCTGTTGTGCGAGCTAAAGGAGGTGTCTGTTCCCATGGAGAGGATGTGCTTTCACATGTCAGATTCTTTGGGACAACATTTGGCTTTAGGTGTGGTCCCTTACGGCTGGATTAAAAATCATAAACATAGGTGTGTATGATATGTGGAGGAGAGGCAGGGCACGTTTTATTTCTCCTCCCAGGCTTTTTGTCTCCAGTAGAAATTAAAGACATTAAAGAGAAGATTTCATAGTACAGCACGGAGTTGGTTTGAAAACCAAAAGGATTCATTAAATCGGGGCTATAATGGTAAATGGACTGTACTTTCTATCTTATCGAGACACTCGAAGCTCTTTACAACACAATCTGCGCCTCATTTACACATTCATGCAGCACTCTATAGATCTATACAACGCTAATTGAACAAATCATTCTAAAGAGACTAATCGGTGCTTTTTAGATCACATTCATACACCGATGGGACACACATTAGAGGCAATGATGGACTGCATGTGACTGCTGGTGGAATCGAACCCCCAACTCTTGCATTGGAGGACGACCGCTCTAACCACTCAGCCACAGCCGCCCCAATAATAATAATATGTGGCAGCGAAGCGAATTATTATTGTTTTATTTGACCAGAAATTAAAACTTCACATCTTGTCAGAGTAAACGCAACCATCAAGACAGTGCTGAGAAACTTTAATGTTAAAAATAAGAATTCATTCTACAAGCTAATTATTGTCCATGAACAAATCTGCATTTTGTGTCTTGTAGTTTGAATTTAACATGAACTTCTATTCAGAGACGATGTGTTTTTGGCCTAAACTGGCATTCTGTACGAGTGTCCACTATTTAAATTGTTTGGAGCTTTTGAACAATTTGAATCTGAAAATAATAAAAAAAAATACTGTCGTTGATTTTATAGTTTGAGGCATCTGTGTTGAAGTGACCAGATTGATGATCCAGTCGAAAAGGCCAAAATAAATAACCGCCATCTTTAAACAGTCTAATTTTCTTTTATTGTGTAAAATTTAAGTGCAAACACAATGTCAGGCTTTTATTTTACTGTCACACATTATGATGTCTCCAAACCGAGGTCGTTCAGGGAGCTGTTAACCACAGACGAGGTAATAATTGTTCATAACTTTCCCACAGAACCTATTTCAAAATGTCTGAAATATCTGTTTAAGCCTGGATCTTTGTCCTAAATCAGTTGTTTACTTTCTTCCCTTCTTGTTTAATACTTTAAAATGTTTAATTTGATCATATTTGGTACAATTTAAAGAGTTAAAAAGTCACATTTTTAGTTTAACAGTTACAAACTAGTCTCCCTTAATGCACGTCGTCTTCCACCTTGCACGCCAAAAAGCCAAAGATCTTTCAGGATCTGCGTCCTGTGTGTTGGGATGACTCTCGGCTACTACCACACCAAATTTCAGCTCAGTATCTGAGAAAGTGACCGAGCTATAGCCATTTTGCTGTTGTGGCGGCCATCTTGAATAGGATTGACTCCAAAAGTTAATCGGCTTGCTTCAGCTGCTTCGTTAAATTCCTCGTGTAATATTTTGTTAACAGACAGACGGTGATCTTTGCGCTGACGCAGCATTTGTCAGAGTGAACTTATTTGCTCACTTATTGTTTGTTGTCGACACGCACTTCCTCTGCGAGTTTCTCTTGTGTATACGGTGTAACACGATCATCCTCCAGCCAGGTGTGGAGCAAGCATGTGAAAAAAAGAGCAGCTTATGTAACTCATAACTGTACGGGGTGCACGTCCTCTCAGCCTCTGTGTACCAGGATTACAAAGATGTGAGAACTTGAAGCATCTTTAAATGCGCTTGATCGCAGTGGGAACGTTTGTTTCCATGCGAAGGGACCTGTTTGACTGACTCTGAACTCCACTTGCATTATTCTGTCCACAGCTCAGAGGTATTTCTAGGTGAAGCATGACCAGTCACATGAGGACGTTGCTAAGCTGCAGGGCAGAGCCTGTAACGAGTAACGGCACCCTCGATTAGAAGATCCCACAGTTTGCAGTTGAGGCTCGTTTGTTCCGTGCTGACATCACTTTTGTGCTGCCATTCATGAAACTCTGCTCTGATGACCATTTTACCACTCTTTAACGTCTTCCTGTTTGTAGAAAATCAGACTTCCTGTTGTAAACTGAGTTCACCAGGTGTTTTCACCTTCTTCTTGCCACAGAAGCAAAATGGGACGATTAACTCCAGCTTGTACAAGAAGCCCTACAAGGAGTCCTACGAGGAGACGCCTCTCCTGGTGGCCGTGCTCACCTACATGGGCTATGGCATCCTCACCATCTTCGGCTACCTCAGAGACTTCCTCCGCCACTGGAACATCGAGAAGTGCTACGTGGCTCGAGAGAGGGATGAGCAGAAGGTAGAGTGGTGTGTTCATGCATAAAGCTTCTAAAACACAGTGGCTGCTGTTGCATTTGAGGGAAGTAAAAAAAAAAAAAAGAATTATAGGTTAATGCATACATTAAAACGTACTTGAATCACTTTTTTACCGTTATTCAACTGATCACATTGTGGTTTTTCATTTTCTATTGCTAATACAACTTTTAAAAAGGACACGTTACAACATATGGACTGACCAGGAGCGCTGTGCTTTGACTCTTGGTTGCAGTACATTTCACAAATTAGTGCACTATTAGTGTTTAGCGTATTTCTTAGTTTATATCTTAGATTCTTATTACTGTTTCTTTTACAATTTATATTTTTGCTGTTGTTGGATGTAACTGGGACCCTGTGAACACAATTTTGTTCCACCTCATGTACCACATGTGATGCGAATGACAATGAAGAACCTTGAACAAAAACTAAAAAAGAAAATCCTCAGACAACAATAGGGTTTTGGCAAACAAGTAAGAAGTGTCAACCTTCTTTGGTGCCGTGCACTTCACAGTAGAAGCATCGTTCTAGATTGAAACGGGTCATAGACAGTTGGACTTCACATGACTGAACTGTAAGAGGAGAAAGCTTTTGGTTCTAACGTGTAAAAGTGTAACTTGCTATGCATCTACAGCGTTTGATGTTGGGGATTTGACGAGTTAAAACGATTCACCAGTTTCAGTTCTGTGAGTAAATTTTTGAGGTTGATGCAATGGAAGTCGATGAGAGTTGGTGTGCACACCCAGCACACCGCGGGTGATTCAGAGAAACTCTGTCCTTTAGAAATGAGACACCAGGTTATTGACAGAAGTGCCTATGGTTTGATGCCTAAACTGTATGACACATGTCAACTTTGTGCTTAAAAAAATGTTGATTTGCAGAAGTAAAGATAAAGTCTTAAAAGTCATGAAGTACACGTGTGTGTGTAAATGTCAGTTAGGGCTGGACGATGTGGGCAAAACTTTTGTCACAATATATTTCTTAACTTGGGTCGATAACGATAATTTGATATCGATATAAACAATGTGAAAGCCTCAGAAAAACTGTATAAACTGTACAAATAAATTCATGTTCTTCTTTTATTTGTATTTAGCCTTCAAAGAAATTTGAAATCACTGCCAAATGAATATAAAACTCTCAACTTTGTCTATTAATAGTTTTAACTTTAAACAACAATATAACCCATGCAGCAAACATCTGCTTCATGGGTTTCTACAGCTGGGGGTGTTTCAGGGACACGTTGGCTCAAACTTTTATTGAGCTTCATCTTCTGACTCAGCATATTCTGTCAGGTGGGACGAGTTCGATGTTCCCACCGCTAGTTGGAACGACTCTCCGTCATATTTTGCAGCACACTGACTGAAACCTGCTGTTTATCAGATCTTAGAAAGATGAACCACTTCCGACTAATGAGTCTTTCCTCTCATCAGTGATGTCATCTTTGTTCTCTTCGCTTGTGAAACCTTGTTCAGTCACATTCTGACGATCGTGGGAACTCATTTTGAAGTGAAAACTTAGCGCGTGTTGGAGATTAGCCTAGCCTGCTACCGCTAACGCCTTTTGGTCTCGAGCTCTGCGTAACATCTACGTCACCACGCACTGACGTAGTTGTTCGGGTTGAAACTGAAGCGCCGCTTCAACCTGAACAGAAAAAGAAATGTAATATCGAAATATCGAAAATGTGCTTAAAACTCATATCACCGTTCTTAAATAAAAGTATATCGCGACACATATCGATATTGAATTATTGTCCAGCTCTACTTGCAGTTGAGCATTTTTTAATGTGACTTACAGTTTTAGTTCAGTGACTGTTTGAGGCTTAATTTCTACTGTTTCTCTCTGCCTGTTTTATCGAGTGCTCTCAAGGAGTGGGACAAACGTGCGGTTACCATGGTGACCCTAATGAACCACTGGCAGCTGGCTTAACCTCTTTTTTGTCTTGTATCTTATTTTGCACTCCTTACATAGTTCATACGTCAATCTGTCAACATTTTATCAGCTTAGAACATTATAAAAGTAAATAAAATAAAAAAAGCATTTTAAAATAAAGTTGACATTTGTTCGCATTTCAGGCAGTAGCATCCTCAAACATTTCTTTAGAAAGCTCCTAACAGTGGTATTATTTGTACTTGTAGTAAGTTTTCTTATAAACATGTTCTTCTAAGTAGAACAGGGTTGGAGTTGCATTTTAGTCACATGAATCTGTTGATTGCACATTAAGCTGATTTGCACTTTCTATCTCATCCAGTTTATCTTTTGAAATCGTAAATACTGGCAGTTAAGTGGAACAAAAGATGATTACTTGTGTATGCTATCACAATGACATTTTAATGTTTTCTCTTTCTGCAGGATTTTGTCCCCCTCTATCAGGACTTTGAGAATTTTTACACCAGGAACCTGTATATGAGGATCCGAGATAACTGGAACCGGCCTATCTGCAGTGTCCCTGGTGCCAAGATGGACTTGGTAGAGAGAGTTACTTACAACTACAACTGGACGTTTGAGTAAGTTGTGACACTGTGCATGCAGTTTTTACATGCTCGTTCTGCGGTTGTTAACCACACCCTAAAGAAAGTGACAAAGCATTTCTGATGAGCCATGATTCAGACACTTGTCAGAATCATCTAAATGTGTCACATGGCCTTTACAAGTCAGAAATAAAACGAGACGTGGTTTGGCGTCATGTTCTTTATCTGTTTCAGGAGTTTATGAACATAATGTGACCGTACAATCGTAGCAGATATACAATCACGCATTCATGTGGTTTGATCATTTTTTCATTTCTTTGATAACCCCTGGATATCTCACCATATCACGGTTCACTTCTTGCAGCTTCCATGTATTGTGGGTTTTTAAAACTTGTTTTTTTTATATTGTGTACTGTACATTCACCTCATTATCAGCTTCATAGCCGAAGTGTTGAAGAGCATGAAGTGTTTATAAGAGAGTGGAACTGTCATGATTCACCACGCCCACCTGCTCCTCTGTGATCAACAGGATTCTTCTCACCTGGTGGTCATAACATTTAAGCGCTCACCTGTTCTCACTGACTCCCACCAGTCTTTTCAGAATAAAAGCTTATTGACTGCGCTCCGTGTCTTGTTGAAATTTCAGCTCCTCTGCTAAATTCATTACAGGGAAAGGTTAATAAGAGAGTGGTGAGGGTTTATAAATAGGGTTAATAGAAAAAAGGGTTAATAAATAAATAAAACGCTGCTACTTCGCAGATTATCACCTACCGTGGGGGGTCTCTGGAACGTAACCCCTGCGATAGGTGAGGGATCACTGTATATCTCCAGAAGTTCACAAAGTCCTGTAATAAAAGTTAAACCTGGGTAATACAAGTTTATTTTATTGACTTCTCGTAGAGCTGCTGAAATGAGTCACTTTTAAAAGAGGTGGGCAGAATTTATCAGTGTTTCTGTAAACGACTGATACCACTCTGCTTCATATCCTCTCTTGTTTATCACACTATGTGAAGTATGCAGTGAACTTCCTCTGTAAACTATTGTCTATTATCGCTGTAATGTTTGTGTTGGCAGGTGAAGCATTGATTTGATGTAATGAAAGAGGGAGTTAGGGCCCAACTATGCGCCCTTGTTTTCTATCTAACTTGTTTTTTTTCTCCTCAGACACACGGGGAAAGTGGTGAAGGGCGTCATCAACATGGGTTCATACAACTACCTCGGCTTCGCTGAGAACACTGGAGCTTGTTACGACGCTGCCGTCGAAGCTACGCATGCCTACGGAGTTGGAGTGGGAAGCACTCGCTGTGAGCTAGGTAAAGGTGGCACCTTTTCTTCAGATTGTTTTTTTTGTCAATCTTTCAATATTTAACAGATGGATAATGCAGTCTTTGAAGTTTAATATTTTGTTCACTGAATATTACAAAACACATTTATGTATTATATTCATGCTAATAAAGTGTACACACTAACCAGTTAAAAACAACTTATTAATCAGGCTACCTTAGCTTATATGCTAATTTAGCATTGAAGACTATTGAGAAGCTAACGTGATTAGCATAGTGTTTGTTACTGGAAATTTAAAAACGATTCAAATGTTTCAAAATCTACACGTAGTCGTGTCATGATGACTACCCATCACAGATTCTTCATGGTTCAGCAAAAAACAAGTGTTTAAAAACACGCAGCTTCACTTCAACTGGTTTTAACTACATGAAGCTACGGTAACTAGAGTTGCATTCACTCCCAAAAAATCCGACCCAGCCCGTAGCAATAAATTCTGAACCCCACCCGATGAATTAATAGTAATTACAGGTCCGAACCTGAAACCCCACCCCCAGACATTTTTAATTAAGCTTTGACTGCTTATAAAGTTATTAACGGTCGGTGGATGTGCGCGGCTGAGTAAAGGGGGCAGAAGATCGGAGTTGAGGTGTTTGTCCTTTCATGGCCGACACAGCGCATTAAATCCCTGCTTCTGCTGCATTCTGCATTATTCAGACATGGACCCTGCTCTGACATGTCAGATTTTTTTGGGATCTCACCTGTTTGGATCGTTGGCCGTGCACATCCGCTGAGTGCAGCTGAATCTTTTTTTTAAATTACACCACCACCTTCTAAAGGAAGATGTCTCATTTGTTTGAATGTCTTTCTTTACTTTAATCGAACTTAAAAAAATATAAATATATATTTTTACCTCATTCAAGGCCAGTTAGCGTGCGGTCAAACGGCCGCGTGCGGCAGGTCACGTATGGCAAGCCATGTTGCCATATAATTGGATTGTCAGCTGCGCGCGTCTGCTTATGCAATTAAAAAGCCCGACACCGGCCTGGCCCGTACATTAAGCACATTATCATGGCCCGGCCAGGTTCGGGTTAGAAATGGCAGCTCTAATGTGACTCAGATAGAACAAACAGCATCTTAAAGTGGCAGCACAGGTTAAAGGAAACGAAAAATGGATTTTACTACCTGCCCCTAATTAGCATGCAGTTTGAGTCTATAATTTATTACAATATTGTTTATAAAAAATGTGATGACTATATATAGTCCTTTTTATGAATTTAATAAAAGAAGTTATCTTACCAGCTGCTCTGCTTGTTCTTGTCAAACCAAACTCAAATTGCTGAGGACGACTGGATAAGTGTGATATAAATATTGTATCAATCGATTTCAAATGCACGTCCTTTTGAGCTCATCTGGTTTGGAGCAGTTCGAGTTTGACCAAAGCAAAGTCTTGTTTATTTTATGTGCACATTTTCCTTTTCGTCTAAAGCCAGGCTTGAGTTGGTCCTGTAGCTGAAGAGGATATTCTAAACTCATATTTTCTTTAGGGAGGCTGCGATTTAAAAAAGAATCCAGAGAAGTTGCTGTTGAACTCCCTGCTGTGATTGACTTGCAGGGAACCTGGACATTCACGAGGACTTGGAGCAGTTGGTCGCCAGGTTTCTGGGGGTTGAGTCAGCCATGGCCTTTGGAATGGGCTTTGCCACCAACTCCATGAACATTCCTGCTCTCACTGGAAAGGTGGGACCTTTTGTTCACTTCCTCTGTTTTGTTCTTCCCTCCTGAGCGTTGCGTAACTCTTCATTTGATCACTTCAAGTGTGTGCTTACCTTGAACTCGTGGAAAAAGTGAATTTGTTGCGATTGTTGTTGTGAGAGGCTTAGATGTGCGAGTGTACGATGTGAGCTGGAGAACACCTGATGGTGGGGAAACGATGTAAGTGAACAGAAAGCACAAAGATTTGAGTCACGGAGGTTCATAACCTCTCATGAATGTTCCCGCTCTGCTTATGACCTCATCATCATGGTACAAATGTTTTTTTTTGTGCAATAACCTCTTTGTTCTTCGGCCAGAAGAACTTGTGTAAACGGTGTGACTGGTCAGGTGAACGTGTGTGTGTTTTAAACATGTCAGTTGATGTGAATGCAATATTTCTGTAAAGTAAATGCACTGGAGGTGATCCCGCCTGCTGATGGTGAAAACAGTTCATTATGAAACTCTTGCTTTAGATTACACATGGCTTTTGTTGTAATCCTTGTTTTTTTTATTGTCTGGGTTATTCCGGTTCAGTTCTTTACACTCTTTAAATGGAAAGCCTAGCATTCCTTCAGGTAATGCATGTTGCCCACCTTCCTTCATGCCAGAGATTTAATTTATTAATCAGATTTAATCTTTAATCACGAGAAGAGATGGAGTTAGTGATCTGATCGGATTGTGTGTTGAGGAAGACTCTCAGCTACAAAACGCCAAGCTTCAGCCTAATATCTGCAAAACTGTCTTGAGTTATAGCCATGCTTGTGTTTTCTAAGTTTGATTAGCTATGGCAGCCATCTTGAATTGGATTAATTCCAAAATATATTGGGTTGTAAATATACATGCAATGATTACTTTCTGTGAGTTTCATTAAAATTGCATATGGTGTTTATGAGAAATTTTGCTAACAGACAAACCAACACAGACACAAGCAAAAACATAATCTTTTTTTTTTTTTTGCTTTCAGGATAAAAGCACATTTAAAATGTGATTTGGGTGCACGGTTTCAAAAGTGTCTATATTTGACTTTGTGATTTAAA
Organism: Nematolebias whitei; assembly: GCF_014905685.2. Lineage (NCBI taxonomy): Eukaryota > Metazoa > Chordata > Actinopteri > Cyprinodontiformes > Rivulidae > Nematolebias > Nematolebias whitei. The sequence goes on from NC_056509.1 coordinate 22,256,298, forward strand.
AAAAAAAAAAAAAATTTTTTAACAATACAATAAAACCACTCATGCACAGTAGTTACTGCCCCGTGCACTTTGCTTAAACATTATAAAATCTGAACTCTATAAAATTCATAATCTTCTAGTGGGTTTAGAGCACGGGTAAGACGAAGACACTTCAGTGACTCTCAAAGAAAGGTGTGGCTGCAAATTTCTCCAAACAGAGACTTGATGTGAAATCCTGTTTTGTTTTGTTTTTTGCACAGAGCTCAAAAGGACAGATGTTCTTCTGTCTTCATGTGGAAACACATCTGTCTGCCTTAAAGCAGCAGCAGCAGCTCAGTTTGATCAGGACTTTGTTGTTTCCTGTTTTTTCTTCTTGCAGGGGTGTCTGATCTTAAGTGACGAGCTGAATCACGCGTCGCTGGTGCTAGGCGCTCGCCTGTCGGGCTCCACTATTCGAGTCTTCAGACACAACAGTGGGTGACGCATTTCAGAACTCCTTTATTAAGAGAATCAGAACTGTGGCTTTCAATGCACTCGAAGCATTTAGTAGCAATGTGCTCTTTGAACCTCCGTGACCCACTGTTCAAATTAGTTTCAGCAGTTTGTCTTTATTAAACACAGCCGGTCTCCCTTTATACGCCTTTACTTCCCTTCAAACTGTAATTTTTGTCTCTTGGAGGACGAGCTGCGCTGAAACATAATGCTTATCCAAACTACAGCAGCTTATTGAAATGGTTTCTGCGCTTTAACTAGCAGTTATAAAATATTTACATTCATTCATGAATAAAAAATATTTAAAAAAAACTCTCAGTAAATAAAGACGAAAAATGTATGTATGCAGATTAAACTCTGGTTTAGACGTGTTCTTTCTCTCCTGTTAAGTGTTTAAATGCTATAAGTGAGTTGTTGTTGTTTTTTGTCCTTGCAGATATGCAGAGTCTTGAGAAGCTGCTGAGAGATGCTATCGTGCACGGACAGCCCAGAACGCACAGGCCGTGGAAGAAAATCCTCATTGTTGTGGAGGGGATTTACAGGTAGGAGCAGCGGTCTGTGGGACTGTCCTGCACACGTGTGTGGAACGAAACTATGTACACAGGGTCCCAGTTACATCCAACAAAAATACAAATTGTGAAGAAAAACATAAGATCCCAATTATGAACGAAGAGTATACTACATTCACTAAACTAAGAATACACTAAGCACTAATGGTACAAAAACAATGCGCCAAAACAACAACAGCACGAACACGAGTCTGTGTGAGCAGATGAGGACGAATGAACACAGCAACATGAAGTAAATCAGCAGCATGAGATCAGCAGCACATCAACAACAAAGTGGCATTACAGTGATTTTTTTTTTTTTCTTCCTCGCAGTAATTTTAACAGTGATTTTCCTGGTTAGAGATTCTTGAGTCTTAACAGCCTCAGGGTAGAAACATGGGAGTCACGATGCAGCAGCACTAAAAGGAAGTCCTTTTCAGTGATTCCAGCTCATTGGAGTTCGGTGTGAGAACCTTTAAAAACCAGACTGACTGAAAACAAGTGATTCAAACAACAGGACCGGTCCACACTCTCTACGAATATTCACTATAATAATGTTTTCTTGTTTCCATCCTTGATTGTGCCAACTAATGAACATCTGGATGAGTGTGATGTTTTCTGATGGTAGTAACACCCCTTTCACTCTGGATAATGACCTCGTTGTACTCTTCTTAATCCATTAACACATAGAAAGTTTGAAAACATTCAGTGTAAAGGTTTCATAGGTTTTTAAGATGCTCTCCTGCATCCTTACTACACGCTATACTTCAGCAGAAGTTCCCTTGAAAGTCCCACTATTTCCAGCCACCATCACAGCGTGTCCCAGTACAATTTTCCTACTGCTTCAGGACGTAGATGACGTTTTGTCCAAAGCGATCAAGCCAGGACAGGTTAATGTTTCTAACTGAACCAATAATAATTGTGGTAACACTTTTCCTGCTTCCTCTTGCTGCACAACACACTGCAGTTTAAGGTAGTTTTACATCTTTTAAACACTTGTTGGGACAAGAAGATACATGCCATTTCTTGAGATGATCAATTTGCCTGTAGCTTTTAATTTCAGCCCAGAGCTGACCACTCGGATCAGATCTGCTTCATTTCTTGTCACAAGTTTGAAGTAACTCCTCGGTTTGAAACCAAAGTAATCGGCGACTTTGTTTTCTGTTTGGCCACAAACAACTGGTTTCCACAGTTGTTCAGAGGAACAAAAAAATCCCAGTCCGCTCCTCCCTTAAAAAATAAAATAAACTCTTAACGTCACATGCATGAATACATCATCAATCTCCAGTAGTTGTACTAATAAAGACCAGTGGAAAAGTTCCTGATTCATGCTCAATAATCCAGGTAGAAACTCCAACAAAGTTAAGTCGAGTCCTCTGGATGGTTTATTTTTGTTGAAACGTTTCGAAGAGGGGGTGCGGGGGAGAGGGCGGGCTACAGAAACCACCTGCGCACCATCAAACTGGTTGACCCACTATGTGAAGGTGCTATTTATAAGACTGAGTTTGTTGTGGCTCTTCGGACTGATGAAGTGTTTGAAACATTTCAACAAAATGAAACCGTCCAGAGGAACTGACTTGACTTTGTTGGACCGATGGGAAATGTTTAGCCCGTCACCCCCACCCTACTGTCCAAACTCAAAGTGCCGGGAAGGTCAGGGTCCAGCCCTGCGGCGTCATGGGTTATTAGGTGATGATGTACTGGCACTGACGTCTTCCCTGGCCACGGTGAATTGGAATAGAAACGTTTATTAATTTATTACAAATCCAATTAATTGCATATCATGGCCTGATTGGGGGGTGGGGGGGGGGGGTGCCTTTGCAGGGGCACGGTGCCCTGTTGAATAATGCTAGAGTCACTGAAGTCATATGAAAAACTACAATACATCTGAAAGAACCTGTCGGGTGCACTAATCCAGTATAATCTGGTTTGTCTCACTGAGGTTTCTGCAGCGAACTCCAACAGACCGTTATTGCTCTTGCACTTAAACTGTGCTAAGCAAAGGTCACCTTGCTGAAGTTCAGTTTAAATCTTTGGTGTCAGATTAAATACGTCTCCAACTTAATGATTCAATAGGAGTAAAATCAAGTGTTTGTATTTTGTTCAGGTTTGGTAATATTATTTCCGTTTGATTCCTTTGTTAAATTATAAAGTATGGAGGGGTCCATCGTCCGTCTGCCGGAGGTCGTAGCTCTGAAGAAGCGCTACAAGGCTTACCTGTACTTGGATGAAGCTCACAGTATCGGTGCCCTCGGGCCTAATGGGAAGGGAGTCGTGGACTACTTCGGCCTGGATCCCAACGACGTGGACATCATGATGGGAACGTTCACCAAGAGCTTCGGGGCTGCAGGCGGATACATCGGAGGCAAGAAGGTTGGTGACCTACTGATGGGGATAGATTTCTGGATCAGAGAGCAGAATATGAAACCTTTGAACCAGGAAAAGATGTTCTGAGTCCAATAAAAGAAGCACTTTCTCATCCTCAGGAGTCTGAGCAATTTCCCAGATCCTGCTCCGTCATTCAGTGTTGGGCAACACTGGTGACCAGTAATGGAAAACCCAGCTTCCTGTTTTCAGAGAGCAACTTTGTGCTCTTAATTTTTTGAGTGAAAGCAGAAGAGAACCAAAGCAAAACAGGAAATGAGAAACGTACAAATGCTCTTTTTGAGTTGATACATTGCGAGTAATGGAACACGTTATTACTCTGAAAATAACATAAAAAAACTCAACATATTTTAATCTGATTTATCCGTCAGGACCTGATCGACTACCTGCGCTGCCACTCCCACAGTGCCGTGTACGCCACCTCCATGCCCCCGCCTGTGGCTCAGCAGATCATTACTTCCATGAAGGTCATCATGGGAGAAGATGGGACCTCACTGGGTGGGTGTCAAAATATTAACGAGCCCTCTTTTCTTAGCAGAGTTTTCCTTGTTTTGTCCAATAATATTCTTTAATCCCAGTCCACCTGCTTGGATTCTCATGATCTATTTACTAAATGTTCTGTTTGTTTAGAGGCCGACACTATGCACAGACACTGGGGAGACCACTGTACAAGATAAATATAGTGTTAAAGATTTTTAATCAGATTTATTTTTTTTCTGTCACACATAATCCGTCTTTTATTCAACGTCAGGTGATTTTAAATTCAAGTTTTCAATTCGCTTTGTTTATATAGCGTCAAATCACAACAACGTTGTCTCAGGACACTGAACAGAAACATTCACACGCATCGGAAATCCAAGTCGTGAAGTTTATCCAAGGAAGCAGCAGACTCGTTGAATCTTCACTTCATCACACTCTCCCATCCTGAGCAAGCACAGTGGCAACAGTGGAAAGAAAAAACTCCTTTTTTAACAGGAAGAAACCTCCAGCACAACCAGGCTCAGAACGAGCAACTTATCTGCTTCGACCGGCTGTTTGAGAGGACAGGAAGGAGAGGCAAACACAGAGCGGCAGGTCCAGGTGTTGGTGCAGCTGCTGTTGTAAGAAAGACTAAAACATGTCGAGGATAGAAAAAAATTCAAAACAGGTGGAGTAGAGAGAGTAAAGACGGCAGCAGAGTGAAGTCCTCCAGAGTCTAAACCTGTAGAGCATAACTAAGGGACAGCTCAGGAAACCCAGGGCAACCCTAACTATAGGAGGTATCAAAGGAAAGACTTTATTTCAACCTTGATTCATACAGGTTAGTCTTGAGGACTCGTTTACAAGAGAAACCTGTTTTTAATAGAGAATGATGACAGCAGACGATCCTAAAAAGCATACAAATTGGAAAATAATAAATTAGATATATATATATATTTTTTTTTAAGGAACAGCTATAATGTAAAATACTAAAAACAGGAACATGTCTGCATTGGTTTTTACCATGAACTTAGCAGTTGTTTAAAGCCACTTAGAGAGGTCACGGTCGAGCGCTTCAGATCTTTTTGCAAAATGTTCCAGGAAACGGGAGTTGGTCTTAAGCCCAGTTCTTAAAACTGGACAATGTGTCAGCCTCATGGACAGAAACTGAAAGTTGGTTCCACAAGAGAGGAGCCTGATAACTGAAAGCTCTGCCTCCCGTTCTAATTTTGGACACTCTAGGAGCCACAAGTAAACCTGCAGTCTGAGAGCGAAGTGCTCTGTTGGGAAAATAGATCGATAGAATCAATAAAAATTGATGGCTGCAGTGTGCAATACCTTTGTTTGTTTGTTTTGTTTGTTTTGGGGGGTGGGGATTTTTTTCAGCAAAGGACTTGATGAACAAAAGTTCATTTTATGGACAAAATGAATATTTTGCTTCAAAACCGGTAATGAACCGGGGACTGGGGATTTAGCCACTTTTGTGACACCACAGCCTCTCCTTATCAGCTCAGCACGGCCGCTCAATCAAATGTCTTGTTTAGTGGTTCAGCTCAATAAGGTAATTTTTGCTGCAGCTATTTGACTTGGCCACAAGATGGCAGTACAGACCAGATTTTAGATTTAGGCGTGTTGCTGACTCTGCCTAATGAACTGCCAAATTTCTGATCATTTCAGCTCACAGTGTCTCCACCTTGTGTGCATGATGTGGCTCTGTGCTTCCAGTACACGTAGTTTCACTGTTGGCGAATGAAGTAAAACTTATAGTTGTGAAGCTTAAAATATCTAAAATGTTGTAATGTTGCACCTTTCAGTAAATTAATGAACCCAGTATTTCAATGTGTCAGATTTTAAGCTCTTCGTTCAAACGTGGGCAGGAGTGGACAGCTTCCACACTTTATCACTTTCACATGTGCACTCCTGTTTTTTTGTTTTTTTCTCGCAGTGTGCGCAAACGGCACGGACCAGAGACTGAACTCTGCTGGACTCCTCTGTGCACACAAACAAACGACACCGTCGTGTTGCTCTTTCAGAGAAGCGAGTCTTTCCAGAGTTTGATTGATTGGTGTTTCGCTGCGTCCGAGCCGTTTGGTTGATAGCTACAAGAAAAACAACTTGCGGGGTAACCTTTGGAGTGCAGCCTTTGTAGCGTGCCGTCGTCTCCTCATTTCCGAGAAGAGCGGGCCAGACTAGCTGACCTTGCAGCCGGGGATATTAGCCTGACAAGTTTCCCTTGTAGAAGAGTAACAGTGACAGTATGATTGGTTGCAGCCCGTTCGAGCCTTTGAAGAAGCAGATGCTGACACAAAGTCAAAGTGACAGTTGAGCTGCCTGTTAAGCGTTTGTTTTTCTTTTGTGTTGCTAAGGAAAGGACACCAGACATGCCTGACTCAAACTCAAAAGTATCAAAGCACTAAACGATGGAGACGCGAAAGGAACACCAAAAATCGTGCGAAAAGCAAAGCTCCTCTTGGCCACTGTGATTTAGTGGGTGCCAAGAATACCTGTGGATCTCTCCTCTGTGGAAACTATGTGTGGGTAAATATAATGCCGGGGTTTGTTGTGTCTCACGTTGCTTTGAAGCCGCGTTGTTCGGCCTCCCGTTTCCGTGCACAGATGTGTGCTGCTGTTGGAACTTTGCAGCTCGTAGTTATTTGTTTGGTTAAGATGCTATCTTGTGCTTTGACCGAGGATCCAGGGAGGGAATCCAGAGCGTGCATGAGACTGACATGTGACGACTGACGTCTGTTTAGTTTCAGCCCGTGTTGACCTTCAGCTAAAGGAATTCTCTTACTGTTTCAAGACTTTCCCCCAACAGGACACTGTAAAAGACACCATACTGTCTTTTGAGTTTGACTTTTTTAATGACGTGGCCTTGGACAGAGCTCCTTTTTTGATTTGGACACACTTTACTAAAAAAAGCAAACTCGTATAATGTGGAAAAAATCTTTTGAGTTTCATGTAGAATTAGCAACTAAAACACCTCTGTTTGTTGTTACTTTGACTTCTTCCAGCATAACGAGATTCCACTGGAATGTTGTATCACCGACCTCTATGCACTAATAGGAGTCATAAAAGTGTTGCTTGTTCCAGTCAAACAATTGCAGCATGGGCTTAAAGAAGACGCCATTTTTTTTCTAGAAGCTGACATCAATAAAAACTGGCTTTTTAAACAACGATGTCCGATGAAGGAGGCTAATGGCGTGGCCTTCGACAGAGCTCCTCTTGGATTCCCCTAACAGTTTTGACTTCTGTGTGCTAAAAAGCAGACTAAAGAGGAACCTTATTTATAGTCGGGGGTGGGGTTGGTGGGGACTCACTAATGCGCTCTTGTTACGATCTGGCTATTATTCTGTTTAAGTCAAGGTTTCCAATCTGCTACTTGTGCTGCTGCTTTGGAAAAACAAACATCAAAACATGCAGCTCGATCAGCAGTGAAACCTGATGACTTAAGAGCAATGCTCTGAACAACATGCTCACACAAATTGTGAGAAATGTCTACGTTCACAACTGTTGGATTTTGACAAAAGATATAAATATACTGTGTTTGAACCCGACTGATATGAAAAAATTGGCTATCGTCAATACCGATAATGTGAGGGGGAGGCTCATGCTGATAACCGATATAATGGCTGACTTTTTTTTTTTTTTTTTGCTTTGTCCACCCCCAAGAATCTACTGTAAGTAAACAGCAACTTTCAAACCTGTTTGAACACTTGAAGTATTGAAACGGTCTTCCTAACATCCGTTCACATTTTTTATCCTCTGCTATTCACCATAAATTTATCAAGTGTGTTACATAAATATAAATTAAACAAAAACACCTTCCCTGTTCATTGTGTAAACGGTCACGTACGGTGAAAGTCTTATTAGTATTGACCGCAGCAGAGTGTATTTTCTTTTCTTTGCAGAGAAGTAAAAATTTCAGACAAAAAGCATTTAATTGAAGACGACAAATATAAAGTTACTAACAGGTATATTTAACCTCTACATTAGATTTATTGTTCTGGATAAAGTTTTACAGGCAATAGCCTTTGTATGCTAGGTTATCTAAACGTTAGCTCGCTAACTTGAGAGGCACATAGTTGATGACAAGCAGCTTGGAGGATTGAAGATAATATATTATTGTTTTTTTGTTTTTTTACAGATCTGTTAAAATAAACTTGGCATGCTCTATTCATTAAAACACACTACACAGTATTTACAAACCAGATTCCAAAAAAGTTGGGACACTAAACAAATTGTGAATAAAAACTGAATGCAATGATGTGGAGGTGCCAACATTTAATATTTTATTCAGAATAGAACACAAATCACAGATCGAAAGTTTAATCTGAGTAAATGTAACATTTTAAAGGAAAAATATGTTGATTCAAAATTTCACAGTGTCAACAAATCCCAAAAACGTTTGGACAAGTAGCAATAAATGGCTGGAAAAAGGAAATTGAGCATATAACGAACAGCTGGAAGACCAATTAACACTAATTAGGTCAATTGACAACATGATTGGATATAAAAAGAGCTTCTCAGAGTGTCAGTGTCTCTCAGAAGCCAAGATGGTAAGAGGATCACCAATTCCACCATTGTTGCACAGAAATATAGTGCAGCAATACCAGAATGGTGTTACCCAGCGTAAAATAGCAAAGACTTTTAAGTTATCATCATGAACCGTGCATAACATCATCAAAAGATTCAGAGAATCTGGAACAATTGCTGTGCGGAAGGGTCGTAAAACTACTGGATGCTCGTGATCTCCGGGCCCTTAAACATCACTGCACCTCAAACAGGAATGCCACTGTCAAGGAAATAACAGCATAGGCTCAGGAATACTTCCAGAAAGCATTGTCAGTGAACACAATCCACCGTGCCATCTGCCGTTGCCAGCTGAAACTCTACAGTGCAAAGAGGAAGCCATTTCTAAGCAAGCTCCACAAGCTCAGACGTTTGCACTGGGCCAGGGGTCATTTAAAATGGAGTGTGGCAAAATGGAAGACTGTTCTGTGGTCAGATGAGTCACGATTTGAAGTTCTTTATGGAACACTGGGACGCCATGTCATCCGGACCAGAGAGGACAAGGATAGCCCAAGTTGTCATCAACTGTTCAGAAGCCTGCATCACTGATGGTATGGGGCTGCATGAGCGCTTGTGGCATGGGCAGCTTGCATGTCTGGAAAGGCACCATTAATGCAGAGAACTATGCTCAGGTTCTAGAACAACATATGCTCCCATCTAGACGTCATCTCTTTCAGGGAAGACCCTGCATTTTTCAACACGATAATGCCAGACCACATTCTGCAGCAATCACAACATCATGGCTACGTAGGAGAAGGATCCGGGTACTGAAATGGCCAGCCTGCAGTCCAGATCTTTCACCTATAGAGAACATTTGGCGCATCATAAAGAGGAAGGTGCGACAAAGAAGGCCCAAGCCGATTGAACAGTTAGAGGCCTGTATTAGACATGAATGGGAGAGCATTCCTATTTCTAAACTTGAGAAACTGGTCTCCTCTGTCCCCAGACGTCTGTTGAGTGTTGTAAGAAGAAGGGGGGATGCCACACAGTGGTAAAAATGAACTTGTCCCAACTTTTTTGGGATTTGTTGACGCCATGAAATTTGGAAACAACAGATTTTTCCCTTAAAATGATGCATTCTCTCAGTTTAAACTTTTGATCTGTGATTTGTGTTCTATTCTGAATAAAATATTAGATGTTGGCACGTCCACATCATTGCATTCAGTTTTTATTCACAATTTGTTTAGTGTCACAACTTTTTTGGAATCCGGTTTGTAGTTGTTCCCTGCTTTGGGGCAATGACTTGAACGTAGTCTTCATGCGTCCTCTGCTGGATACATTGTACAACTACAGCTGGTTCACAAGGATGAAAATTATATCGCGCATGATGGGACAATATCACAGATATGTCCACAAACTTCTATATTGGTCTAAAATAGCTGCCCTATCGATCTATCGGCCGGGCTCTAATTTGTTTCATGCTATCGTAATTAGTTTTATGCATTTTGATTTTTTTTGAAGGTTTAACCATCAAACATTCTACACAAATTTGAGTTTTCTAAAATTTCTTTTTTTTTTTTTTTCAAGTAAGCTCTTCCTTTTTCCACAAACTTTACATTTCTTACAGTTTGCACATCAAAATAGTCATTTTTGTTTTGTTTTTTCACACAGTGCGTCTCTTTTTCTAAAGGTCTTTGGTTTTCTCTGAAATTCCCCCAAACTCTCATTGATTTCCAATAAATGTGAGCTCTGAATTATTATATTCAAGACTTGGTGTATGGTCTAATCAGCTCATCATATTTCTCATATAAAACACCTCAGAGACGCAGTAATTGATTGGTGTGATGACTCGTAGTTTTTGCACCGTGACTCTTTATTCAAGTTATTTGTCATATGCAGCTTAACACAGGGCTAACAGTGCAATGAAATGCTTAGGATGAGAAGAACCGATTGGACTCGCTCAAAAATCAAAGCACAAACCAACAAGTAAATACAAAAAGCATGCGATAAGGCTACACAAAAAATAGTAGTGAAAAAGTAATAATTACAATGTTTGAGGCTTTGCTCCGCACGTTTCATGATGCGTGATTTTAAAGAGTGAGAGACACAGGTGTGTGGTTACCATGGTGACATGGATGCGCTACTGGCAGCAGCTTTAACATTTCATTGGAGCATGGACTTTTTCTACTTCTACAATTATACATCAACATTTTGTGAGCTTAGTTTCTTACAGAAATAAGTCCTAAAGTCTTATTGGGCTTTAGGGAAACAAGATGTGTGCTGGGCTTCTGAGCAGCAGCACTCTTTTAAAGTTGGTATTTTCTAATCTAAAAGAGGTCCTTTCTGTTTGTTTGTTTGTTTGTTTCCCAGGTGCTGATCGCCTCAAACAGCTCTCAGAAAACACTAAGTACTTCCGCAGAAAGCTTCGTGAAATGGGCTTCATCATCTACGGCAATGACGACTCGCCCGTCGCCCCCCTCATGCTCTACATGCCTGCCAAAATCGGGTACGAGATTTGTTTTGAACATCTGGTGAAACGAGCTCCTCCTGGAAGGACGTCGGAGCGCGTCCTTTAACTTTGTTTCCTAAGTTAAAGCGTATTTAACGTTCAAACCCATCAGGCGATGGACGGCGGGAGAGTTTGGATAACCTCTGGCTTTTCTGATTTCGTCTCTTGTCGTTTTCAGGGCTTTTGGCCGAGAGATGATGAAGAGGAACATTGGCACGGTGGTCGTCGGCTTCCCTGCAACGCCCATCATCGAGTCGAGAGCTCGTTTCTGCATCTCGGCCGCTCACACCCGAGAGATGCTCGACACTGTAAGTCATGTTTGCGTCATCGCTGGATCAAATTCAAGGGATGTTTCGACAGACTGGTGTCTGCCAGAAGGCTGCCTTTCATCCACCATTGAGTTTCTGAATGAAGGCTACCAGTCCGTTTTTAATAAAGCACCTAGAACATGGAGCTGTCTTGAAAGATTGCTGCACGCTGCCAGCTGCTCTGTTTCTTCATTTATCTTGGCGAGGAGCACGTCAGCACCATTTGTTATAGTCCGTTTAAAGAGCATCAGCCTGCTTTTGTAGAGCACACGGAGGAGACGCTCCCCCCCGTCTTTTCTCAAACTGGAATTAAAAAAAAAAAGAGAGAAAGGTAAATTGTTTCCAGGTGTCCTGCAGTGTGTTGCAATGCTGATACAGCCTCTGGTAGGAAAATGGTTCTGTTGAGGTTTTTTTTTTTTTCACCTCTTCATGTCAGAAATCTGCACTTGGTATTAACCGAAACAAATCAAGTCTCCTTGAATTCAGACGAACGTCACTCTCCTCGTTTCTGTTCCAGGCTCTGGAGGCCATCGGTGAAGTGGGCGACCTGCTGCAGCTGAAGTACTCCAGACGGGAGCAACCTGGTCCCTCCCTGGGATGGATGTCTGAGGAGAGCCTCCTTCAGGACTGATCACCTTCTTACCTCACTCTTCCTCTGCTTCCAGTTTTTAAATGCCTGATAATACCCGTTGTTTTTTTTGTTTTTGTTTGTTTTTGTCTTTATTTTCCAGTGAGCCAGTCTCACCACTTAGCTGCTTTGTCGTTTTATTTGAGATTCTCGTCCACTCACTCGTGCTCAGGCTGGCAGCTGATTCACTCGTACCCTGGCAGGATGTTTGTGTTGTTACAAACTGTTTCCAGGGCATTTACCCCGTTTCACTCGTCCTGCGTTTTATTTGTGCAATAATACCCCATATCCACAAAAGTAGTTGGCAAAAGCTCTGCTTTGAGTTTCTGCTGGGTGCACAGTCGAGGAAGAAAATGTAAATATTATTTATCACCACGTTTCACGTCGCCTTAGGGAAGCATCCCAAACCTTGAGGTCAGATGAGTTCTTCACGGGGCGAGCGCTCGCTCTGCATCTGCCCCATTAGTTCCTTCCCACTCACTTTTACTTGAACAGAGTATATAGATTATTGGGTTCTTTTCCAAACCAAAAGATGTATATGTACAGATATATTTTCTACCAGTTATTTTAAATGCGAAACAGATGTCCCCTTTATCCCAAATAATAAAAAGTATGTGTAACAGGTAAAGAATTCCAGGGAGCAAGACCGACAAATATTTTTTTACTGCTCATTTTCTAGAAACAGTTTCAGCCTAATTTTACTGTTTACACCTGCGTTTGAACGTTTTGAGCCTAGCGTCTTTAATATTTTTATAATTTAATGAGCTACATGTGCGATTACCCCCCTCCCCCGTCCCTTGCTCCTCACTGAAGTGCTTTTATGTAAATGGTTCTAACTTGGATCTGTATGGATGACGATGCTCCTCCCATCTGATTTTACAGATTGATTTATTTAAGATGTTTAGTTGTACTTGAGCTAGCTATATATTTTTAACAAACCGTTACCTGAACGGCAGCTCCACATGTGCTCTGGTAGAGTTTTCATGCGTCTCGATTTCAGTGCTGCACCACTGACGGGCTTTTTAAAGCTTAGATGACGTGGGCAGGAAGGTTAGCCGAACGATTTCAATAGAAACTTAGCACAAACTGTAAGAAAATCGGTGTTTGTTGGAAGAACGCTTCTTGGCAGTAAATGTTATACAGTTGGAAAGCTTGTTTGTTTCTCCGTAAATGGTGCCGTACTTGTGAGGAAAACAGTGGCAGAGTTGAGGATGTGCGTCGCACCAAAAAACAAATGTTTCCAAACATTTTATTTTGCAGAACAGCCGGTTCTACGGTCGACTCCTGTTCGGCGTTGTCGGATTAGATGGTTGAAATTCTAAAAACGAGACACACAGGCAGTTAGGCGGTTTGTTCATTGACCTGAGTGGCATGCGGAAGAACCATACACAGCCACATCAACAGCTTGTTCCCACTGCTGTGGGATGGCATCTAGTTCTTGTAAGTCAGTTCATGTGGTTGTGTTGGTCACTGTGACAAACTTCTGCCCAAGCTGATCCCGCAGGTGTTGAGGTCAGGACTGAGAGGCCGCTCCATCCTCTCCGCTCGTGTTTGGTGCCAGACGGTGGAGGTGCTGGATTGCCAGCGCCTGTGATACCAGAGTAGGCTGTTTGGAATTGGTGGAGGAGGTTTGAAAAGTTTTCTGTGGGCGCAAGGCATTCATTTTCCAAACAAATGTCACCATTTCTGGGGAAATAAATCGTGTGCGATTTATTGTAAAGAAGACGACAAATGAATCCACAAAACACAACTTTTCTTAGTTTTGTGTTTATATTCTTTAAATATATTTTTCTCATAACTGAAGGTGTGAAGATGACCTCCCATATCGACTGCTCTTTCTTATCGTTTGGCTCTTCCGTACGTCAGACGTGGGATTTGAGTGTTTTATGTTCTCATTAGTATTGTAAGCTTGAGGTCCGGCAATAGATTTGTTCAAATTCACAATGATGAAATAACCAAAAAGACAAACGGGAGCCATGTTTTGTTTTTGACTTTATGTTCTCTTTACTTGCGTTCAACCTGTGACACATTTCAACGTCTTTTATGATTTGGTAAATTGCTCTTGTAAGTATCAAATGTGGAAAACGTGACGGATCTGCATGCGTTCCTCAGGAAAATGCTCTGACAAAAGAATTTCTTCTCGTCAAAGTTTCCTCTCAAGCCGACTGCAGAAGCATGCGGTATGTTAAGTCCCAACATTTCTGCCCGTAGAAGCAAAAAAAAAAAAAGTAATTACAAACAGCAACGTGCCTGTTGTTCTCCGCCAGGTTTCCCCTTCATTGAAACTGCAGATTGATCTGGGGAGATTGTTCGATTGCAGCGTTTGCAGCTCTTTGGATCAAAGCTACAAACGCTGCATTCAGCTCCTGAGCTGCCACAGATCTGCTGCTTCCCCCTCTGCAGCCGTCATTTGAGTTGAAGATAAACCTCTTAAAGGAGTTTGTAAAGCCATAATGTTTGTTGGAAATATTGCCGCAAAGATTAAATCACTTGAATACGAGTTCACTTCTGGAGTTGGTTTCTTTATTTACCACAAACTGGAAGGAAATCTTTTAAAATGTCGACAAAGCCTTTGAAATGACGATGCACGGCAGAGATCACCAAAACTCTGCAAAATGATTTAGAAAAATATGAGTATTGAACTGAGAAAAGATTTCAACCTAATTAGGCTTTTAATCATTAACAGTTGTTTTGTAATTGTCTGTAAAGGAAAATGTTTGCACAATAGGATCAAGGTATTATATCCGTTAACTTTTATTAAGTCTAGTCGGCGCATAATTGACGGAAAGAAAATGTGTGAGGACTACGATCAAAACAGGAGAGCTAACGTTAGCTTAGCCCTTCAGCTGATGTGTGAAACGTCAATTTATGTGCAAAATAAAATGGACTACAAATAAACCACTGTTGGTGGTTTGTTTCGGTCAAAGCAATTTTTTTAATTTTTTTCAAAATTCAGAACAATCAAACCAAAGCTTTTACTTTTGGTCAGGAAAGAACGGAGGACTCATTCCATGAAAAGGTCCCGGAAGAAGCCGCCCCCCGGACATGAAGGGGCCCGCGGACCGTCAGTTGACCATCACAGATTGTCACTTCCACCTTGTCTAATCCTTGATCCTTGTCACAAACCTCCAGTGCCCCCCCAGCACAGCTGTGAGCGTCCCGCCCCCTCAGCATGGAGCCTCTGAACTTGTGCGTAAAACAGAAAAGAGGCGAGTTCACTGAAAGCGCTCGGCCGGGCGACAGAGGGGGTGAACTTCAGCTTGATAACGGATTAACGCAGGAAACGAATCACCGTTTAACATCCTGGTGTCCGCGTGCTGGGAGATACACGCGCACGCGGCGAGTGAGTCACACTTTGAAGTGAAGCTGAATGAGCGCGCGCTGGTGCGGACGGGAAGACTACGTGGGGGGATTTAACTTTCTGGTACTTATAGGGTCTCTCCAGCTGTGAAGGTTGAGCTCGTGCCAGCGAACGGACAGACGGATGCAGCGCGAGCCGCTTGGAGCAGACATGGAAAGCGCGCGCAGGAACTCCGGACGCCCGTGCGCATCTTCATCCTAAAAGCGACTGACGAACTTGAAGAAAACTTCTTTTGACCAGAGCTAAAGTTTGAGTGATACAGGAGGGGAGCACGAGCATCTGCGCCCGCAGGCTGACTTAAAAACAGCCAGAGAGAGAGAAAAAAAATACTTTTTAGTTTTTAGTTATTATTTTTTTGGTTCGTTTGTTTTTTGAAGGGACACATCAAAGAAGAGAAGATGCGTTCAGAGGTCGTCAGGAGATTTCAGATGCTGCTCGTGCTTTGCTCCATCAGTTTGGGAACAGGGTTTCCAACAAAAAGCAGGAATTTTGCTCATAAAGTAAGCTCTTTTTTTTTTTAAATAACTTTTGTTAAGAAATAGCCAGTTTGTTTCTAAGTTTGTTGAAACGCAACATAAGTTGGAAGTGATTTTAATGTTATTTACCACCTATTGCTTTATTTGTTTTCAGCTAGCTAAATGATCATTTTGTCTTGACGTTCTGCCCCTTTTCTCACAACAATAATATTTTAAATGGCCTACTTTAAGTTTTAGAACATCACAGAACATTTATGTGATATTAAAAACATTAACTTAATTTTAATAAAGACTGACAACAGTTATTGCCAACATAAGTAGCTCCAACAGGACAGTGGCAACAATATTAATATCTTAAAGCATTATTCAGGAGCTAGCATTGAATTAAAGGGATATTTCAGATATTTTAAGTAGGTTCTGTATAAAGGATATCTTTTTTTAAATAGTTGCAGCTCTTTGAACAACTGCAGTTTGTACACAAGGATTAATTCTGACTGGACTGACCAATGGTCCAGATGTGTCTATGATCTTTAAACAGCTCCAGTCTTTAAATTTTAAAGCACTTCATGCAAATGTTATTTTATAAACCTTTACCATGCAGTCATTTTTACATTACATAAATGTTTTAATGATCCTGCTAGAAGGGTACCAGCCTGCATGGAATATGCTACAGCTAGCAGCTACTGCCATTTGCACCACAATGTTTATTGTCAATAAGTGTCATATAAGTGGTGCAAATGTTTATAAAGTAATGTTTGCATTAAACCCTTTGAACATTTTGGAAATGGAGTTCTGGGAGGACAGCGGTCCACTTCTGTCTCAGCTGCTCTCAGATTATCCAAACCTCATCAGTCTTATCAGATGTAAACTCTGTTTCTCTAAACTGACGTCCTTCAAACAGCTGCCGCCAACAGGTAAGATATTAGTTGTTTGTAACTTCTTCACACTTCATTTGTTTGTACCATAACCAAAAAAAATATATATATCTCATGAATCATTGAACAAGTTTTTCAGAAAGTAATCACTGGATGTATTTCTACAAGTGATTAACTTTTGGAGTCAACAGAATCCAAGATGGCCGTCACAGCAAAGCATTCATGGCAAACACAAAAATTGCTGCAACTAAGGCAGTTTTACAAACCAATTTTAAACCTGATATGGTAGTTAGGGCAGCACAGTTGGTAGAACTCAGCGAGTAGGTCGCCGGTTCAAATCCCAGCTGGGGGCCTTTCTGAGTGGAGTTTGCATGTTCTCTCTGTGCATGTGTGGGTTTTCTTCGGGTACTCCGGTTTCCTCCCACAGACCAAAAACATGCATGTTAGACTGATTGGGAACTCTAAATTGTCCCTAGGTGTGAGTGAGTGAGTGAATTTTTTTTGTCTCTGTGTCCCTGTGATGGACTGGAGACCTGTCCAGGGTGTCCCCCACCTCTCGCTCAGTGATGGCTGGACATGGGCACCAGTGACCCCCACGACCTGAAAAGAAAGAAGCAGGTTAAGATAATGGATGGATGGTAGTAGCTCAGAGCTTTTCACAACATACTCTGAGAGACACACACTACACTGCCAAAAGTATTTGCTCACCCATCCAAATTATCTGACTCAGGTGTTCCAATCACTTCCATGGCCACAGGTGTATAAAATGAAGCACCTAGGCATGCAGACAGTATTTACCAACATATGTGAAAGAATGGGTCGCTCTCAGGAGTCAGTCGTGACATTTCCTCATTCATAAATATTCCACAGTCAACTGTCGGCTGTATTATAAGAAAATGGAAGTGTTTGGGAATGACAGCAACTCAGCCATGAAGTGGTAGGCTACGTAAACTGACGAAGCGGGGTCAGCAGATGCTGAAGAGCATAGTGCGAAGAGGTCGCTAACTTTCTGCAGAGTCCATCACTACAGACCTCCGAACTTCATGTGGCCTTCAGATTAGCTCAAGAGCAGTGCACAGAGAGCTTCATGGAATGGGTTTCCATGGTCGAGCAGCTGCATCCGAGCCATGCATCATCAAGTGCAATGCAAAGCGTTGGATGCAGTGGTGTAAAGCACACCGCCACTGGACTCTAGAGCAGTGGAGGAGCGTGCTCTGGAGTGACGAATCAGGCTTCTCCATCTGGCAATCTGATGGACGAGTCTGGGTTTGGCGGTTGCCAGAGTCCTGACCTCAACCCGACAAAACACCTTTGGGATGAATTGGAGTGGAGACTGAGAGCCAGGCCTTCTCGTCCAACATCAGTATGTGACCTCACAAATGCACTTCTGGAAGAATGGTCAAAAATCCCCATAAACACACTCCTAAACCTTGTGGACAGCCTTCCCAGAAGATATGAAGCTGTTCTAGCTGCAAAGGGTGGACCAACATCATATTAAACCCTATGGATTAGGAATGGGATGTCACTTAAGCTCATATGTGAGTCAAGGCAGGTGAGCGAATCCTTTTGGCAAGGCAGTGTATCACTATTTGCACAAGATCTCGCATAATGTTGTCTTTAAGGTTTGACCAAAATGGCTCCACCATTTCTAAGCACAAGATGATCGCAGGCTAAAATGCTGAAATTCCATAAAAAGTGGTGAGAGATGTGCAGCAATGATGATGATAGGACTTCAAGGGCCACTTGTGGCCCTCAAGCCATATTTTGCCAGTGTATGTCATATAGGCCACATTAGTTGTTTATATCCAGGGTTCTGAAATTATTTTAATTTTACCTGTTAAACGTAATTCAAAGAAGTTCCTTTAAACCTCTGAACATGTTCAGCTGCCAGCCTTTACTTTCAGACAATAATCCTGGTAACTCCCCTAAACGAATACATTTCCACATGAGCACAAGTTGCTGTTCTTTCCCCCAGCTCCGCTCCTCTCCATGTATAGTAACATTTGTGATGCCTGGGCACCCACCTTGCCGTCATAAATCCGAGCTCGGCATGCAGCTCCATACGCTGTGCCGTGTGTGGCGTTTCTAAGGGGATGTTTGGGTTACACACAGACATATTTGGAAATCAAAGTCTGTTTGTGCGTGTGTCAGATTTAGTCTTTGAACTTTCCGTCTTGTGTGGCCTCCCATAGATGCCCTGTTAGGACTTTCTCTCTCATCATCATCTGTCTGACTGATGTCAAAGTAATAAGAGACAGAGCAAACGGAGGGAAGAGGGGAAAAAAAAGTAGAAATCTCACTGCAGCTCATGTGTTCTTTCAGTTTGACGAGTGGATGACTGTACCTGTGCTTGGGACATGCTCAGTGTACGTCCATGTGGTGGGCGGGGCTTCTGCGCCCAATTTTAGCTCAATATCTGTAAGTGGCTGTTATAGCCATTTCTTGTTTTTTAAATTCTGCCAACTATGGTGGCCATCGATTGCTGGACATGGGCACCAGCGACCCCCGTGACCCAAAATGGAACAAACGGGTAAAGATAATGGATGGATGGATGGATGGTGGCCATCTTGAATCGGGGTGGCTCCAAGTGCTAATCAGTTTTAGATGTGATGACTGTGTGAGGGTCTCACTTCAGTTGACCTCATGGTTCTTGAGCGCTTTTGCTAACAGACACAATTACACCAATAGTTGTTGGCTTTGGAGTTGGTACGGATTCAGGTTAATCTGAATCACTCAGTTGAGTGATCTGGTTCACTTGAGTTACTAAGTCAGTCATGCTTCAACCCATTTCCTGGGATGCAGCTGTTTTTTCAACAAACCTGCTAACTCACAGACTTTGTCTGCCAGAGGACGTGTAGGACCAGGATTAATTAAGACTCATACTCACGAGTCCTGGTTCAGTGCAAGGATTTGAATCTTTAACCTTGTGTGAGTCCATAACTGACCAGCTCAAACTGGCACAGGTTTGATCAATTAATGCTTGAATGATGTGTTAGGAACAACTCTCAGCTACTTCTTCTTCTTTCGACTGCTCTCTGCGTTGGGGGTCGCCACAGCGAACTGTTGCACGAAGACTTGGGAATTGTTTTTATGCTGGTTGCCCTTCCTACCACAAATCACCGAGCTACCACAGCCCTCTGTGTGGAGAAGAGAGCTGCTATCTAGGGCGCCCGGAGGAGCAGATGGTGGGGGTTGAGGGCCTTGCTCAAGGGCCCCGAGTGGGGCAAATGAGGGTGCAGGCAGATGTGGATGCTTCACCTATCCCTAGGCCTGTCATGATAACAAATTTTGCTGGGCGATTAATTTCCTCAGAAATTATTGCGATAAACAATAAAATTGTTTGAAATTTGACAATAATTAGTAATTATTGTCAAATTTAAGAAGAAATGTTGGTTAATTTTATTTTGAGTGTAGTACCTTTTTGTGACCACTGGATGGCAGTATAAGACCGTTTGAACCGAACGATGGATAGTGAGGGAGCGAGCAGCGTGTCTCTTTAAGAAAAATGGGAGGGAGGCCCCGTGACGTGACATGGGCTGTCTCTTTTTCCTTTTTTCCGGTCCGCAAAATGGCAAACGCTCGGTGTAGTTTGAGCTCTTTAGCATAGCGTTTTTCACACAAAGCTTTTAATTAATTTTTTTTTTTTAAATCAGTAAACAAGTTCTCAGCTTCTTTTTACAGAGAAAAACAACTTTTTAGACGAAGGCACGAGTTTCAACCGTGAATTTTGGAGCTTTGACAAGACGGAGGTTTTTTTTTCCCTGAGGTCGGCCAGTTAGATTAGCTAGTATCTTAGCTTCTCAGCTTAGCTGCTTTTAACGATCCCAAAATGTGATTTTGGACGATTAAAACTAATTTTAAAGAGAAAGAGAGGGGTCAGTGAAGAGCACCGGAGTTGAGCCTTTTATCATCCAGTGTCTTCAGCAGAAAGAGAGACGAAGAAACGATAAAGTCGATAAATGAGGTTGATAATTTTAATTCGTCATGTGGTTAATTGATTTATTGTTTATTGCTACAGGCCTACGTTTCACACCCACATTTTTTATGTTGTTAGTAATGGGAGTTCAACCGACGATCTTCTGATCACTGCCCCACCCTCTCTAACCTCTGCACCACCACTCCCAACAACTCTCGGCTACTACCACGTGAAATTTGAACTCAATATTTGCAAAACTGTGAGTTCCATTTATGTTCTGTTTGATTAGTTAGGGTTGCTGCAGTGGCCATCTTGAATTGGGTTGGCTCCAAAAGTTTAGTTGTAGATGTACGTCAAGTGACTACTTTTTCAAAGTTCTGTTAAAAATTGTTTGGGGGTTCTTGAGATATTTTGCTGACAGACAGACAGACCAATGAAAGCACTCCGACACGGGTAAAAAAAAAATCACTGCCTGTATGTGGCGGGTGACTGAGCATCTCGCTCAGGTCAAGTGTCATTCATCTGCTTGTTTACGTTGGCTCTTTTCTGTGTTAATGTGGAATTTCCTGTTTTGGGGGGGTTAAACAACACCCCCCTTCAAAGTAGAGAAGGAGGATGGTCGAGCTGAAGTGGCCTCGTTCCCAAATAGTGTGACCTGTTTGCCCTATTTACTCTCTGCTTTGTACCCCATACCCCACCCCCGGCCCTCCAGCCTCACCCCAGTTCCCCTGAGTGTACATTTGTTGTCCCGTTTCTATTTGAAAAAGATGCCGATCAAAGAGCGTCCATGGTTTATTGTTCTTCTGTAATGGTTTGGAAACGGCCAAGTGCAGCGGCCTTTGATATCTGCGAGCACATAAATCAGGGCTGCCTCACTGCCTGCCTTCCCAGCCTCCCCACCAGTTTCACCTGATCTCATCCCTGCCCCTCACTTAAGCTCCACTCATCCAGACCTCCCCTTCCTAACCTGAAAGCGTGTCGTCGTCAGCAGTAGCGCCGACAGTAGCGTCAAAAGGGTCCAGTCTTCCAGTTTCATCTGAAAAGAAAAAAAGTTGCTCTGTAATTGGAGCTGCCAGTAATATCTGCAGTCTTCATGTCAGATCAGGGTCCCGTCTGCATCCTGGAAGCCTCTCTGTTTAACACACCGCATGCCATCACCAAGGAGCTCTTTGATCAGAGGAGCCCCTCTACCGAGAGAGGAGGAGAGCAGGAGGGGGAGGACGAAAGGAGGAGGAGGGTGATATACAGGGTGAAGGAATACGGGATCCAGATGTGAAACAACACGAGATGAGGAGGGTGTGAATGTGGTCTCCTTCAGCTTCTTTGTGCATGTGATGTTAGGATGGTGAGGGCCAGAGATGCACTTCACTCCTCCTATAGAAAAGATGATGCAAGATTTGTCCGTCATGCTCCAAGTATCACAAGAAAAAGCAACAAGTCTGCGATTTATTCTCACCGATTTTTATATTATTTCAATGTAACGATTGTGTCCTGTTAGGACAAGGTGTGAAGAGATCTTTTTTTGTAATGCCACTATCCTATCCTAATGGCTTGCTCCTTTTTCTATCTAAAAAATGTGTTCTGAAAATGTGCTGGCGAAGATTTTTTTTTTTATTATTCTGAAAATGATAAGAAGGCCGTGCTTACAGCAGCAGCTTCGTGCACTCCACCCATCTTTCGGATGGCTGTACGTACACATTCTCGTTGTATCTCGGTGCAATGGTAATAAAGCTTATTCTGATTCTGATCAATCGGTATCTTACCTGCAGTAGATAGTGCTTTGATCAACCCGAGTTTGTAGAAAAATAGTTTAATTCTAAGTGAGATAATAACAAATGTGGATTCCTGCTGTCTTGAAACAACTCTAATCTAAAAAAAAGATAGCTGTTCACATGAACTCAATGTAAAAACCTTTAAGTTGTCATCAGTATGTATTACTTTGTCATATAAAAAAAATTAAGTCCAAGTAGCAGCAGCAGCAACAAGCTGTAGCACTTCTGGTGCAGCCAGGAATATAAAATATATCCGTAATATATGTAATAATATCCAGTCAGAATTTAACTCGTGCTTTTTATAACATTTTGTGCAAGAAATGAAAGTGTTCACATAGTTGGGATTTGTGATTAATTAAAGTTTACTCACCCTAAGTCCTGAAGCTGAAAACCCTCTAAGGAAACATAGGCTTCAGGTGCAGAGACATGTGCTGTTGCTAACTCTTGTAGCCAGGGAGCTTTTATTTGTTCATTTTCTAATAGATTAATATGCTGGGAGATGCACGTACTCTTACGGGAAAGCTGAGCTCACCCGTGAGCTATATGAGGTGTTTCCAGTATATACTGGTAATCCTTTCAAAATAAACTACCATTTTAAAAATCAGTGCTTAATTTGAGCCGGAACAGGATCCGGGAACTCTTATTTTGACAGGGTGCGTTCCGGTTCCTGTTCGTTTGGATCCGGTAACTCTCAGGCTTACTAATAATAAAGTTGTGAACAAATACCTTGAACAAATAAAACTTATATTGGATATGTGAACTGAAAATAATTACATAAACACTCGTTTTAAACACAACAGCCACCTATGAGCATACGAGCTGCCCCTTCAAGTATATTTTCCGCTTCTACCCTTGAAAAAATCTCCGCCCCTAAAAGAGAGGTGGGGGGTGAGTTCTGAGATAGCCAGGCAGTCGTACGTGGGCAAGAGCTCACAGGCAGCTGCAGGCAGGCACCTGGAGGTTTCCCATGTGGAGTCGGACAACAGTGAGCAGGGACTTGGGCTCAGAACTGTCAAGTAAGTGTGGGGGGGGGGGTATGCTTGACAGAAGTGGAGTGTTTACAAATTTAGGTAGACGTAGATGTTTAACAACCCATAAAAATACACCAAAATGCAGGAAATCGCATCTACTTTATTCAAAATTTTGTGGGGGAGGACCCCCAGACCCCACCCCCTCCTCGATGGCCCACCTGCTATTTGCATTACGGTATTGATCAGTTTACAAATTAAGCCCTGTAAAAAAAAAAAAAAAAAAAAAAAAATGCGGGGATGTTCTGAGTTGTTTATCTTTTTGTTTTGTGCTCAGGAAGGGGTGGGCAGTAGCACCCCAACTAGAAAAGCACCGTGACAAAACAACTTTGCATGTCACACTCATCAAGTGCTACGGACAAGATCAAAAGAACATTTTCACTGAAAATAAAACTAATGTACACATTTTCTGCTAAAAGATGAAAACACCTGACGCATGCTCAAAACATCCCATAAGTGCTAATGTGTTGTACTTCTTTGAGGTTTTCTAGATTAGCATGTTGACATTGCAGCTGAAACCTGAAGTGATTTGGGACTTCGTTACTTTGGATTCATTGCCCTACACATCATGTTTGCTTGAAATCTTTCCAAACACTGTATTCAGTTACAAAGTCAAAGGCTGACTCCTATATTTGACCAACGATGTAAGCTTTTTAAGAGCCGTTCACAGGCAGTCCCTGAAATATACACCGTCTTCTACTGGCCATAATTGTAAATCATCTACTCACTGACCAAGAATTCAGACGGTTCTCTTTGGGCTTTCCGACTGCTACTGTTTTACTGAGCGCACCACAAAATGGTTCATTTTTTTATTATAAATTCTTATCCAATCATATGTAAAGGCCAATTTAGCACATGACGTAGCTGAATGGCAGACAAGTGTTCATTAGAGGGTGTGGATACGACTTCAAACAAGCGACATAGATGCGTGTCCTTTAAAGGCAGCTCAACAGAGTCAGACAAGCAAATAAATTAAATTCTTATTACCATTTTTTGAATACATCACCCATAGCTAACATTTGCAACCATTAATTAGTATTACTTTCAAGGCTTGACGTTCCCTCTTTGTCATCTTGTTTCTTTGTAACCGTAAAAATCAAAAAAGGTCACATGGAGCGGAGGCCCTTAATGACAGCAACAGAGCAGGTTCAGACACACTTGCATCCGCCCAGGGGTCCCACGCCTCCCAGGCCCTCTCATTAAAGCTAAAAGAGGATCTCTCTGGCACAGGATGCTCTTTGTCCACAGTCTGGATGCCATGACCACTGTGGGAAAAAAAAAAAGCAAAGAAAAATGAAACGAACAGTGGCTGATCTCTTGGATTGCTAGTTTGATGCCTCACAGCTTTGTGGAACTGCTGAGCAAGCTGTGAAGTGTCCCATTTTATTAGTTTCTTAATGGAGGCACAACACTGATTGTATTTCCCTTCAATAAACCACCAAGTTTAGCATATGTTGTACTGATCATCAGCTCTTAAACAGCCTGCAGCTTTCCACTCTTTATCGCCCACCGCTGAAGGCAAAAGGCAATAATGTCTTTGTCCATGTTTGTGTGTAAGTGTGTGCGTGTACTATGTGACTCGTATACCACTGGATGGCTTTTAATACAACTTTCATGAGGTAATCAGATAAATAGTGTTAAATTACTTTTTAAGTATATGAATGTTTCTGTTCAGTGCCCTGAGATGAGACTTTGGCGCTATATAAATAAACTGAATTGAATTGATCTTGGATGTTCTGTTAATCACTCTCTAACTTCTTATCGCAAGATGATCTTAATGTAAAACGCTGGTGAGAAAAGCAGCTGGTGATATGGATTCCTTCAAGAAATTCTTGGCGCTTAAACGTTTTAGGCTTTTTTAATATATTTAAAATGGTGTTTACTTTGTTTAGTCAGGACAGAATCTAACATTAAATGTTCGATTTATTTTTTTTTTCTTCACTATAACCCCTTGCAATCTAAATAAACTGTTCTTCTCCACCTGTATATATTTTTTTAGATTTATGGCCAGCCAGTTCATAATGGTGGAGTCCAACCTGATGCTGAGGCTTCAGAGCAGCAGAACCAGGTTCAGAGCCTTCTGCCTGAGCCGCACAGCCAGCAGAGGAGGTGGTCTCACCCCCAACAACGCTCCGTTGGTGTTCTTCCACAGCCTGAGCCAGAGGAGGAGACCAAACCCTTCATCTTCGACTTCAACAACTTTCCAGACCTGGCCAACGCGGACATGAACTCACAGAACCCCAACATACAGGTGATTTAGGTGGATGTCAAACTAGCAACCATGTGTATGTCATGATGCATCCATCAAAACATATTTTGATGTTTTTTTATTTAAACTTTATTTAAACAGGTAGTCTCGTTGAGTCATGAGGACTCCTTTTCAAGAGAGACCTGTTTTAAACAAACAACATGCAGCGTACAGACACAATAAAAAGCAACTAAAATAAAACAATAGTGTTATTAAAAACACTGTTACTGTTAGCAGCATGGTCCTGTTAGAAGAGTGGTTCTGTTAGCAACATGTTTCTGTTAGAAGAGTGGTTTTGTTAGCAGCTTGGTCCTGTTAGAAAAGTGGTTCTGTTAGTAGCATGGTCCCACTAGCAGTATGGTCCTGTTAGCAGCATGGCACTGTTAGCAGTGTGATACTGTTAGCAGTGAGGTTCCCTTAGCAGCATGGTTCTGTTAGCAGCATGGTACTGTTAGCAGAATGATACTGTTAGCAGTGAGGTTCCCTTAGCAGCATGGTTCTGTTAGCAGCATGGTACTGTTAGCAGAATGATACTGTTAGCAGTGAGGTTCTCTTAGCAGTATGGTCCTGTTAGCAGCATGATCCTGTTAGCTGTGTGGCCCTGCTAGCAGTGTGGTTCTGTTAGCAGCATGGTCCTATTAGAAAAGTGGTTCTGTTAGCAGCATGATACTGTTAGAAGAGTGGTTCTGTTAGCAGCATGGTTCTGTTAGAAGAGTGGTTCTGTTAGCAGCATGGTCCTGTTAGAAGAGT
>NC_056509.1:22282553-22342725 GCF_014905685.2 Nematolebias whitei
TGGTCCTGTTAGAAGAGTGGTTCTGTTAGCAGCATGGTCCTGTTAGAGGAGTGGTTTTGTTAGCAGCATGGTCCCACTAGCAGCATCCTGTTAGCAGTCTGATACTGTTAACAGTGAGGTTCTCTTAGCAGCATGATCCTGTCAGCATTGTTGTTGTCTCCCTCCACACATTACATTGTGACTAGGATGGCAGTTTTATTCATGTTTCCTGGTCATAATGCTATGGCTGAATGATTAATGTCTACACCATTGCAAGGTTCTTTATTGTCATTCACATAACATGTGGCACATGAGGTGGAACGAAATTGTGTACACAGGGTCCCAGTTACACCCCAAAAAAATAGTAAAAATGTAAAGTATTCAAACATATGTATTTAAAAATATAAAGTATAAAAAGAAATGGGATTAGATAAGGATCTAAGATATACACTAAGATAGATGCTAAACGAACGCTAAGCGGTACACAAAAAGATCTAAGATATACGCTAAATACTAATAATGTAAAATAATATGGTATATTAAATAGCAGCCCGAACATTTATGGAGGCTTGATAAACGTTATATGCATTCTATTGTAGCAGAAAAACAAAATGCTACGGGTAAATTAATTTATGACAAACAACAGGCTTCCTGAACTGTATAATGCCAGATGAGTCATGGCGAGTAAATGAAAGGCATTTATTCATAATAAAGGTTTGAGTTGTCTCTCGATCATCTACCTCACTGAATGCTCATGCTCACTGGCTGACTAAGATCTGGAGAAAGGCTTTAGTCACTACAGTCTCTTCCAATGATTCGACACGGCTGATTTTCTGAGGGGAGTGAAGTGTTAAAGCAGTAAAAAAATGTTTGTTAACCTAAAAATGATGTTAAAAAAGCAACTTCTCATTTGCTTGTTGTTACTCGTTGTTCATCACTTGTTATAATTTTTTTTTTAAACTTCACTGTCTGCTTTGAGTTAGGTTGTTAGGAAAGCTGTTGCGGTTCATTTCATTATGACCTTATTAATATGAACAGAGACCCTCTGTTGTTCTGCGTAGGTAACCATAGAGGTGGTTGATGACCCTCAGATGGAGGTAGAGATGGACTTGGCCAACGAAAAAGACTGGCTACCACCTTCATCCCCGTCGTCCACAGTGGACCGTCTCGGTGAAAAGAAGATTTTCTGGCCGCTCTTTTGGAGTTACACCGACACTGATTCTAGTGAGGGCAGCAACAGTCGATCAGCCATGGAGGAAACCACTGAAGAAGAAGAAGAAGAAGATTACTCCCTGGATTACGGTAGTGAAGAGCCCTTACCAAGTGGTGTGGGCAGAGACTGGGATACCCATTGGAACGAAGGTTGGGATCCCATACAGAGATATTATGGTATGCTTCACTAAATGACACTCTTTTCAATGATTACCAGTTATTTTCTGTCTGGTAAACGGTCTAATTTTGTCACAGCAAATAGAGGAATAATTAAATTGACCTTTAAGGAATGGTAGACAGAGAAAGAACAGGATTAGTAAAGAGGGCCAACCCACTGAGTGGCTCTTGTAGACTGTCACAGAGAACCAAACGATGCCAGCATACGAGGAAGCATGAGCACTCAACCATGAGGGTATTGTGGGTTACGGCTACTTTGAAGTCGACACTATCGTGCTTCTCGCAGAGGTCTGCCTTTTGAAAATGGGTTTGATGCGTTTGCTAATGGCAGCGTGAGGCCGGCACTGTTCCCTGGGACAAAACATCCCTCTGCTTGTGGACAATTAGAGGGCAGATTGGGAACACAGAATGACAAGGACTATTTGGTCGGACTCTTTCATCCTTCCTTCTGAGCCTGCCCCCCACCCCCTTTAGACCCCGATGGCCCTCACTGTCCTCTGCGGCTGGTCCTATTGAGCAGGTTCAAGAATTTAGTAAGACTGTAAGGGTACATTATTACTGTCCGTCTGCACAAACAATGCATTCAGTGACAAAAATAGAGAGAAATGTAAAAGAACAGGAGAGTGTACACAATCGATGACAAGGGTTAGAAAAAAGCTAAAAGAGGATCTTATTGTAGATTATTTCAATCTTAATCTAGCTACATTGTAATAATCCCACTCTACAGAGTAATTTACCAATGATGGATTTGTTTTTCGCCGATTTCAACAGGAAATTTCCTCTATTCATCTGTGACATTGTTGCAGGTATTTGAAACTTGTTTAACTCTAATCCTTTACCTTGTCTGAACCACTGAAGGGCAACAATGTCCGTTAAATGATCACATCTAAAGTCTATGAACATAAATCATGGATGCCGACCTTAGCTTGTTCTGTAATTATGGCTCTCCTGAGACCTCATAGTCATATGGCCACATGGCGAGTTGGCATTACCCACAAAGTCAAATTTGGGTGCTTGCTACACCCAAGCTGGTATTTCTGCACCCACCTCGCCTTTAATCAGGAATGACTTGTTTTCAGTGTTATTAACACCACAAGGCAATATGGTGCAGAGGCGGACAGCCACAGCACAGCCTCTCTCCCTCTAATTTTACTGAAGCCAGCCTAAAAAGAACATGGGTTTGCATGGGAAAGGTTAACCCGGGAGAAAATTATCATTTGTATAGACTGAGACGTTTCGGAAACTTTGAACGCTTGTTCTGGATTAGACTGTTGCAGTACACAAATCCTTGTCAAAACAAAACCATTTAGTTTTGTTTGCTCTGTTTTTGCACTGATCTAATCACAGAGTGTTTAGTTGGCTTTGATCTACACGGAGTGAATTACATGAACTTACTCAGAGCCACCGGTGATTTTAGATTTGTTTTCTCCCCCACAGATAAAGACACAGATGAATGGACTCCTTGGTCTCCATGCTCGGTGACATGTGGACACGGCGACAAAAAGAGGACTAAGTCCTGCGGCTACTCCTGCACCCTCACCGAATCCTCGAAATGTGACTTAGAGCCTTGCCCTGGTCAGATTATGCCTCAGTTATGAGAATAAAGTATACAGAGATCTTTTATAACGGTTTCCCACCTGATTTCTACTTAAATTAATGTATGACTCTCTTCTTTGTAGGTGATGACAACACTGTAGTGGAGCCTTTTCCCTTTGAAATGGAGAATGGCACAGAGCCATTTGGAACAGGTAAGCTTGTTATAACAACCATGAGTTTTATCATACAATATTTCTTTAAAATGATAGTCCAGATGTTTTGAAGTGAGGTTCTTTGGAAAGACTGTAAATAATAGACATCTTACTTAATAACACTTTGAATAATCCCAGTTTAGATAAATATAAGGTCAATTACACACAATCCTGTGGTTATTTACAAGTGCACAAAGCACCGGCAGCAGTTAGCTGTAGCACTTTGAGTGCGGCCTGAGGCACTTCTCTTAGGGATATTAAAACATTACTGCTGAAAAATGTGTAATGTAAAATTCATGGTGTCGTAAACGTTTTTAGAATACAGTAGTCTCTCGATTATCGCGGGGGTTACGTTCCAGACTCCACCGCGAAAAGTGAAAAACCGCAAAGTAGGAATGCTATATTTATTTTAGTATTTATAAATATTTTAA
This sequence comes from Nematolebias whitei, assembly GCF_014905685.2. Taxonomy (NCBI): domain Eukaryota; kingdom Metazoa; phylum Chordata; class Actinopteri; order Cyprinodontiformes; family Rivulidae; genus Nematolebias; species Nematolebias whitei. Next base: position 22,286,101 of record NC_056509.1, read on the forward strand.
GGCTTTATAAATCCTTCCCACACTCCCGCAATGTTCTAAACTCTTAAACCTACGTAATTTTAACAACATACATATATGTACTGTATAGTACTGTAAAATTTTACTAATCAGCTCTGCAGAACAGCAGCTCAGTTCTGGTCTGGCTTGGTTCCGGTTCTACAGACCTACACTGCTGTGGTGAAGCCCACTACCCCATTCAGTTTGATGTGCACGTGGATAATTGAGCTTCAAGATTATTTACAACTTTCCTGCCAGTTCTGTGATCTTAATGGATAGCGTAGATTTGCATTTCAAAACTTTCCCTCCATTTCATTAGAAAGCAGTGGCCCAAAGCACTGTTGGCTTCTGGGTAATGTAGTTCTTTTGAATGGCCTTACAGTGTAGGTTTATTGAAAGGAAACTACAAAATGGTGGAGCCAGTCCAAAGTATTTTTTTTTTCCCGTTAACTTTATCCCGTAGTGTCCCAATCACATGTGTAATATTAAAGTTGACAATCATTGAAAAACCGCAAAAGAGCGAGTCCACGAAAGTTGAACCGCAAAGTAGTGAGGGACTACTGTAGTATTCACGCAAACCACTATAAGTTGTTATGTTGTTAATTGGATTTGTTTTAGGATGGCAACAATCCACTGTGGTCTTAGCCCTACTCTGACGAGCTGTTATTGAGGAATGGGCAGTCGTTGTTGAATAAACAGTCTAAGTAAAATGGAGCAATTCAAAGAATTATTGCAACGCTCACTGCCATCATCTCGTTCACAGTTGTGACACAACAAGGTGTTTCGAGTCCGGGTGCTTTATTCGACAAGACAATTGTTGCCCACCCCCCTCTCAACAAATAAATTATTATTTTCAGTTTCTGTTTCTGAAATGCTTTTAAAGTAGAAACTATGGTCACAGGCGAGCTTAGCCCAGCTGCCAGAAAATGTGCATCCCCTGTCACGTTGACCAGAAGCTCTGACTGAAAACATCTCAGGACTAAAAATAATAATTACAGAAGAATTTAATGAGCGTTTTTGCTTAAAAAGCCCATCCCTACTGTTAGCTTATCAGTTGGACTGAATTGAGTTTTATTTTTCCAAACTGAGGTGATGAAAAAGCTATCTACAACAGGTAAGATATTAATTATTAAGTATGGAAAGCTGATGAGTTCTCATCACATGCAACTGGTCTGTTGTAAGGGAAGCAGAACTAGCCTGCTCAGAAGTGTTTTATAAATGCCAGACTCAGGGTTTGGACTTGACTCCATGGGAACACCTGTTCCTTCCATCAGCAGAGTACCACGAACCTCTTAGGACACTGTTTTAATTCCTTTGTCCTCCTTCCCAACAGATGTGGACAGCTGTGAGAAATGGCTGAACTGCAAGAGTGAGTTCCTGCAGAGGTATCTGCACCAGGTTTTGTCAGAGCTGCCCAGCTGCCCCTGCTCCTACCCATCTGAAGCGGCGTACACGGTGGTCAGCCTCCATGACGACACTCACAGCCGGTCGTTTCGCTGGCGAGACGCCAGCGGCCCCAAAGAGCGGCTGGATATTTACAAGCCTTCAGCGCGCAGCTGCATTCGCTCGGCTCTTTCCGGCGACTCGTCCACTCTCGCGGCGCAGCACTGCTGCTACGACAATTTCGGTCGGCTGATCACGCGGGGGAAAGGCGCCGGAACGCCGAACCTGATCAGCACCGAGTTCTCACCTGAGCTGCACTTCAAGGTGGATGTGCTGCCTTGGATCCTGTGCAAGGGGGACTGGAGTCGCTTTCACGCAGTGCGGCCACCCAACAACGGGCTGAGCTGCCCAGAAAACCCCCACGAAGACGTGTTTATGAACGAACTCGAAGAGGCCCGGGAGTACTGAGCCACTTCAAGTCAGGGCTTTGTCCTGATTTTAAAAGAGACAATAGACTTCATTAAGCACGTCTTTAAACCTCCACAGCTATCGAGCATGCATTACAACCTCAGAGAGTATATTTGTGACTTTCATGACGATGGTACGGTCGGATTATTTCAGTTTTAGGAATGGGCACATTGTCTTGACGTCAGGCTTGACTAACTGATTTACACAAATGGATGAAAAAACAAGTAATACTGCCTCATCGCTTGCCAATTCCTTTCACATCTGGTTTTACATCCGGCTCTTATGCACACACATTCCTGGGTGCATGTATGCATGATGTGTAATACTGGCTTACTTTATGATGCCCTGAAGTGTTTGTAGTTGACAACATCCACATTTTGTAACATTTGAGCATGTGCTGGTTATTATTTGGAGACAAACATTTGTATGGGCTGAATCCAGGGGATCCAAACGTTGCTGCTACAAAATAAATCCAGTCATTTCTCTGTGGGGTGCATGTCAGCCATGTCTCCATCGTTGTACCGAGGCAGGAGGACTTGTAATGTTCTGCTGTCCTTATCAGACGTGCTGACGGTAATTAGGCAGTAATGATCCAGAAAAGACCCCGTTTGATTTCAAAGGTTTCACCACACAGCTCGACTTCTTGTGTTTCTGCGTATTTTCTTTCACGGCCAGGAGAACGTGTGATCTGGGTGCCAAAGAGATAAAAATCAGAGCGTTGGTGCCAATCTCAATCCAGCCTCCGAGTCTCTACACGGCAGATGTAGACACAGACTCGGTTCCACAGCGAGGAGGTTTTTGCTCGTATAGGCGTGTCGCTGCAGTGTTCTCAGGGGGAGTAACGGACTGCGACAGACAAATGTCTTCATTTACCTTATCAGCAGAGCACAGCTGGGCCTTGTACAAAGTGAACAGAGATGAGTGGAAGTGTGTAATCTATGTAATCCAGATTGGAAGTGATGAACAGTAACCCTTCTGCCTGAACAGTTCTTGATACAGTGTGGTATCAGAACAAGCTGTTTTTGCACAGAACTCGACTGGATAGAAAGGACACGTTCCTCCTCGAATATGAAATCATTCAGCTGGCAGCTGGTACCCCAGCTGGGCACAGGATAACGGTACTGGCAGCAGGAACGGGCTGGCTCTACCAAATATTTCAAGCTTTTTCTGTTCGCTATGGTGTATGGTGTTCAAATAGTCTAGACGTTTGCACCTATAGTCATGTTAAAACTCCTCCCCTAAAAGTGTATTTTGGCCAATTTAAAGTGGGGTCCTGTAGAACGTTGTTTAGAAGTAATATCTTACCTGTTGCAGGTCATTTTCCAAACATTTTCAGAGTTTAATTGTGACTGTGAAGTTGCTGAACTGCAACAGTTCACTTTAGAAGTTTCCCCCTCTCGAACTGTAACGAGCTGATGTTATCTCGTCTGAGCCGACCCACTTCTAAAAGCAGAATGCTGCCATGCAACACAACTCGAATCATTTCTTTTGATTGATTCAAATTTCCTTGAGTGCAAGAAATGCACATGCCATACCGGTAATTTAATTCTTCAAACCTCAATACATTTAGACAAATATTTAATCATTTATATACAGTAGTCCCTTGTTTATCGTGGGGGATCCGTACCCTGAAGCCCTGTGATAATTGAAAAAACATGACGTAGGAATAGTAGTACAAGTAGTAAGTAGAAGTTTATTTTAGTAGTATGTATGTATATATATATATATATATATATATATATATACTCATCCATCAATCAGCCAGTTATGTGTCATGTCCAGTCTTATTTTGAAAAACCGCGATAGATCGAATCCGCGATAAACAACCCGCAAAGTAGCGAGGGACTACTGTTCATTTAAATGGATAATGAACAGATTTTCTGCACCGGAAGCACTTGCTGCTAGTTGCAAATAACCTCCATATTAGTTGTGAATAAATTAAAAATCTAAATAAACAACAAGCTAAAGGTTTATAAATAACAGCATTGTTGCTATTATAATTTATTTTTAATTGGAGTTGTTTTAAAACAGTACTAGTTGTTAGTGCATTAGTCAGAACTGAATACGCTTCAAACTGAGGTCATTCAAAAAGCCATCTAAAGCAGGTAAGATACTAATTGTTTAGTTGTGCACACCTCAAACTATCTCTTTAATGGTTGACTCCAGAACTCGTCTTTTCTATCCCTTGTATTTCAGTATCCGCTCCAAACGTATCATTTGGACATTGAAATATCCAGTTTTCAAAATAAGGCACTTTATTTTCGCCACTCTTTGATGACAGTTTTATTGTGAAGGTACACTCACAGGAAATGCTCCAGTCTTAAACGCAGAGGTGCGTAAACACACATGTACGTTTTAAGAAAAGCATGACTCTTTTGCGATTTCTAGTATTCCATACGTATATGGTGTTGTACAGTATTTATTTGTCTGTTCTCTGTTTTTTTTTTTTTTTTAAGTCTGCTGAAGTTTTGAAATGTCTCTGTACCCGACATGGTGCACTAATTAACAGAAAAATGAAGGCACCCGGCAACAAAGGGAAAATGTTTGCCTCGTGTTGCTCCATCCTGTAACAACAGGTGTCTGTATTTCAGTTTGTGTTGGACTGCCATATACTGAAGAATATATATATAAAGAGTTTGCATTCAACTGATTTTTTTCAGTGTTGCTTCTTTTTCCACCCTTGTCTGCCAAGCACGTGCTGTAAAAACAACTGTTTTCTCTCCAACGCTCAGAAAGAAGGCCAACGAGTCTAGTCTCGCATTTCAAATGACTCCTTTAAGAATTATTTCTTCCCTTAAAACGTGTTTTAATGATCGAATACAAAGTCGGACCATCTACAGACAAATGCTGAGTCCTACCCAACGCTGGTGGAAACTGCTTATCTTTGTATTCTGCACATGTGGGTTTGTAAGTTATGAGAAGTCATGGGAATTGAGGCTGCGATGTCACTTTTCTAAACAATTTCTTCAATTTTCAACAAGCAGTGGCAGGCCTCAGTTTCAAGGTTGCCTCGGTTACAACATGTTGGTAATTCAACATCATGCAGGTGCATCTCAAAAGCTCGTGAAAACGTTCAATATATTTTTATTAGTCATTTCAGAAAGTGAAACTCAGTTTTTATTTATTTATATAAATTCATCTGACAGAGTGAAATATTCCAAGCCTTTATTTCTTGTCATTCTGATGGTTGTGGCTTACAATTAATGAAAAACAAACATTCAGTGTCAGAAAATTTGAATATTGTGAAGAGGTTCAACATTGAAAACTCACGGCGCCAATATGATCCGCTGATTAACTCCTAGACTGAATTCTTGTTTGTCAAAATGTATAAGCCATAATCATCAAAATGATACGAAATAAAGACGTGAAATATTTCACTCTATGAGTAATGAATCTATGAGTTTCACTTTCTGACATGGCTGACAAAAGAATTGAACTTTGGCACAACATTCAGATTTTATTTAGATGCACCTGCAATGCCAGGCTGACCGTATAAGCCATTGTAAATACATCTAAAGCATTCACAACATCCTAAAGAAGGTTATCAGATGGTCTTTATACCTTTTTTCTGCAATGTAGTTTGCTAAAATAATAATAATTCATACAGAAGCAAAGAACATCTACTTTTAATGACTTGTAACTCCCTGTGATGGACTGGAGACCTGTCCAGGGTGAACTCCGCCTCTCGCACAGTGACCCCCGTGACGTGAAGACGGAAGAAGCGGGTAAAAGATAACGGATGGATGGACTTTTGTAACTAGTTATTTGGGATTACCAAGCTACTTTGAGTTCTAGCTCATGGATCATCCATCCATTTTCTTTACCCGCTTATTCCATTTTGGGTCACGGGGGTCACTGGTGCCCATGTCCAGCAATCACTGTGCGAGGGGCGGGGTACACCCTGGACGGGTCGCAAGTCCATCACAGGGCCACATAGAGACAAACGAGACAAACAACCATTCACTCTCTCACTCACACCTAGGGACAATTTAGAGTTACCAATCAGACTAACATGCATGTTTTTGGTCTGTGGGAGGAAACCGGAGTACCCGGAGAAAACCCACGCATGCACGGAGAGAACATGCAAACTCCACCCAGAAAGGCCCCTGGACCGGGGTTTGAACCAGGGACCTGCTCGCTGAGAGGCAGCAGCTCTACCAGTTGCGCCACCGTGCTGCCCAGATTAGGAATATGTTTTGTTGAATTGTGCGTTTGAAATAACAAAAGTGTGCCTTTTTAGGTCAAAAGACACAAATATAAAAATTAAATATAACTTAATCTATGGTATCTCAGGATTACAAGATAAAGAACTTATCTCAAGAAAAAAAAAAGCTTGATTTCTTGAAATAAAAGGAAAAAATAGTCACTTTCTGGAAGTAATGGCTTTAAAATTTGCTTCTAAATTGTCCTCTCAAAGCTTCTGTATTGTCACATGAACTATGCAGTTTTTTTGGTTGCTGGAGTCCCAGTTTGGTCTTGGCCCAGCTGAGACCCTAAGAGCTCATCAGTCCGGTCAGAATTAAACTCTAGTTCGTGTTCAAAGACACATTTACAATCAACAAAATGCTGTCCTTCATTATCTTTCCACTAATAATTCAAATTTAAGCACTAAACGAAACATCAGGTATTCAAACCATGCATCCCATAAAAAGAGCTGTTAAATGTAAAACCAATAAAGCCCCTTTATACCTTTGCTTATAACCACCATTACTGTGGTTTGAAGGTTGATCTATGGTGGCCACTGTGTTTTTCTGAGCCCGCAGTCTTTCCAGAGGATTAAATAACCTTGAGATTAAGCGTTCAAAGGTCAGAGCAATGCAAATCCATTGGCTTAGACAATCCATATAGTCCTCTTAAATACTCTAATTCCAGCCAGTCTATATTTTCTCTTTGACCCTAAAGAAAAGAGGTGAATGCATTGACAATGAGACACTTGATGCAAAGAGAGACACAATTAACAGACGTTTACTAATGCCAACCAGAGACACAGAGGGGATGCTAAGAATGAACCCATCTGTCTGATTCCTCTAATAAACGGTTTGTGGGACGCTGTGTGGTTCTTAAGTTGAAGAAAAGTGAGCGAAGGGAAACCAGACACATGTTGACCACATTGCTGCCACAGAATAACAGATAAATAACCACAGATGTGCAGACAGAGGGGAGAGCTAGAATGGAGAAAACGGGAGAAAAACCGAAAGGGAAGGGGAACATAAAAGAGAGGAGAGGTTTTGGAACCCCACGGCCAAAAGATGTTATCTGACACATCGAATGAGGCGGGAGATTTCTGGGCAGACACTTAGAAAAGGGGGTGAGTTTTCTCCACAGCTTATGGAAGGCATGTGCGTCACGTCACTTAGCGAGCGTGTTGTGGTTACACAGAAGTTCAATCCGTTTAACGGGAATGAATTCTCACTACAAGACTGGGCAAACATTCAAAGTTCTTAATGTGTGATTTGTTGTGCACCTTCCTTTCAGGCAGTCACTGCGTTGCAAGACTTGTTTCTTCAGTTGCAGCCATGGCCGATCAGGTCCAGTGCCACTATTCGGTGGTTACAGATTTGTTTACTTTTGTAGGCTGGCAGGAACATGAGATTTCCTCTGGGTGTACTGCAGCTGGTTGACCTGCAAACTGCGTGGCCCTTCAAGTGCTCTCGTTACAAGCTCCCAACCCCCCAACAGTGATCGCTTGCAGGGAGTCTAATGCCGCACAAACAAATATCGGTTCACAGCGACGGACAAGGTTTCAGTGAAGTCATGGAAAGCAGCCATCAAAGATCCACTCACAAAGCAAATCGGATGCTTTAGCAGCTCTGTCTTCATGCGAATGCCAGACAATATTAGGTCCTTGCAGATTATCTGCAGCTTGAATCATCCCATTCCTCGGCCACCTTGACACAGAGGAAGGTCTTGTTCGGAGATGGTCTACAAGAAAAAGAAAACGCAGCCTCCATCCAAGACAGGTTTCGAAAACAAAAGGAGTCGCCACGTCCTTATTCAATCGTCAGATGTTTTCTTTATCTGCCATGCTGTTATAGATACCTACACACCACCGAGTCGCAAAACACTGACGGTGAGGTCGTAACGTCACCATTTCTTAGATGAAGATCAAAAAATGGTGATGACTCATTTTACATTTACGAACATCTTTTCATGCTGTGCACAGTCGATGTGAGAAATTGCATTTAAAATACGGTCCTGGTGGAGCTGATTGTTCAGTAGGACGGATATTTTGAAAGTTGTGCAGTTTCCAAACATCTTGATTTCTATCAGGGAACACCTTAAAGAAACAAAGTAAACCTTGTGCTCCTTCAGTTCAGCCCTTCAGTCTCCTCGTGAAAGGCCGTGTGTCTAATCAGGTGGTCAGTAGCTCAGGAGCACCACAGGGGACTGTACTCTCACTGTTCCTTTTCACTCTGTACACCTCAGACTTTCAGTACAAAACAGACTCCTGTCATGTGTAGAAATATCCAGATGACTCTACAGCTGTCGGGTGTATCAGAGATAGACAATTCAATTCAGTTAATTTTTATAGCACCAAGTCATCAGGACACTGAACAGAAACATTCATATATATAAAAAATAATAATTTAACATTATTTATCTGAGGAGCAGACTGCTTTGAGTTTAACTCCATCACAGAACTCTCATCTTGAGCAAGCATGAAGGCGACGGTGGAAAGGAAAAACTACCTCATGAGGAAGAAACCTTTAACAGAACCAGGCTCAGGACAAGCGACCATCTGCTTCAACCGGCTGGGTTTGAGAGGAACAGATACACAATGGCAGGTCAAGAATCACATGTTAAGATAGAAATAGTATCAAATGAAAACTTCACTTTTAACAATTCATTTAAGGAAATGGGGTCAATTTGTCCTCCAGTAGTCTAAGTTTAAGATAGCATGACAAGCCAACCCTAACTATAGGATTTATCAAAAAGAAAAGTAATTTCCTTTTTTTTAAGTCAATTTATGTTTTTTTATAATAGTCTATTGTTGTCATCTGTGTTCTTTGTTTAAAATAGGTCTCTCTTACAAGAGAGACCTATTTGAAGCCTGTTTTTAAGCCTGCCACCTGATTTATGAGTCCTGGAGGCTCAATGAGACTAACCTGTATAAATAAAAGATGAATGAAAAAAGCAAAGTCTTAAGCCCAGTTCTTAAAACTGGACACTGTGTCAACCTTACGGACAGAAACTGGAAGTTGGTTCCACAAGAGAGGAGCCTGATAACTGAAAGATCTTCCTCCACTGCTGCTTTTGGAAACTCTAGGAACCACAAGTAAGCCTGCAGTCTGAGAGTGAAGTGCTCTGTTAGGAAAATATGGAACAATAAGATCTGTAATATAAGATGGAGCTAGGTTGTTGAGAGCTTTGTAGGTTAGAAGTAAGATTTTGAATTCAATTCTGGATTTGACAGGGAGCCAATGGAGAGAAGCTAAAACTGGAGACATATGATCTCTCCTTCTAACTCCAATTCTGACAAGAAGCTGAGTACAAGGAACTGGTGGACCACTTTGTGGCATGGTGGGGAAACAATCATCTCATCTTGAATGTGAACAAAACAAAGGAGATGATTGTAGATTTCAGGAGAAACAACAACAGGTCCAACACTATTTCCATCATGGGAGAAGAAGTGGAGTTTGTTGAGAAGTATAAATACCTTGGGTTGAAAACAACAAAGTCCATGCTCAATAATCCAGTTATACAATCCAACATTTTTCAGTCAGGTCATCTGGACAGTTTCTTTTTTTTTGTGCTGAAGCGTTTTGCCGTTCTACAAACCTTCTATAAGTCTGCTGTAGAGAGCGCTGTCTCTTCTGCCATCATCTGCTGGGGTAGCAGCACCAGAGAAAGTGACTTAAAAAAGATCAACAAGCTCATAAAGAAGACTGGCTCCGTTCTGAGGACTCCTCTAGAACCTTTGGAGATGATTGTTCAAAGAAGGATTCTTTATAAAGTGAAGAACATCATAGACAACCCTCAGCATCCTCTTCATCAGACTGTCATACAACAACAGAGTGTTTTCAGTCAGAGGCTTCTTCAGATCCACTGTAAGGATTCAAGGATTTGTTATTGTCATACCAGCTCACATTTTCATGTTTATGGTACGAAATTCGAACTTTCTGGCCAAAAAGACCAACTTGTCCACATTTTCTGCCAAAAGTTGCAGTGACAATATCTCCAGCTGTGGAGAACACCCACTCACTAACAACAAAGGTAGCAGGAATAGTGGCTGTATTTGGCTTCATTGACTTTCCATCGAAGAAGAGGGTCACCTTCAAGGGAAGAGCACCCTGAAGCTCTGTACTCACAAACCTCTTCTTGGACCTGCTCCAAAAGGGACTTGATACTTCCCACCTGTCCCTGGAAAAGTTCACCAAAGATTTCAGTCATCACAGACTTCATAGGTGATCTCTGGTGGATGATTTCCCTGAAGAAGAAGCCTCAGCTGATATCTTGTTGACATCCTCAGACTGCAAACAACACAAAGAGGTAAAAAAAATGGAGTAAATAAGATGATAATTTGAAATTTAAAAATTAATTAGATAATAATAATAAAATAACAATACCTCTTCTAGCACAGTCATCATTTCTGTTGTGAGGTGGTTGAATCTCTTGCTCATCATCCATGTGACAGGGCTTTAATTCTGGGCTCCAGGGCTTGTTGACGATCAGTTTTAACTTTTTCATAAAGTGCTGCTACAACTTTTTGATGAAGTGTTGGCGTGATGGGATGTCGTAGCGGGGCTCAAGAACTTTAATCATATGCTTAAAGCCGATGCATTAACAACAGAATTCGGACGTAGATCCAGAGCTTTAAAAACTCTAAAGCTTGTGTTATTTCTTTGGACCGATCTGAATTACCTGATAAAGGTTGTTGAAATGCTGCTGTTATCGGTCTTTGCACCAAGCTACGTTCACATTCGGATGATGTCGTTTCAAGTGCGTTAACAAGTTAGACGTGTTGCCTGCGGCAGATCCAACCTCTGTGAAACAACGTCGACACACAGCTTTGGATTTGTTCACTTGTCTTATAAAACAAGAAAGCCATAATGTTCCCAAACAGGAGACCACAATGAGATGAAAGGGTCTTCAAGCTCAGGCTCGTTCCCTCCACGTTCCCTGAGGTCAGTGGCCCAGTTGCTCCTCACAGTTCCAGGAACTCGTCTTAAGCGCAGAGGTGACAGGGCCTTCTCTGTAGCAGGACCAAGACTTTGGAACGAGTTACCTCTGCTTGTCAGATAGGCTCCCTCCCTCTCAGTTTTCACATCCCGTTTAAAAACCCACTACTATTCAGTAGCTTTCAACACCAGAGGATCTGTGTTTTGAACCTGTACGCTCCACACTGGTTAGTCGTCATATTTATTATCTGCATCGTTTTTATGTCTTTATTCTGATTTACCTCATTTTGTATATTGCTTTGTGTGTTGCCTGTTTTTCTGTCTGTACAGCACTTTGGTTGGCCTTGTAGCTGTTTTAAGTGCTTTATAAATAAAATGGTATGGTTCGTTGCCTGCTAGGCTGCTAATGCTATGCGTGCTGCAAGATAATAGCGCCGTGCTGAAACACGCTTAGGAACTTTAGTTTTGTGGCCCATAATTTCTGGTTAATAAAATTTAATGAGCAAAAAAATAACTGAAACGGTACACACATGGACCGAACCGAACATGACGTACCCCGAAATGGTTCAATACACCCACGTGTACCGTTACACCACTACAAAAGAGTATATATATATATATATATATATATATATATATATATATATAAATAAAAAAGTAAGATAAAGGTGAATTAAGTGCATCTCGAGTTCAGCAGTCTGACAGCTGCAGGGAAGAAACTGTTTCTGAGCCTGGTGGTTTTGCTCTGAATGCTCCTCAGCCGCCTTCTTGAGGAGAGGAGCTGGAACAGACTGTGTGCAGGATGAGTGGAGTCCTTCATGATGCAGAACGCCCTCCCCCTGCATCATGAAGTGTAGAGGTCCCAAGTGGTGGGAAGGCTGCTTCCCGCGGTCTTCAGTAAAACAGACTGCTACAAGGGATCCTTCTTGCCCACAGCCACCAGCATCCATAACAACTCTTTTTAATAAAACCAGGATATTGAGCTACAACAACATTTAATTTCCCTCTGGGATTAATAAAGTATTTTTGAACTGAATTAAATATATTTGTTAGTTTGTTTGTTTTAAATGTAATCAGTGTGGAAGTGCAGCTTGTTCCTAAGTTCAGTATTTTTTAAGAACTGTTAGTCCTCTGGTTGGCTTTGGCAGGTTAGAATATTCCTCTTCTTCTTACAGCTGCTCGCTTCTTCAGGGGTCGTCACAGCAAACTAACACACGTAGTCTTGGCAATTGTTTTTACGCTGGATGCTCTTCCTGACGCAACCACAGACCATGAGCTACCACAGCCCTCTGTGTGGAGCAGAGAGCAGCTATTTAGGGCGCCTGGGGGAGTAGATGGTGGGGGTTAAGAGCCTTGCTCAAGGGCTCAGAGTGGGATAAATGAGGGTGGAGGGAGGTGTGGGCGTTTCACTTTTCCCACCCACATTTTGATGTTGTTGATACGGGGAGTTGAGCCGGCCACCTTCTGATCACAGGCCCACCTTCCCTAACCTCTTTGCCACCACTCCCCTGTTGTTGGTCAAGTTAGAATACAAACGTTCAAACCAGAGGTCTTTGGACAACAACTAATGTCACAGTTAGTGTTGGGTGGTCCAGCTCAGGGTCCCTGGATCTGGAGAAGGCACAGTAATTTAAGAAGTTTGAGCCTCTGGATGATTACATTCAGTTTGTTAGGGGTTGAAATGTTTTACGGCACATATTTGAGTGTTATTTAAGTGCGTTGCTTATGATCAGGACTAATGTGGCAGGTGTTATTAGTCGCACTAGATCAAAAAGAGGAGCCTTGTGGTGCCTATATCTAATCAACTAAATACCTAAATCTGATCAAATGGTTTTATTAATTGTTCAAATAATTGTGATGTTCAATTATTCGCAGGCAGGTATTGGTAGTTAAACATCGCTTGTGGCATTTAATGACTGAAAGAACAACAATCTGAATTGTGACATTTGTGTTTGCTGATTTTACAGTCTAACTAATCCTTTGAGGATTTTAATATTTTTCGCCTGCTGCCATGACCGAACCAAACACAGAAATAGTTATAAATAGTTATACTTCTATGAATCTTACAGATATCGAGCTACAATTTGGGATGGTAGTAGCTGAGAGTTATCCTCAACTGATACTCCAAGCACTTTTAGATCCCATGACATTTTTGTTCAAAACTTTGACATGCAAGACAGCAGGGGCAAACATTCATTTGAAGAATCATACTTTTAATAAAACCCCAAAATTTTATGAATATTCAAAACACTATTTGCTTGGATATATACAAACTTGTTTATTTTTTTTACAACTCAAACGTGCATAAATACTTTTAATATTTTCTAAGCTTTTCATCTCAATCCCTGGCAAACTTTATCTTTTATCATTTGTATCACACCAGCTCAACGTTGACTATGATTAGCCCAACGCAAGACACTGAACATCAATGTCCTCAGTGAACTCTGAACAACTCTACAACCAGAATCTACAAATGTTTGTTTACTGATGTACAGCGGGAATATTAATGTTCTCCAACTTGCACACTCTGTTGTTAATAAGATCAAAAGAACAGCCAGTACAATATCTTTGGAGGTGGAGGGAAGCTACAGATTTAGTGGGACTGAGCCGGCAGCCTGCCAGCCATAACAACATCAAACAGCCCCCAGCCTCCAGCGCCTACATCAAGACAAGACCCTGCAGAAAAACAATATGATTGCTTTTTTTTCTTTACAAGATAAGAACCTCAAAAACCTCAATGAATAAATCTTTATAAAAAAACAACTAATGCATCAGGATACCTCACCCAAAAAGGGAAATTGGAGCAACCCCACTAGAGCAAGTCCAAACAAGTTGCAACAACAAAAACAAGAGATAAGTTGCAGCTCCATCTTGCGTCCACTTCTTGCAAGAAGTATATTGCACCCGTCGAGATCGGGTGCAATGCATGCAGGTGGCAGTGATGGAGGGTCCCAGTGTGCACCAGGGAGGCATGCTATTCCTGGCATAAATTAGCGCTAGGCAATGTCACATGACTGGCAGGTAAAGAGCCAGAGCTGGTAAGTGATGTTGAGTAATACACTGGAGTTGCCCAGGGAGAGAAACATCAGGCGGGTGTAGGGATATTCTAGAATTGTGCCGCTCAAGGTGGCTACATGTTGGAGTAGCTCTCTTACATTCATTCTGAGATTTTGCTTATGAAAACTTTAATTCCTCTTTTTTCTGGATGTAAATGCTTTTTTCGGATGATTACTTCCTCTGGTATCAGATGCTGTGCCACTGGAAGGATTTTTATTGAAATGTGTTTTCCTTTTGGACATTTGTTATGATGTGTAACCATAACAACAAGGTGGTTTTCTACAACTTGGAGCAGCTGATTAACACCCCAAAAGCTCAAATAATATGTCAATTACAGCCCCAAATCCCAAATAAGTTGAAAAGGAGGTGTCATGGATGCATTCCCGTCTATCTGGAGGTGGTGCTTGAGTGCCTGACTGCCAAGCTGTTGGAGGTGGTGGAAAACGTGGCTTGTGACAGCAGGAGGACTGAGATCATCCCCTGGCACCTGCAGTTAAGTCTGCGGCGACGAGGGGCTCGGCAGGCTGCTGGGAGCAATGGCCATTGCTTGAGTAGGAGTTCTACTTGGCATTCAGGCGGTTCTGCTGCCCAGGAGAACCAAGACGTCTGCTGAGTCTGGGTGGATGGATCGGCATCTGCAGCCAGTTTCTTTGGATCTGCTGTGGGACGGACTGCTACAAGAGATCCTTCCTTCCCAAAGCCATCAGCATCTAGAACAACTAATGAAACCAGGATAATGAGCTACAACAACAATTAATTTCCCTTTGGGATTAATAAAGTAGTTTTGAATTGAATTTTGAATACTCACAAGCCCCAAGCTGAATGCCTCAATGTTGGTCTTCTTTTGTGAACAAGAGGACTGTCTCTCTACAGCTGTAGCCTCTCTGCAGACCTTCATCCATCCACTCATCTTGATGGATGAATAGATGGATAGATGTCCAAAACATTGGCCCATTTCTAAGGAATGGACTTCCCAATCTGGACTTGACTGGTATTGTTAATAAATGTTCCCTAACACAGGATGGTTTTATTTTTTATTTTACTGGAAAATTTCCATCACTGAGGATCTCTTGCAACACTGTGAAGCAGCATTTTGCATCTCTTTAAAACAGCTGAAGATGCGTAAAATATGTTAATCAGCCACATTTCTAGAATCGCACTGTTCAAGGTGGCTGCATGTTGGAGTAGCTCTGTTACTTTCATCCTGAGTTGTTGCTTTTGAAAACTTGAATTCTTCTTTTTCTGGATGCAAATCCATTTTTTTTCCAGATGATTATTTCCTCTGGTATCGGATGCTGTGCAGCGGAAGGATTTTTATAGAAACCTCTTTACTTTTTCTTAAGATTTGTAACTTGAAATGAAGATGTAAATATCTGGGGAAAAAAATAAAAATAATTAAAACAAAGAAACCTCTTTACTTTTGGACATTTGTTGTGAAGTGTAACCATGACAACAAGGTGTTTTTTAACTACCAGGAGCAGTTGATTAACATCTCAAAAGCTCAAATTATATCTCAACTACAGCCCCAAATCACAAATGAGTTGAAAAGGAGGCACCGTGGACACATTCCCATCTACCCAGTGGCGGTGCTTGAGTGCCTGACCGCTGAGATCCTCAAGCTGGCGGGGAACACAGCTTGTGACAACGGGAGGACTGGGATTATGCCTTGACACCTGCTGCTGGCTGTTTGCAACGATGAGGAACTCAACAAGTTGCTGCGAGGCGTGACCATTGCTCAGGAATGAGTTCTGCCCAACATTCAGGCTTTTCTGCTGCCCAGGAGAACCAAGAGACCCGCCGGGTCCAAGTGGACAGATCAACATCTGCAACTGGGTTGTTCGGAGCCACTGTGGGATGGACTGCTAGAGATCCTTCCTGTCCACAGCCATCAGCATCTGTAGCAACTCTAATGAAACCAGTATAATGAGTTAGCACAACATTTATTTTCCCTTTGGGATTAATAAAGTATTTTTGAACTGAACTGAACTGAATGACTTCTGCTGTCTCATTGTGACAATGAAGCCTAAATGTCCTCAGTCATGTGGTCTTGGAGATGTTGAAACAAACAGCCCATATCTAAGGAATGTCCTCCCAGAGCTGAACTTTAATGGACCTAGACATGGGCTGTCCATAATGAATGTCATGTCTCAGCTTAGGGTGCAGCATACAAGTACCTGATACGAGACCACCTTAGGCCAAAGCTCGATGATCAGTTTTGTGATCATATCGTCAGACCTGTGGCCCTATGAATTAGACACTCCAGTAAAGACAGGTGGAGATTTTAACTGATCTCTACCTGGTGGTGAATTATATTTGGTGACAAAGGTGGCTGCCGAGCAGGCCTGGACACCCAAATGAGTAGTGAGGAATAACTGGGAACATCTGGTCCAAACTGTCTGTGGGAG
Organism: Nematolebias whitei; assembly: GCF_014905685.2. Taxonomy (NCBI): domain Eukaryota; kingdom Metazoa; phylum Chordata; class Actinopteri; order Cyprinodontiformes; family Rivulidae; genus Nematolebias; species Nematolebias whitei. The sequence continues at coordinate 22,302,530 of NC_056509.1, forward strand.
CTTCAACTCTCATGTTCAGGAAAGTTTTTCACATGGAGGTTGGGGACATGGAATCTGAATGGGTCTTCCATGAGCTGCCTGAAATGGGTGCCTGTCACTGCAGCAACCAAAGAACCTGCTGGTAGACACCATCAGTGAAAGAGACCATCAAGCTGTAGAAGGAGGCCTTTAGGGCTTGTTTGTCCTGGAGAACCCCTGAAGCAGCTGCCAAGTACAGGGTGGCCGAAAGCACTGTGGATTTTTAGGTCTGGATGCAAAAACTCAGGCACAGCAGGCCAGTTTTAGAGGCCATGTAGGACTTTCGATTGTCCTCAAGGAGGTTTTAGCAAGCAGTGCGGTGATGCAGAAAGAAAAAGTAGTTCCTCCCCAGGCTGCATTTGGTTTGAGTGGAGAACTGCTGAAACAGACTGGGGATATTGTTGAACGATGGAAGGAACGCTTCGAGAATCTCTTTAATCTGTCCATCACAGTGACAGAGTCTGAAGATTTGGGGGAAGATGTCTGTCATGGCATAGGTCACCCAGGTAAAGGCGGCGCCAGGGGTGGACGAGATTTGCTCTAAGATGCCACAGGGCTGTTGTAGTTGACACGGCTCTATTGTCGCATGGAAGACCTGAACAATACTTGTGGAGTGGCCTACTGGTGATGATGCCTTTATTTATGTTTTACGATTGCAGAAAGTGAAGAAAACAAAATCAGACCGAGCTGCTGGTAATATGCAAAACACAAGCACCTTTTAAATAAGAAGACACAGTAATGCAGTCTATGTGTAGTTGTTTATTATGGTCGTTTTGAACCATTCAACCAGTGGCGAAGAGAACTGCAGCAGGTAAGATTGAACTCTGACTTACAGCGACACCTGCTGGTCAGCCTGTGTAAGTACAGACAGAAAACTACCAAGCCGGAACATAACTCCTGACTGAACATGAGCTACTTTAAAAAGAAAGCAATATTTACATGACATATTGGAATAGTTTAAGGTAATTCACTGTCTCTGCATTTCAGCCTTATTGCGTTACATAACAGCCAATCTATGAAAGTTTGTTTTTGTTGGACTTTAATTGCTGTAATCCAAGATGATCCATTAAGGCATTTTATGTTCTACACAAATTCAAATTAGACTTTACAAAAGCACGTTTTTTTTTTGTCTAAAATCACAAGACAAATGTTGTTAGTTTGTACAATTATTTTAAAAGGTCATCAGTTAATCTTAAGACATGTTACATTATTTGTGTTAACCCAATTTAAGAAGACCTTCACAGCTAATTGACCTAATTCAACAGAAACAATGCTACAACTGTGCCAGATTTACAAACACGGAGTTAAAACTGAATGCGGTAGTAGCTGAGAGTCATTCACAACATATATCTCACGAGCTAACACATCACACCTTAGATCGTACATATTGTTATTTTCAAAGTTTGAGCAAACTGCATACAACAGAGGATTTCTAAAACTCTGGGATTAAAAGAAGCGGGCAGTACGCATTCCTTCAAAGATTATTAGGCCTTAATATGGAACAGACTTTTCTGCTGTGGAGGTTGATGCAGCCGGAAACCAGAGGTAGAAAGAATTTTATGACTAAAGCAAGTGATGCGTCTATGCTGTGACAGCCTTTCAGCGCTTTTCAGCTTTTCAAATTGTGCTTAATGATCAGACAAAACATCAAGAGCAGAATAAAGAGTGCTTCATTCACAATGTCCATCTGCATCACTTGGTCTTTAACCCCCATGTAGATATTTATCTGCAAAACTTGGTGAAGATCCGTGATGACGCAAACGATCTCCAGTTTGTCTTTATTTTCCCAGCCTTCTCCAAGATTAGTGTAATTGCATAAAGCACAGGAGGCTTTCCTGCTTCACCAGCTGAGGGAGAACAGGAGGGATCTGATGCGGACAAATCGGTGTTTCTTGTTGAATGCGTTGATAAGTTGATCCTATTTTAAGTTTTGGTGGAATTCCCTCCAAGCTTAAACTGATGAGTGAGGAAATGAACTTGTTGGAAGTTAAAAAGTTGTAAAAACTTAAATTTTCCTCCGTGTTGTACGTATCATCAGTATAAGCTTGGCCTACTTCCTCCTCTCTGTCGACCTAATTGCTCTGTTTTTAGAGAAACCAAAGCATTTGAACGTTGAACTGGTTTCCTTATAATAGTGTCTGGTGGTGTAGGTTTTTTTTTTCTTCACAGAACTGATATGTCAAAACTGATGCTGTTTCTGGAACATTAATTCTATAATATTGTAGATGTGTATTTTTTTAAATTAGTTTCATTAGTTCTGCTTTTACCAAAAGTTCATGCTCAATAATCCAGGTATAATCCAACAATGTTCAGTCAGGTCATCTGGGGGGGTTTGTGGCTGAAGAAGTCCTTTGGATGAAGGATGAAACATCTCAGCAAAATAAAAAATAAAATAAAAAAGAAAGTTCTGCTTTGAGTTGATATTTATATCCACATAATTTCATTCCTTGAACTGGACATTTAATATGAGTTAAAATTCAAGTCAACTTTTTAACACAACATTTTTTAAACACAAGTGAAGCTCAAAGCGCTGAACAAAGCAGAACAACATAAAACACAAACGTGTTGAAATAAACCAAGTTAAACCAATAAAGACCATTCTTATAGTGAACATCCATGAACGCAAAGGTTATCATATCTAAACATTTAGGCAATTTTAAGTACTTTAAAGTACATTGATACTAATTGTAAACTTTGTGAAAAAGTAAATCTAGTAAAAATAGACTTAAGACATAAAACTTATTCTAAAAAACAACACTGTCAAAGTGGGCTCTCTAGTGGAGACACCATGAACAGTCCACAATTTACAAAATGTGTTACACTTGACAGACATGTTGCTCTTTTCTAAATATTCCAAACCTTATTCTTATATTTTGTACATCTTGTTAAATCTTCCTTGGTCTTATTCAAACATTTGAGAAACTGAGACGTTCTAGTTTTAATTTCCTAAATGTAATTTCAAGGCAACATTAATAACATTATACCAGTGTAATATGATATGCTTAAAAATAAAACGTACTCCATCGAAATTCAGAATATCATGGTAGGGAAAAAAAATATTTGTCAGAAGTGGGATTCGAACCCACGCCTCCAGAGGAGACTGCGACCTGAACGCAGCGCCTTAGACCGCTCGGCCATCCTGACATGGATAAATGGCAATCACATTTCTATTTATGAATATGCACTCCAAGAGTTCTGGTATTGGTAGGTATAATTATGATTTGGTAAAAGCGTCACAAAATGGTCAATATGAACTTTGTAATGTCCCTTAACTTTTCCCTGTATCAAAGAAAACGGTTCTAAAATTAAGCTAACATACGTAAATGACATTGCCACTTCACTTCCGGTTAAATTAGACTGTACGGTCTCGTGCTGATTTTCTTACTTAGCATCGTCAGTCACAATATGGAATATTATAGGCCTAGATTTCTACCAGAATTTTACAAAACCTAAAGGTAAACTACTTTTCGCCGTCAGAAATGGGAATATGAATGTAAAATGTAACTAGGCCCCAGCGAGGATCGAACTCGCGACCCCTGGTTTACAAGACCAGTGCTCTAACCACTGAGCTATGGAGCCAATTGCAGCAAAACTCGTCACAATAAGAGCTTTTTAATAGTCAAATACAGACATGTTTTGTTTAGTTCAAGAGGCTCAGAAACTAGTGGGCGTTGCCTCATATCCAAGATCCTAACAAAGCCGAGCATCTTCACAAGACGATCCATTGTAATGGCAGTTTTCCACGCGCTTCTATATTTGGTCGCCAAAGCGCTCATGCTGCTGGCATGTGTCCTTTTCATAGCACTTCTGGGTTACTGTTTGTACATCAAGTACATTCATCTGAAATATGAACACATACCCGGGCCACCAAGAAGCAGGTAAGCCCGCTGGGTCGGCTCTCGGATGCACGCGCAAACTTTAACCCGGTGTTTTCCCCCTCGCAGTTTCTTCATGGGGCATTCACGGACACTTTTGACGATCATGAATTCCGATGGAGTTGTACATGAACAATTTCGTGAATGGTAAGCGCCTTTCTGTGTAAATGATCATTGCTGTAATTGTTTGTACACATTTGTTTACACTACTTGCAGCTGGTTTATTCGTTACACCTTAAAAGTGTTGTAATTCTTTATAACTATCACATAATGAACGTGATTTACAGGGCTGAGACTTACGGGCCTGTCTACAGGCTGAACATTCTGCATCATGTTTTGCTGATTGTGACATGTCCACAAGCAACAAAGGTAATCAGTCTCTGTGAGACAGACAATAAAAAAAAGTGCACACACAGACAATATTTGCTCCCTTCCTAACTTTGCAAGAACTACTGTAAGAAATAAATGTTCAGTCATTAAAAACACATTTACAGTTAACTATATAAACTCAGAAAATGAATTTACAGCCCTGAAAGGAATCAAGTTTACAGTCGTTTACATTTTTATAACTAAAGTTTCAAAAATGTACAAGTTGTTGGAAGTCCTAAAACAATCACACACACACAAAAAACAAACAAACAAAAAAACTGTTCAGGCACAACACTGCACCGGATTTGCAAGCGTGTGGATGACAAATGTCACATTTACTGAATCAAGAAAAACATTGTATTTATTTATTTATTTATTTTACTGTTATTTTATTTACTGTACCAGTAACTTGCTTTTAAAAATGTGCATTGTGCATCAACTATAGCCCCAAATCCCAAATGAGTTGAAAAGGAGGTGCCATGTATGAATTCCCGTCAACCTGGCAGAGATGCTCGAGTTCCTGACCACAGAGATCCTGGAGCTGGTGAGAAACTCAGCTTGTGACAATGGGAGGACTGGGATCATCCCCCGGCACCTTCAGCTGCTTGTCCATGGCGACGAGGAGCTCGGCAGACTGCTGGGAGCAACAACCATTGCTCAGGGAGAAATTCTGCCTGGCATTTGGTCAGTCCTGCTGCCCAGGAGGACCAAGAGGCCCGCTGGATCTGACGGCAAGCTGGGTCCAGGTGGATGGATCTGTATCTGTGACCAGATTCTTCGGCATCACTGCAGGAGATCCTTCCTGGCCACAGCTATCAGCATCCAACAACTCTTGAGGGGGTCCCTGAAACTTTTTCTCCCCTGTAAGGGGTCCCTGAACCCAAAAAGTTTGAGAACCCCTGGTTGAGAGGGTGGAATACAGTTTATTCCATTCCAAAAACTAATCAGAGTTTGGAAAAATGTAAAAAAAAAACAAAAAAAACTGGCGGCAGACCCCATGTGCAGCTGATTACATTATAAACAGGAAGTAGCTACCACATGTTCATCTGTACCAAGGTAACTGCAAGTAAATCCTCCATTTTCTGTTATAATTACATTGCATGCTTAGTGGTTAAATTATAGGTTAATGCTTAAAAGCTATTTGTGCTTTGTTTCTTGTTTTATTTGTAGACATATGTTTTAACATCTGGTTGCATAAGTTTAGTCTTTGTTTAAACTAAATAGATTTTGCACAAAGTGTTTAATAGATTGTGTAATGTAAAATTTACACTCGTACATATTGAATTTCACTGTGAGTTCTTGCCCTGTGTTGCTCTGTGGTTTGAAAACATCCACTTCTGTAACTATTTTAAGCTATTAGTAGCTTAGATTTGTTTTTGTTTGTTTTTTGCCTGTCTTCTTTGCCTTAATGTTGGCTGATGAAACATAAATGCCTCACTAAAATGCCTCAGGTAACGCCATGAGCTTCACTACCTCCACCATTACAGCCATGTTGTTTGTTTTTTTGTCCGAGTTTAGCTCATCCTGGGTTACATTTCCTCGTGGGCGAAGTGATCTTATATGCATCTTACATCTTCCGTAAAATATTTGATAATGTTCTTATAGAAACCATTACTGAATGTTGTTCGTACTGTGTTAATGCTAAATGTTTGTCTCTTGACCCTACAACTGGGTAACGTTACAGTAGATCTAGCCCGCCACTGGAGTTTTAATTTGGTATTCTAAGCTACTAATAAAATTAATGGATGATTATAATATTGCTTTATGTTAGGCCATTGGTAAGAAGAAGTCACTATTATTATTATCATTTCTATTGGCTAGGGATTTTTTTCCCCCTAAAAGTTAAACTTAGGCTACACTATGTTTCTTAGACTGACTAGGATGTGTGAGAGAAGCGGCATGTACTCTATTCACACAAGGAGAGCTGTTGGTCAGGCTACTTCTTGTTGTGTCATTAACTGTAAAATAGTTATTGAATCAAGTGTTACTTATGTAGGTCAAACTAGATGTTAAACAACCCATTAAAATACACCAGAATTCAGAAAATGGCATCTACTTTATTAAAAATTTTCTGGGGGAGGACCCCCAGAACACCCACACCAGAATATCTCCCCACATTACAAATGCTTCTGATGCCAATGGCCATCACACTGTTCAAGCCAACCATTGTCAGAACTGGGGTCTAAGCACCCCTAAAGGGCATATTCTAAATGTGCCCCTAATGTAAGATTATAATTACATGGTTTTAATAATAAGTATTGATCTAAAGTGGGCCCCTCTGATGAATGAAACTCCAGGGCTGAAAATGAGTCCCACTCTGGCCCTGTGTTAAACCCAGGACCTATATGTTGTGAGGCAACAGTGCTAACCAACCATGCCACAAAACAGCCCAGCCAAAAATAATGGTTAAAAACAAAATTAGTTCATTCAAAGAACTAGCTACAACAGGTTTGTAACTTTTCCACTGAAAGACACTTCAAAATGTTAAAACAATATCTTTACTGCTTCTGCTTTCAGGAAATCCTGATGTCCTCCAAGTACCCTAAGGATAAATTTTTTTACAAGAAACTCTATGACGTTTTTGGTCAAAGGTAGGCTGTCAGTAGTACTACATTATACAGTACAACCTAGTGAAATCAAGGTCAAGGTTTCTTTATTGTCATTTACATTTCATGTGGTACATGTGATGGAACGAAATTGTGTACACAAGGTCCCAGTTACATCAAACAAAAATATAAATTGTAAAAGAAAAACAATTATAAGATCTAAGATATGAACTAAGTAATATTCTAAACTTAGAATAAACACTTAATAGTGCAAAAACAATACGCCGAACAACAGCTGCACAAACTTGAGTCTTTGTGAGCAGATGAGTACAAATGAACATAGCAGGATGAAATAAATCAGCAGCAAGGATAATCAGCAGCACATATCAACAATCAAGTGGCTTTACGTTGATTTTTTTGTTTCCACAGTGATTATCCTGATTAGGGATTCATGAGTCTTAACAGCTTTAATTCAATTCAATTCAAAAATACTTTATTAATCCCAAAGGGAAATTATTTTGTTGTTGTAACTCGTTATCCTCATTTCATTGAGAGATGTTATAGATACTGATGCTGTAGACAGGAAGGATCTCTTGTAAAGGTCCATCCCACAGTGGATCCTAAGAAACTGGTTGCAGATGCCGTCCGATCCGTCCACCCAGACTCGGCTGGCCTCTCAGTTCCCCTGGACTGTAGGACTGCCTGAATGCCAGGCAGAACTCCTCCCAGAGCGATGGCCACTCCTCCCAGCAGTCTGCCGAGCTCCTCGTAGCTGCGGACAGACAACTGTAGGTGCTGAGGGACGATCCTGTCCTTCCGCTGTCGTGAGCCGTGTTTCCTGCTAGTTCCAGGATCTCAGTGGTCAGGCACTCGAGCACAGCTGGCAGGTAGATGAGAATGCGTCCACATAACATCCTTTTCAACTCATTTGAGAGTTAGGGCCATAGTTGAGGTATTATTTGAGCTTTTGAGATGTTAATCAGCTGCTGTTGTTGTAGAAAACATCCTTGTTGCCATGGTTACGCATCATAACAAATGTCCAAAACTTAAAAAGTTTCAGTAAAAATCCTTCCAGCTGCACAGCATCTGATACCAGAGGAAACAATCATCCAAAAAATGTGATTTACATCCAGAAAACCAGGAATTAAAGTTTCCAAAAGCAAAATCTCAGAATGAAAGTAACAGAGCTGCTCCAACATGCAGCCACCTGGAGCGGCGCAATTCTAGAACATTTTAGGGTAGAAGCTGTTCCTCAGTCTAGTGGTTCTACACTTAATGCTCCTCAACCTCCTGCCTGAGGGGAGCGGGGCAAAAAGTGTGTGTGCTGGGTGAGTGGGGTCCTTCATGATGCAGGTGGCCCTCTTCCTGCATCTGGAGGTGTAGATGTCTGTGATGGTGGGGAGGCTGACACCGACAGTCTTCTGTGCAGCCTTCACCACTCTCTGCAAAGCTTTTCTTTCTGCAGCTGTGCAGCCTCCATGTCACACGTTGATGCTGGAGCACAGGATGCTCTCCACTGCACACCTGTAGAAGGAGGTGAGGACTGAGCTTCCCAGACCAGCTCGTCTCAGCCGTCTGAGGAAGTAGAATCTCTGATGAGCTTTCTTGATCAGGCTGGTGGTGTTGTTGCCCCAGATGAGGTTGTCATTCAGGTGCACACCCAAGTACTTGTAGCTGGAGACCACTTCCACTGCAGATCCTCTTATGTTCAGGGTGCCGGGGTGTGGGTGGGTGTGGATGTATGGGGTGTAGGTCTGTTTGTTCCATCTCAAGTCCACAATCATCTCCTTTGTCTTCTTCACATTGATGTGAAGGTTATTCTCTTTGCACCAGCTCTCCAGGTGTTCCACCTCCTGCCTGTAGCTGGACTCATCATTGTTTGTGATGCATCCCACCACCGCTGTATCATCTGCAAACTTTACAATATGACAGCCTGGATGGGTAGCTGCACAGTCATATGTGAGCAGAGTGAACTGGAGATGGCCCAGCACACAGTCCTGGGGGGAGCCAGTGCTGAGGGTTATTGTGGAGGAGAAGAAATTGTGGATCCTCACTGACTGTGGTCTGTTTGTTAAAAAGTCTAGGACACAGTTGCAAATGGATGGGCTTAGTCCTAGTGTGGATAGTTTATCCATCAGGGTTTGGGGGATCATGGTGTTGAAGGTAGACGTGAAGTCCACAAAGAGCAAATGGACATAGGAGTCCTTCTGCTCCAGGTGGGTGAGAGCAGTGTGGACCATAAAGGAGATGGTGTCCTCTGTTGATTGATTCTTGTGGTATGCAACTGGTGAGGGTCCTCGTTGATGTTGATGGTTGTTTTGATGTGAGTCATGACCAGTCTTTTGAAGCATTTAGCGACTATCGGGGTGAGGGCCACTGGCCGATAGTCATTCAGACCAGTCAGTGTAGAGCTCTTTGGGACTGGGATGATGATGGTGGTGGCCTTCAGGCAGATGGGAACAGTTGCCAGGGTGAGGGAGGAGTTAAAGATGTTGGCCAGCTCATGATCATCATATTAAAAAACTTTTTTGTAATATATCATACTCTATTGCATTGTTAGTTGGAAATTTTATTATTATTAAAAAATCTTACTTTTACTGTGCTATGATATTCACTTTTTATATTTTATTTGTTTGTTAATGTATCACTTTCATAGATTTATAGGCAATGGCCTGGTAACAGCACAGACTCATGAGGTGTGGTACAAACAACGCCGAATCATGAATCCTGCCTTCAGCAGCTTGTGAGTACCATGGTTCAGTTTCTTGGCATGATTATATCGTTGTTGTTGTTGTTGTTCATCCTGCTCAGTTTGTAAAATATGTTTCACCCAGTTTTCTTAGGAGTATTAAAAAGGTTTGTAGGCTCAATCATCCAGGTATCCTGATGCATGCTCAATAATCCAGGTAGAAAAATCTAAAAAAGTTAAATCTGGTCCTCTGGACATTCACGAAAAACAAAACAAAACAAAACAAAAATTTTTTTAGAAAGGTTTCGTCTTTCATCCGAAAACTTCCTCAGTCGGAGGTGCTGTATTCAGCACAGTCTTATAAATAGCACCTTCTTGCAGTGGATCAACCAGTTTGCTGCTGAACATCTTCATCCCTGAAAGAGTTCACTTCCTGGACAGAGAGGAACGATGGTTTGAGAGAGGAGTAAAGGAGGCCAACTTTGTGAAATGAAACCGTCCATCATTAAACAGGGGTGGATGCCTCCGGGTTCAACTGTCCCCCTCTTACAATGCTGTGATTGCTAGTATCACTCAGCCCCCTGTGAATAGTAAACAGCCATCAGTGTGCTAATGATCCATTGTTAGGCTGATGGTCCTTCTTGACCATGTGAGCAGCTGGTTTTGGTTGTCAGCAGCAAAACTGGTTGATCCACTCGGAGAAGGTGCTATTTATAAGACTGTGCTGAATACAGCACCTCCGACTGAGGAAGTCTTTCGGATGAAAGACGAAGCATTTCTACATTTTTTTTTTTGAATGTCCAGAGGACCAGATTGAACTTTTTTAAAAATCATCCAGGTAGATAACAACAATAAAGGTTAAATCGTGTCATCTGGACCAGTTTCTTTAAGGGAGAAACATTTCGTCTTCCATCCGAAAGACTCCATCAGTCTGTGGCCTGCCAACCAGACCTGTCCCATAAGTAGCCTTCATTGCTGTGTTTCAAGCCAACCTCCTGTTGGAATCTCAGAGGCAGGCTTTTAGGAGTATTGTCCAGTTCCATCATGGGTGTCTGACTTTGTTGCTATCATGTAGGTGTGTTTTTCTTGTTTGAACCGATCATTCCTTCCAGATATTTGAGAGGTCTAATGGGGACCTTCAATGAGACGGCAGAGAAACTGATGGACAAGCTTGTAGAAGTTGCTGATAACAATACAGAGGCCAACATGCTGCACCTTGTCAACTGTGTCACCCTTGATGTGATTGCTAAGGTAATATCTGTTCATTGTCTAAAATATAAGTTTATCACAAATGTTTCAATCAAGTTTCAAATTTGTAAGAATCTGAAAATGTTTCATTTACTTGATAACTTTCAGGCTGCTTTTGGTGTTGATTTAGAAGTTCTGACAAAAAGTTCACCTTTCCCTAAAGCCATTGATACTTGTCTGAAAGGGATGATATGCATTATTAGAGATGCAACGTTTGAGGTAACATTTTGTTTTTGAGTTGGTTCTTTTTTTTTGTTCATGTAAGATAATTAACTGTTTTTAACAGTAGTTGTACTTTATTCGGTCTACTTTTTCCAGTTCAATCTAAAAAACAGACCATTTATTAAGGGAGTGAGGGAAGCCTGTCACCTGCTGCGCCAAACTGGAGCTGAGTGGATCCACAAGAGAAAGACTGCCATGCAGAATGGAGAAGATGTCCCGAAGGACATCCTCACGCAGATCATCAAAACTGCTGCTGCAGGTTTCTGTTCCTTAAGAGAACATTTAAATAGCAAGAATGAGAGATGAGATTCTATATAGCTGAGTAATTAAAAAATGGCAAACAGTAGATATTCAGAATTACAATTCATAACTGGGCTTTGTAGGATATGGTTTAAGCAGAGACCTCCAGAACATTTTGGTATTAGCTATCTCTTAGCTTGTCAGAGGGGACTTTGAAATGTTTCATAACCAAAAGAAAGATATGATCTTTTCATTTAGTGGTTGGTCTACACCAGTTGAGTTCTTTGAAAGACTTCCAGAAAGTTTTTTATGCACAAAATACTTCATCTGCCTTTTCTTTTTACAAAGGACCAGTTACTCTACTTTGACTTGTGTTGGATAAAAATATCCTCTATTCATCTTACTTACTCAAAGAAGCCACACTCGAAGACATGAGACTGTTTTCAGCCAGTTTTACTTGCAGGGGCAGACTTTCACTATATTCATGTACCACATGTGATGCGAATGACAATAAAGAACATTGAACCTTCACAACAGGTTACACAGATGTACAGAAGTTCTGCATGCATGGAGCCCAGTCACGAGAATCTGCCACGGGCAGCGTGCAAGAATTGTTTTTTATACACTTATCAGATCTTGGCTCAGAGGTAGTCACTGATGACCTTAGCCGCACAGCTGCACAAGCAGGATCAAATGTCTTTCTGCACTTTTCCTGTGTTTCTCTCTTCCTTGTGTTTCTGCTCCTATGCACACCTGACCCAAATCTAATCACCGCAGGTGTTTCCCACTTCATCTCTTTAAGCATCTTGTATTTATAATCTGTCTCGTCACTCCCTTGGTATCTGGGCATTAACTATCCATCCACGTTTCAATGATCTGTGTCTGCTCCACCTGTCACGTAGGGTTTTGCTGCCTCGTCAGCACTTTTGTGTTTAAAACAAAATAATTATTATTTTACTCCTGAGTCCTTCTGCTCTCTGCTTGCACTTGGGTTCAACCATTAACAACCAGAACATGTCAGAGAGAAAAGAACTCGCTAGTAACTCAAACACATGGTTCATGGGCAGTTAACATTCTCGGCCATTGTAGTTCAAAACATCCATAAACATTGATCAAAAATCCCATGACAACTTTTCCCCCAAATAGACATCTCCATTTATCCCTAAGGGAGAGTTCCTATTTAAGTTAATTTCAGCTGTATATACAGTTTTATTTTAAGAGTTTAAATATAGATTGGTAAAACAATAGCTAACTAGTATCACTGCAGACACTTGCTACAGTTTGTATTAATCTACAACACCCTAATCCTACTAGGCAACAATTCCTTAAGATTTCTAAACTTTTCTATTAGAGATAGGACCTCACTCCCAACTCAGAGAAAACCCATTTTCAGCTGAGGTCTCAGATTTGAAGGTACTATCTTCATCCTGGCTGCTTCAAACTGCTCCAATACTTGCTGTAGGACCCACTTTTTTTAATCGCAATTAAGGTAAAACATGATGATAAAATCTAAAACCTCACAAATTCAACACATACTGAGCATTGACTGCTTCTACAATTTTTTAAAATAAAAGTTATTAATAGAGTAACCCTGGCAGGGTCTATTAATTAACACAAAATAGTCCGACGCATGGGAACTCGACTTTCACTTGTACTGTGCAAAGAGGAAATGGCACATTTTAGAGGACAAAAATCTATTAACTCAGAAATAATCATCATAGGATACTGACTATGTTACTATAGTTACATTATATATATATATATTCATGATTATCATATTTATACAGCCATGGTGCACATTGGATGCATGAGTTGTCCAGTGTGTTGACCAGGGATACATTACCATAGCATTGTAAGTGGTCCACTGAGGTAGCTTGGTGGTCAGTTAGAGCAGTCGTCCTCCAATGTGAGAGTTTGGGGTTCGAATCCACCAGCAGTCACATGCTGAAGTGTCCCTGGGCAAGACACTGAACCCCTCATAGCCTCTGATGTGTGTCCCATCAGTGTATGAATGTGATAAAGCACTGATTAGTCTCTTTAGAATGATTTGTTCAATTAGCTTTGCAGAGATCTAGTAGAGTGCTGTATGAATGGGTAAATGAGGCACAGATTATAGCGTAAAGCGCTTTGAGTATCTTGAAATAAGATAGAAAACGTTATATAAGTACAGTCCATTTACTACAGATGAAAAATTATCTCAAAGGTCTCAATTGTATAAATGGATGAATGCATGTATGGGATCTGTCCATTTGTTTGACTATTAATAGGCAGCGAGTATGTAGCTGAATGAAACACAAGGCTTTTCACACACTTTACACAATTTTTAGAACATGACTATTAACATATATATTCATTATATTATATACACATATGACATATTTGTGTGGTAGATGTAAACTGATTTTATTGGTACAAGAAACATAAAATTTAGTAATTCATTTTTCTTTATATTACAGAAGAAACTATGACTGAAGAAGACGAGGAGTTAATTTTAGATAATTTTGTAACAATCTTCATTGCTGGTGAGCTTATTGTTTTTTTGTTTTTTTTTATGATGTAAGTAATGCTGCCAAATAAGTATGGGTGTGCTTTCTCTTAAATAATCAAGGGTAACTATACTGCAACCCCTATCTAAAATGTTGTGTAAAAGAATAATAATAATTAAAAAAAACATTATTTTGCTAACCTAATAAACCCATAATTTCGTTACTTTGGAAATTGTAAATAAAATGAGAAACAAAGATTTAGAATGTAATTAATAAAGTGTACTTTTTTAAAGGAAAAAAGTAGGACAGTTTTGAATTTGTTTGCTTCAGCACATCTACAAATGTTGGGGTATAGCCATGTTTACAACTGTGAAGCATCCTCATTTAATCATCTTTTAGCAATAGTCAGTAAACATCTTGGAATTAGAGACAAATATGACTGGAGTCTTTGGAGGTTTGTCCCATTCTTTTCTGATGTAGGATTGTAAATGTTCAACAGTCCTGAGTTTACTTGGCTGAATATTTGTTTCATGATGCACCAAATGTTTTCAATATTCAGAGGTCAGAACAGCACACAGACTGCTTTACTACAAACTCATGTTATTGTAATGTATGAGGTTTAAAAGAGTCTTGTTGAAATAGTTTTGTCCTTCCCTTAAAATTACATCTGAATGGATGCACATCCGTCCGTCCGTCCCTCTGGCCGTCCATCCATCCATCATCTTTACCCACTTCTTCTTTTTTGGGTTGCGGGGTTCACTGGTGCCCATGAGTCACTGTGAGAGAGGCGGGGACACCCTGGACAGGTCGTAAGTCCATCACAGGGACACATGGAGACCAAAAAAAATAAATAAATCTGTTTTTACTTTCTGCATTGATGATGACTTTTCAGATGCCTAAGCACTACACTACACAAATGCACCCCTATAAGATTAAAGAGGCATGTTTTTGAACTGTTTGCCAGTCAGCAGGTGCTCACCCATGAGCCCCTCCCCCTTACCTGACTCCAGGGTGAGGCTCTGGTAACTCATGCCCGGTCAAGAGACATTGAGCTCCTTGTTTTTTCTTGATCATGTAATTGTTATAAGTGAATCACTCTTTGTCTGGCACATCACCAATGACTAATATGCCTTGGGAGACCCTACGGGAGGCAGTTACTCTCAACAGTATAGCTCTAGGATTATTTAATCACACAAACGCCTCCACCACAATAAGATGGTGGATCGTGGAGGACATTCCGTCTCTTTAAAATGTTTATTTTTATACAGTCCTTTTACTCACCTGTTGCTACTTGACCTTATTATTTGCAAAATGTTCTTTCAGTTTCTCCTCCAGGTCCTCCTGTTTCTTATTTGCACCACTTTAACAATTTTTTTTGGTATCCCAGTCCCAACTTTTTAAAACTGTTTTACTGCCATGTAATTAAAGTTGTTGCATCTTATAACAGTTGGGTTTACTATGTTCCATTGTAAAAACATCCATCCATCCATCCATCCATCCATCCATCCATCCATCCATCCATCCATCCATCCATCCATCCATCCATCCATCCATCCATCATCTTCCGCTTGTTCCGAAGTCAGGTCTTGGGGGCAGAAGCTTGAGCAGGAGGTCCAGACATCTCTTTCCACAGCCTCCTCTTCCAGCTCTTCTTGGAGGACCCCAAGGCGTTCCCAGGCCAACTGAGAGACATAGTCTGTCCAGTGTGCTTTGGGTCTTCCCCGGGGTCTCCTCTCCATCGGACATGCCCAAAGCACATCCCTATGGAGGTGCCCAGGAAGCATCCTTACCAGATGCCCTAACCACCTCAACTGGCTGTCATTTGCATTGCAATTGGTTTTTATTTATATTTTGCATAACTTCCAAACTTTTTCAAACTTTTGGTTGTAGGTTAAACGGACAGTTAATTGTAATTTGCTGGTCTTTTTACTCTGCCTTTTTTGGCTTATTGATGTTTTATTTTAAGCAATCATTCTAACTTTGCCCTGCGCCCTTTCAGGTCAGGAAACAACAGCCAGTCAGTTAGCGTTCTGCATCATGGAACTTGGACGACACCCCGAAATTCTGGAGAAGTAAGAGATTACTACTCAGTTCATTTTAGTTTGTTATAATGTTAGTGAAGAATGTTTTCTGATTTAGAATTGGTACTTTTCAGAGCGAGGAAAGAAGTGGATGATGTCATTGGAATGAAACAAGAGATGAGCTATGATGACCTCGGAAAACTGATCTACCTCTCACAGGTATGTACAGGAAGTGTAAAAAAAATTAAAGCGTCGTCAATAAAAATTGCAATCATGTTCATTTATGTTTACTGTTAGAAAAGCAGTCTTTTAGTTCTCTTAGCAGGTCTCCCTCTGAACCTCTTCCATTTCCATTTAACGTTTACCATAGACATAACCTTGTAACCCTCCCGCAGGTATTAAAGGAAACCCTGAGAATGTACCCATCTGCTCCTGGGACATCTCGGGAACTTCAGGAAGACATGGTGATAGATGGTATCCCCATCCCTGGAGGAGTCATCTGTACTGTGAGTGTTTAGTAACAAACATACTTGTGAATTAAAGCATTAAAAAGTCTGCTTCAAAAGAATTACAACATTACCAACAATTTTTTACAGGACAGAACAAAACTGTTTACCTGATTTAAAAATAAAAAAATCGCACAATAATTCAAATGATTCCTAGCGTGACATAAATGATTTTGATTTTCAGTTCGACTCCTATGCAACTGGGAGAATGGAGAAATTCTTCAAGGACCCACTGACATTTGATCCAGACCGATTTCACCCCGACGCCCCCAAGTACGTTGAACAAAATGTTTTCATGATGTCAGGTTTTATTTTGTGGTGAGCAGAAGGTAGAACATAAACTTCTCTTTATTTGTTTTACCAGGCCTTATTACTGCTATTTCCCCTTTTCTCTCGGTCCACGCTCATGCCTGGGAAAGAACTTTTCTCAGGTGGGTGGCACAAAAACATCCATTTCCTGTGTGTAAACCCACAGCATGTATAAAAGCTCAGAGAGTCTTGGGTGGTTTTGTGTTTTCAGATGGAGGCTAAAGTTGTGATGGCAAAGCTGCTTCAGAGGTTTGACTTCAGCCTCGTCCCAGGACAGACCTTTGACATTCGGGACACTGGCACTCTGAAGCCAAGGGATGGAGTGATTTGTTTCATCAAACACCGGAAGTAAAAACAAAGCAGTTTCAAAGCTGTATGACATAAGAAGTAGTCCTCACGTTAAAGATAAATTGTTTAGACTAGTTAATCATTAAGTTGGTATCACTACCACAACAAAAACTACTTAGAAAAAATAATTCTTGGTAATCTTGACCATTGTTATGGCCTGAGGCCATATCTTTGTGTGACAATATAACAAAGTCCATGCTCAATAATCCAGGTATACAATCCAACAATTTTCAGTCAGGTCATCTGGACAGTTTCTTTTTTTATTTTTGTTCTGAAATGTTTCCCCTTCGATCCGGAAGGCTTCATCCGTCAAGGAAACACACAACAAAACTGATTCTTCCCCCAACAGCTTACTCCAAAGTGGAACAAACCAGTTCTGCTTGTGATAAGATGGTCTCAAAAAACATTGTATGTACAGTACGTCCTGATGCATGCTCAATAATCCAGGTAGAAAAATCTAAAAAAGTTAAATCTGGTCAGTTTCTCTGATATCAGAGAAACTGAGACGTTTATTTTCTAAACATAACGTCCCAGTGGCTTTTAAACCCCAAAATACATTACGGCAAAGACTGGTTCATCCCAAAGATCCAGTCCCCCGGCACAAACAGAGCAATGTTGTGTATGCTGTTCAGTGTCAGGAGGGCTGTGATCAGTCTTACATCGGGGAAACAAAACAGCCACTGGCCAAAAGGATGGACCAGCACAGAAGATCAACATCATCAGGCCAGGACTCTGTGGTCTACAGTCATCTCCAGGCCAGCGGTCACTCTTTCAGGGATGAAGATGTTCACATCCTGGACAGAGAGGAACGATGGTTTGAGAGAGGAGTAAAGGAGGCCATCTTTGTGAAAAGAAACCGTCCATCATTAAACAGGGGTGGAGGCCTACGTGTTCAACTGTCCCCCTCTTACAATGCTGTGATTGCTAGTATCACTCAGCCCTCTGTGAATAGTAAACAGCCATGAGTGTGCTAATGACCCATTGTTAGGCTGATGGTCCTTCTTGAGCATGTGATCAGCTGGTTTTGGTTGTCAGCAGCAAAACTGGTTGATCCACTCTGAGAAGGTGCTATTTAAGAGACTGAGCTGAATACAGCTCCTCAGACTGAGGAAGTCTCTCGGATGAGAGACGAAACGTTTCTACATTTTTTTGTTGATTTGCTTTGTTTTTTTTTTTTTTGAATGTCCAGAGGACCAGATTTAACTTTTTTAGATATGTACAGTACGTGTAAAAAAAAAAAATTAAAGCATCTTGACTAAAAATTGCAATCATGTTCATTTATGTTTACTGTTAGAAAAGCAGTCTTTTAGTTCTCTTAACAGGTCTCCCTCTGAACCTCTTCCATTGTGACAATATAGTTGCAGTTGATTTGCTGACCCAGCTGTGCTGTGGTGGCTCATCTGGGATTGGCTTCATCACCTCCTGACTCCTCCCCAAAGGACATCCATCAGAATCCTGGTTGGCTTCTTCACCTCCTGCTCCTGCAACCACAGAAGAGGTCCTGTCTATTTAAGCCAGGGGTGTCAAACCCACTTATAAATAGGAGCCAAAATTAAAACGTTTTTCAAACTAAAGGCCCGTATCAGAAGCTACATTAAGATATCCAACAGTGTTTCTTGGTTGCAGCTTCCTCAACAAGAGTTTGATTGGTCTCATTTGACGTTCTATATTGCACTTTTGACATCATGATCAAAGATTACTGAAAAAATAAAAATATTTTACATGTACAGTGCCTTGCGTAAGTATTCATCCCCCTTGAACTTTTCAACCTTTTGCCACATTTCAGGCTTCAAACATAAAGATATAAAATTTTAATTTTTTGTGAAGAATCATCAACAAGTGGGACACAATCATGAAGTGGAATGAAATTTATTGGATGTGTGATGGGAGACTGCAATGAAGCCAAGATTCAACTTGTCTGCTGGATTCCTTAGAGAACTTTACTAATTGGCTTTTTATTTATGTGAATGTTCCTGTAAAGTACCCTGAGACAACGTTGTTGTGATTTGGCGCTATATAAATAAACTGAATTGAATTGAACTCATTGTCAAACTTTAACAAATAAAAAACTGAAAAGTGGGGCGTGCAATATTATTCGGCCCCTTTACTTCCAGTGCAGCAAACTCACTCCAGAAGTTCAGTGAGGATCTATGAATGATCCAATGTTGTCCCAAATGACTGATGATGATAAATAGAATCTGCAGCACGGTGGCGCAACTGGTAGAGCTGCTGCCTCTCAGCGAGCAGGTCCCTGGTTCAAACCCCGGTCCAGGGGCCTTTCTGGGTGGAGTTTGCATGTTCTCTCCGTGCATGCGTGGGTTACTCCGGTTTCCCCCCACAGACCAAAAACAGACCAAAAACATGCATGTTAGGCTGATTGGTAACTCTAAATTGTCCCTAGGTGAGAAAGAGAGTGGATGGTTGTTTGTCTCTATGTGTCCCTGTGATGGACTTGCGACCTGTCCAGGGTGTACCCCACCCCTCGCACAGTGATTGCTGGACATGGGCACCGGCGACCCCCGTGACCCAAAATGGAATAAACGGATAAAGATAATGGATGGATGGATAAATAGAATCCACCTGTGTATAATCAAGTCTTCCAACAAGACAATGATCCAAAACATAAAGCCAAATCTACAATGGAATGGTTCACAAATAAACGTATCCAGGTGTTGGAATGGCCAAGTCAAAGTCCAGACCTGAATCCAATCGAGACTCCTGAACACTCATAATGTTACCTCATAATTACATCTGTATTATAACTGAATACTCCATCTGTACTGTTTTCTAAGCTTTTTTATTGTTTTCCATTGTATGGGTGTACACATGTTTTATGTTATGTTTTCATTGTTACTTTATTTATGGGTGTACACATTTTTTATGTTATGTTTTCGTTTTTACTTTATTTTACTTTATTACTATTCGCACCTTTATGTCGAAGCAAATTCCTAGTTTGTGAACCTCGTTCATTGACATGGCAATGATAGACTGATTCTGATTTACAAGAGAGACCTGATTTCTTTAACAAAGAGTGATGACAACAGTGGATAACAATGACAACAATAGACATAAAAGAGGCATACAAACGTATTTATTTATTTTTTCAATAAAACCACTAATGTGATAACTGGGTGAGATGGGGAAACAGTGGTTAGAGCTGTCATCGCTGCCTGAGAGGATGTAGGATCAACTCCCGGTTTGTTCTGGGGGAAGTTTGCATGTTCTCTGCATTCATGTTGGTTTAATCAAATAGACAAAAACACGCATGTTAGGTTAATTTGGTAACTCTAAAATGTATTTTATTGCAGGAAAGAATGTGAGTGGTTGTTTCCATTCTCTCTATGCGTTCCTGTGATGGACTTGGTGTCCTTCGCCTCTCACACAGTGACTGCTGGAGATAGACACCAGCCACCTACAACCCAGAAAGGAGAAGCGAGTAAAGTAGAATGGATGGATGAGACATCCAAAAAAGGAAAACAAAAACACTTTACTCTGTAGATTTTTCAGCTTTAGCTTATTTCTTTACAGGCAATAGTTACACAAAGTACTCCATACTTTAATCAACTTTAATTTCCCTTGTTCAAGTGTGTTTAACTTTATACTTTAGGTTTACAGCACGTTCTAAAAATGTAAATATCTGGAAATCCTTGAACAAATGCATATCACCCGCCGCCTTTCATGCCAGAGTTTTAGACTAAGACCATCTTATGTTGAGAAATGATGACGTAACCGTTGTAATCAAACCTTAAAAAGATCCATGCAATCTGACAAGGTGTCACACTTGGAGTTTTTGTTGTGAATGACTCTCAGCTACTACCACGTCAATTTGTAGCTCAGTATCTGTGAATCTGACTGAGTATTAGCCATTTTAGCTACGTCATCCATCTGGAAGTGGATTGAAACCAAAAGTTATTCAGAGCGCTAACAAATCTCACAAGGTCTTGTAATGTCTCATGAGATTGGACATTCATTTACAGTCTCTTGTCATTGTAAGGGAATTTGTCTTAGTTTCAAACTCTGCTATAAAAAGCTGTGGGTAATATGCATTCCTTCAAGGAATACTAGCCCTTTAATTTACCCTGATGTGTTGACTTCTCCTCTTGTACCGCTCGCTTCCTGACCCCAGATTTTACTGCATGTTATTGTATGAGAGATGTGCTCACGTTTAACTGAAGCATTTGCTAATCTCTGGCTTGATCAATAAATCAGTAGTGTTGTTTTAATTTACACTGAGTGTGATCAGTGAATGTGACTGCTACGTGTCTGGAGTTATAAAGTCCAAAGGTGAGCATGTGGATGTCACATGAGCTAAAAACGAAGGAAAATATACATTTGTAATTCACAGTCCGTTTTTAAAATTATACCACATCCATGTAAGAATCAACTTATTTCTTCCTGTTTATCTATCACATACTGTATGTTTTAGTGCAGTAATTTACAGAGAATGTCATAGTTATTGATGCCAGTGCAGCTTAGTTTGGACAGAGATGAATTACCACATATAGGCCTGTCATGCACATTACAACACTCTTTAAGCTACAGTGACTGGCATTAAAAAAAATAAAATCTATTAAGGTTATCAAAGTGAAATGCTTTGTTTGAAGAATGAACAGGCAAATGTTTGTCCAGTTGATAAAAAAAAACTACCGTAGTTTTCCCTTTCAACGTGGCTTTCAACGAAAGCCGTGCTGATTTTCTTCACTGGTAGTGTTGTTTTCTCATCGACGTGACCTGGTGTATTTTTGTAGAAAGGATTAGATAAAGCTAGATAAGGAGCAGAGATCCTGATTCACAAGAACTTGCAGAAAAGACGCTGCAGTTTAAACATTGACAGAAGAAAACAGAATTTGGACCACTTGGAAGTCACTCTAGCTACGAATTTAGAAGACGCCAAATGGTAAATATCCCTGAAACTTGATTTAGTAGAGATGGAGTGAATGCAACTTGTTTTTATTTGGCACGGTGGATAAGTGACCTCTCAGCCCTGTCGGTCGCCCCCTCCTGTCTTAGAATTCAGAGTGATGAGAGCTCAGCGAAGCTGCATCCAACCCTGCTTTTACTCCTAAAATCATAACAGCTCCTTCAGACTCAGAATTTTAACGTTGGATGGGTTTTATACCCCTCCACACAATTCTGAAGAAGAGGTTCAATCTCACTTAAATTCGGTGAGTAATCTGAGTATTCAGCTCTCAGCTGTGTTAAGGAACATGTGACTGTTATAGCATTTATCAGGTGCTTGAGTTAACTGCACATATTCATGACAGAAGAATTAGTCAGATCATGTGTTAAGCAGTTTTTTCAGGTTATGCGCTTTTGGGTTCGGACGTATCCAGTGAGGCTTGGACTAGATCCAGCCTTGCCTTTAACCCACTAGTGGGCGTGGCTTAAAGGGCAAGCCACACAATGATATAGAATGTAGGTTACAGTGCCTTGTGAAAGTATTGGTCCCCCTTGAACTTTTCAACCTTTTGCCACATTTCAGGCTTCAAACATAAAGATATAAAATTTTAATGTTTTGTGAAGAATCAACAACAAGTGGGACACAATCGTGAAGTGGAATGAAATTTATTGGATGTGTCAAACTTTTTCAACAAATAAAAAACTGAAAAGTGGGGCGTGCAATATTATTCGGCCCCTTTACTTTCAGTGCAGCAAACTCACTCCAGAAGTTCAGTGAGGATCTATGAATGATCCAATGTTGTCCCAAATGACTGATGATGATAAATAGAATCCACCTGTGTGTAATCAAGTCTCCGTATAAATGCACCTGCTCTGTGATAGTCTCAGGGTTCTGTTCAAAGCGCAGAGAGCATCATGAAGACCAAGGAACACACCAGGCAGGTCTGAGATACTGTTGTGGAGAAGTTTAAAGCTGGATTTGGATACAAAAAGATTTCCCAAGCTTTAAACATCCCAAGGAGCACTGTGCAAGCAATCATATTGAAATGGAAGGAGTATCAGACCACTGCAAATCTACCAAGACCCGGCCGTCCCTCTAAACTTTCATCTCGAACAAAGAGAAGACTGATCAGAGATGCAGCCAAGAGGTCCATGATCACTCTGGATGAACTGCAGAGATCTACAGCTGAGGTGGGAGAGTCTGTCCATAGGACAACAATCAGTTGTACACTGCACAAATCTGGCTTTTATGGAAGAGTGGCAAGAAGAAAGCCATTTATCAAAGACATCCATAAAAAGTGTTGTTTAAAGTTTGCCACAAGCACCTGGGAGACACCAAACATGTGGAAGAAGGTGCTCTGGTCACATGAAACCAAAATCGAACTGTTTGGCCACAATGCAAAACGATATGTTTGGTGTAAAAGCAACACAGCTCATCACCCTGAACACACCACCCCCACTGTCAAACATGGTGGTGGCAGCATCATGGTTTGGGCCTGCTTTTCGTCAGCAGGGACATGGAAGATGGTCAGAATTGATGGGAAGATGGATGGGGCCAAATACAGGACCATTCTGGAAGAAAACCTGTTTGAGTCTGCAAGAGACCTGAGACTGGGATGGAGATTTATCTTCCAACAAGACAATGATCCAAAACATAAAGACACATCTACAACGGAATGGTTCACAAATAAACGTATCCAGGTGTTGGAATGGCCAAGTCAAAGTCCAGACCTGAATCCAATCGAGAATCTGTGGAATGAGCTGAAGACTGCTGTTTACAAACACTCTCCATCCAACCTCACTGAGCTCGAGCTGTTTTTCAGAAAGAATGGACAAGAATTTCAGTGTCTCCATGTGCAAAGCTGATAGAGACAAACCCCAAGAGACTTGCAGCTGGAACTGCAGCAAAAGGCGGCGCTACAAAGTATTAACGCAAGGGGGCCGAATAATATTGCACGCCCCACTTTTCAGTTTTTTATTTGTTAAAAAAGTTTGACACATCCAATAAATTTCATTTCACTTCACGATTGTGTCCCACTTGTTGTTAATTCTTCACAAAAATTTAAAATTTTATATCTTTATGTTTGAAGCCTGAAATGTGGCTAAAGGTTGAAAAGTTCAAGGGGACCAAATACTTTCACAAGGCACTGTATATATTGTAACCACAGATTCTATGAATTGTGGGCGAAGCCCTTTAAGCACTGGGCCTCACTGGCTCCCAAGTGGCTGAATAAAAGCCATCTCTTTGGGAGTAGAAAGATGGGTCCGTAGCCTATTTATACAGATGGAGGTGGGGCCCACACAGTGGGTGGGTGTGGATTAGAGTTTTTTCAGTGTTGGCGTGCTGGCGCGCGGGGTTAAACCCACTAGTGGGCATGGCTTAAAGGGCTTTGCCCACAGTTCATAGAATCTGTGGTTTCAATACGTTACCTATGTTTCTGTGCTATGATGAGCTCTAAATTATTAAAAATAATGTTAATATTTATAATAAGATTATACTGGGATAACCCCAGTTTCTCATCTAAAACTTATCAACTTCTAAAGGGTATCTGAAACAAAAATCTTGTTTTCTTCGTTAAATAGTAAATTTTCAGTCTACTGTATGTTCTAATATTTGTGGAGGGGGTTGTGATTATATTATATCTCTGTTTTAGAGAAGTGGAAGACTTTTAGAAGAGGAGAGAGGAGGGAAATAAACTAAGAGAAAGAAAAGTCAAAGAGAGAGAAGAACAATACAAAGATTGATAGAAAAAAGAGTGAATTAGAGCAGAGGAAAATAGGAAGACTGATAAAGCAAAGAGAAGGAAAAGAGCAGATGAGTGTTGCAAAGAAAAAGGAGGCAAGGAAAGAAGAAGGACGAGACTGAACGACAAGACAGATTTTTACTGGGACATTACCAGCAGAGTTTCCATTTCTACGTCCTGGTCGGCTCTTCAGATTGTTGCTCTTCAGTTAATGTTCAAGTTTATCCGTCTCATGTTTATGATGTCAAATATTTACAATTCAAGTTGAACTGATGAAGTGGTTTGACTGGTAACATACTGAGTGATGACAGAGTGTATACTGGTGAGATGTTACGTCTGGTTCAAGTTGAGAGGATAGAAGTTCTTCCTGAGTCTCTCTGAGCTGAGCGTCAGGCTCACTGTACTTCTCTAACCGCAGCAGTGTGTGAAGAGGCAGTTTTTATGAGTGACGATGAAACAAGTGGAAAAACAAATAAAAGAAAATAATAGGTATATAATCCTATTACTAAATTGTGTCTTATTTCTTATGTTTTAAGTATTTCTCCTTACTGTAATCTGTGCTCTTTCAGTTTTGTGTGTAACCTTTTCTGTTCTTCTTCTATTCCAGACCTCCATGGCTGATGGTTCTTCAGACAGAGGAGGCCTCGCAGAACCAGAGATGAGCTCATAGCGGACTACCTGACCTTCACTCACCTCACGCATACACACAATATAAATACACATCAGCCACGTAATCACACACTGTGTACTTGTACACACCTATGCAAGCACATACATGTTCTCATTCACTCACAAGGTATGCACGCTCACTTACTACTATATATGACGCTCCCTTCAGTTTTAGTATCTATTACTACTACTATTACTTTATTCATTTTATTACCCTTAGGAAATGTTAACAGTGTGAGAGACACATTCCTGCTGTTACGTTTGATTTTTATTGTTTAAACATGAATAAATATGTAAAAATAAATGAAACTGTCCCTGTTTTTAATTTCATCTTGATAAAATGTCATTGTTTTTGCTCTCTGAGCTGGAAATGTCCCCAGATTTCACTTCAGAAATCTGGTCACTTTATGCTATTTTTATGATTTGGGCTTTTACCATATTTACTGGTTTGTGGTTGCTTTTAGCTATCTTTTTTTTTTTTTTTTTTTAGCTTTTATTTATTGCTTTTTTTCATTTGAGCTTTTAGCTACTATTTTATTGGTCACAGTATTTAGCTATTGTTTAGCTATATTTAACTTTTAGCATTTATTAGTTTTATATTTTAGCTGTTGTCTTGCTAATTCTAGCTTCTAGCTGCTGTTCCACTAAATTTAACATAACTTTTGTTTAACCTAATTTTAGCTTATACAATATTTTCTGTTGCTTGTAGCTACTGTTTTTAGCTTTTAGCTATTGTTTTGGTGTTTATAACGTTTAGCTAATGTTTGGTTAAGTTTAAATTTTAGCTCTTGTTTTGCTAAGTTTTCGTTTTACTTAGTTTAATCGTTAGTTTTTATTTTGCTAACCCTATCATTTACAGTAGCTATTGTTCTGCAGTAGCTTTTAGCTACTGTTTTGTGCTGCATATGGCGTCTTACTAGTGCGCATCATCTGACACTTCTTGCAATCATTTTCTTTGTTGATCACAAATATTTCTCCTGAGCTTTTTGTTAAGGTGGAGAGTTGCAGAGAAACTAAATACTAAATGTTTAGCCTCACAAGTCCAAGGTTAGAAACGTGAGTTTAAGTGTCGAAGTGGATAAACTTTAGTCACAGATGAGATGGTGAATTTTTTTTACACCGTGTTTAATCAGTTTTTAACCATTTCAATCATATTTAATGAGAACCCACCCACCCTGACACAAACCCTAACAAATAAAAAAGAAAATTAATAAGTCATAAAAACTCTATAAATGCATACGCAATGCATATATGTATTCAATTCAATTCAGTTTATTTATATTTGCACCAAGTCTCAACAGAAGTTGTCTCAGGGCACTGAACTGAAACATTCACATACATAAAAAAAGCCAATTAAACTGTTTTAAAGAAGTATTTTGGACACCCAGATAGTAAACAATTGTAACAGTCCAGTCTAGACGTGATGAATGCATGGACCAGTTTTTCTGCATCATTTGTTTCTAATTTTAATGATAATACACAGGTGGAGGAAAGAGGTCCTGAACACATCACTGTGGTGCTCAGCTCAAAATAATCTAACATTTTCTATCGTTTACTCAAAACAATTTCAAATGATCCAGACTTACCTGCCAACGTCAGTCTGATTCTTGTTCACTTTAAGAAAATAATGGACCTGTGTATGTAAAGCTGCAGATTTCCAATTTAGCAGTATGATCCATTTGCGTCACCAGAATTTGTCAGTTACCAAAGTGACACTTAATGCATCATAACTGTGCAAATATGTTCTCCTTGATTAAAATGTAGGTTTTTCTAAATGACTGTAAACTAATCCAGATGAAATGTTTTAAGAGGTGGCTCGTCTTTCGTTTTCCAGTGTGAAGAAATTACATTTGTGCCTCTCTTTGTAGAATTTCAATGGTTTAATGAATGTGAAGACAATTTTTCTGTTTGCTGTCAATAATGGAAACTTTCATTGAAATTAGTTCAAGTAATGAGGAGATGAACTTTCTGTTGGTTCCTGTCTGGATTTATGGACTCACTTTTGTCATCTTTAAGCCCCTAATGAGCTGCAGGTTCATATATGAGTATTGTGACAGAGTACAAGTGTGTGAATGAGCGGGAAGCAGGTGGAACAGTGAGGCTACAAGGAGCAAAGGTCACAAAGGAGCAGGACTTCAAGTACTTGGGGTCCACTGTCCAGGAAAATGGGGAGTGTGGTAAAGAGGTGATGAAGAGAGTCCAGGCAGGATGTAGAAAAGTTTTATCAAAGATCAGAGGAAAGGTAATAAGACAGTGGTGAGACCAGCTATGTTGTTTGGTCTGGAGACAGTGGCATTGACAAAAAGACAGGAGACAGAACTGGAAGGAGCAGAAATGAAGATGTTGAGGTTCTCCTGAGGAGTGACAAGGATGGATAAGATCAGGAATGAGATCATCAGAGGTACAGCACAGGTTGAACAACTGGGAGATAAAGTTAGAGAGACCAGACTGAGATGGTTTGGACATGTCCA
Organism: Nematolebias whitei; assembly: GCF_014905685.2. NCBI lineage: Eukaryota > Metazoa > Chordata > Actinopteri > Cyprinodontiformes > Rivulidae > Nematolebias > Nematolebias whitei. The sequence goes on from NC_056509.1 coordinate 22,330,190, forward strand.
GGTCAAGGTCAAGGTTTCTTTATTGTCATTCTGATCATATGTGGTACATGTGGTGGAACAAAATTGTGTACACAGGGTCCCAGTTACTTCCAACAAAAATATAAATGGTAATGAAAAACAGTAATAAGATCTAAGATATGAACGAAGAAAAACACAAAACACTAAGAGTACAGAAACAATACGCCGAACAACATCAGCACCAACATGAGTCTGTGTGGGCAGATGAGTACGATGAATGTCCAGAGGAGGGACAGTGGGTATACTGGTAGAAGGATGTTAGAAATGCAGCTGCCAGGAAAAAGACAAAGAGGAGATGTATGGATGCAGTTAGAGAGGACATGGAGGTAGATGTTTGCTGGTGTCGTTCTGTTTCAGCTCCTTGCTGCTTCCTCTTTCTGCTCATTCTTTTATTTTGTCTGAACTCTGCTGAAGATCAAAGTCTGTCGTACGTGCTGCTCTTGTTTTGGTTTTTCCAGTATGAATACAAGAGACTGAACTTCTTGTTGAATTTTTATTTTTTTTATTTTTTTAGGGGTCACCACAGCGAACTAAGTCGCACGCAGACTTGGCAGTTATTTTTACGTCGGATGTTCTTCCTGACGCAACCACAGACACCGAGCTACCACAGCGCTCCGTGTGGAGCAGAGAGCTGATATCTAGGGCACCCGGAGGAGCAGATGGTGGGGGTTAAGGGCCTTGCTCAAGGGCCCAGAGTGGGACAAATGAGCGTGGGGGCAGGTGTGGGTGCTTCACCTACCCCACCCACATTTTTGATGTCGGTACCGGGGCTTGAACCGGCGATGTTCCGATCACAGGCCCACCTTCTCTAACCTCTGCACCACCACTCCCCTCTTGTTGAACACAATTCATAAATATATGTCACGGTCAGCGGCCCCCGCTGCCCCCCCATCTGCCAAGCCTCTGCCACCTCCTTCAAGCTGCAACCAGAAACCAACATTTATATCTTCTAACTATCATCCCTCAGTCTTAATCATTTCCTTCTATTTCAAGTTTCTGTCTCTGTCTGCTTTTTATATTTTTTATTGTTCTGCTTTGTGTGTGATTTTCTGTTTATCTGTTTCTGTTATGTTCCTCTCATTCCTCAGTCTGCTTCTCCACTCAGTCTTTATCATTCACACCTGTCCCTCATCAGCCACTTGCCCAGGTGCTCTCGTTACTAACTCTCCCTCTGTCACATAAAAAGCCTTTCTTTCCTTCACTCCTTGTCCGGTGATTGTTCTGGGTTTACAGACATTCTCAATCCTCTTCTGTCTTGTCTGGTTTCTGTCCCCCTGATGATCTGCTCTGCCTGGTTTCTGATCCAGTCTGCCAAAAGTAAGTTTTGCTGCACCGACAGCCCTTTTGTTTTGGTATTAAAAATAAATTATTTTTATTTTTTGAACTCCTGCCTCGCTCATCTCTCTGCAATTGGGTTCCGACACTGAGGTTCGTGACAATATATTCCATGTTTAGTTGTTTGTGTTTTAGTCACAGTGTAGTTTGAAAGTTTGAGCAGACAGAACACTTGGCTTTGGAAGACCTTTCATAACATTATAGTTTGTTTTCTATGGTGGTGTTTGGTCTAATGATGAGATTTAAAGTTGGTGAACTATTTTAACCACACATTATTAGATATGGTCATCGTGTTAATATCTGTTACACAGAGTACATCACCTCCTTCTGTGCTGGTCTTATTTCTTCCCTGATCAGCGTTAGATTCGAGCTTCTGAACAAAGACCCACAGTTTTTTTGTAGGTTTTGTGTTGTCTGATTTATTTATTTGTTTATTTTTAATTGTCTCTCGCTTCGAGGCTTGATGTGTTGGAGCGACTGTGCACGGATGAGAAGCAGCAGCTTTGATGGTAACGACAAGAGTTTCGCTTAAATGACTTGAAAAAAGGCATTTGTTTTTAATTACAGCGTTTAATGAAAACTGTGCTATTGATAAGTGTATAAGCAATCTATTGTTATAACTGTTTTGAACGTTCAGTTTCGTTGAAGGTCAAAGGTCAGTTGACACAAAAACAGCTTTGACTCAGTCAGTTTCACAGACATTGATCTAAAACGTAAAATATGACGTGTTCGCTGAGATTAGTTCCCAACACATACTGTGAGTGCTACAAGACTTTGTCATTAACTGCTGAGTCAACCCTATCCATGTGTAAGCAAAATATCTCCTGAACCATTGGAAGATTTGAACAAAACTCTCAGGAAACAACCACTGGGTTTAGATTTATAACTGGTTTACTTGTTGCAGTCAAACAATTTCAAGCTGCTCAGCGCAGCTAATTGAAAATAGCCAACACCAAATAGACTACCACCCATTCAAATGTGTTGAACTGAAAGTGGTAGTAGCTGAGAGTGATGAGCAGCACACACTTTGAGCACTAACTGATAGTGCAGGAACATATAATATAACCTGCATTTGTTTTTGTTTTAAGGCTGAGCAAAATGTCTCTAATAAACATCTTGAGATGGTTTGGGATTAAAAGTGTGGTGTGAAAAGAAGGTGAGCAAAATGCCTTTAGGAAGAAGAAACATGCAACCCAAGAAATAGACTGAACCAACGTTAAAAAAAGACTGGCAAAAACAAAAATAAAAAGTTTTATTTGCATTTTTTTGTTATTATTTTAACATTTATTTCTATAATTCTTTCTTTACATAATTTATTATAAGTTTTATTTACTTTATACACACACACACACACGCACACACACACGCACACACACACACACACACACACACACACATATATATATATATATATATATATATATAATAGTCATATCATAAGTAAATGAGCAAAAGAGCACTCTAAATGTAAAGTGTTAATATTTTTACTATTATATTAGTTTGTTTTAGTGTATGGCTTTGCCTTTTGGCGTCAAGCTTTAATTAAACCCAGTAGATACTACAGAACAGATGCGAGATATAAACACACTACCTGCACCAATTTCTTTTCCCACTTTGTCATTTTCTTGACAAACATCCAACATGAGCGTCACTGAATTGTTGCATTTTGACTGAAGTGTGACAAACTATCTTTTCACCACAAGAGGGGGATGAAGCCTTTCTGCTCAGCTGTAATCACACAAGAATTACTCTGTGACAACTGATGTAGATTAGTTTTTTTTATCCATTGAGCTGTTTCTTAACTTTGAGGAAGGAAAGTAGAGATTTGAATGCTTTAATCTAATGATTCAAATGGAAATTAAAACATTGAGGGGCTGATCAATAGATTTTTTCTGTTTGCAGTTTCATAAATAATATTTGTTTACTTTATTTGGTATTTTCAGTCTTATTTTGTTCTGGAGGCACTGCAGTAAGTATTTTCTGACCTCCTTGTCCTGATGGGGCAGAGGCAGTGCAACCAACCTGGGACCCGAAAGCCCCAGGCTCGATCACCAGCCACCCCCAATCGCTGTGGTGCAAGACACCCAATCCCCAATTACTCTCCGGGCGCCTAAATAGCTGCCCACTGCTCCACCCGGGTGCATCCCAGGTGCGATGGGTCAAATGCAGAGAACCAACTTCTCCACTGTATGGAAACATACAATGATGATACACAGCACTTTATTTTTGCATGCTGCTTTTAAGTCATTTGTTGTAATAAAAGATGAACAAAATAAGCAACTCTCATTATTGGATGATTGTTTTTAGGTCGTTTTGGCAGATGAAGATAATAACAAGCATAAAACTAAAATACAGAACCAAAAAAGTTCAATCTGGTCCTCTGCACATTCAAAAAACAAGAAAACAAACAAACAAACAAACAAAAAAAAAAAAGCAAAAAAAAAATGTAGAAACGTTTCGTCTCTCATCCGAAAGACTTCCTCAGTCTGAGGTGCTGTATTCAGCTCAGTCTCTTAGGGTGCATTCACACTAGCCCTGTTTAGTCCGCTTTAATCGAACTCTAGCTCGTTTTCCTAGAAAGTCCGGTTCGTTTGGGGAGGTGTGAACGTGCCATCGAACTCTGTCACGGAACAAAAGGTGAACTCTGGCTCGGGCTAAAACCTAGGTCTCGATCCGTTAGAAGAGAACTCCAGCGCGGTTCGAGTGCAGTGGGAATGTAAACAGACCGAGCCCTGCTCCGCAGGACAAACACTCATTTCTCTGACCTTATATGGAGCCGTCAGCTGCCTTGTGTGAAAAACAATATTCTCCATGGTCTTCTGTCTCATCTTCTGCTCATGCTAAGTCCATTTTTGAAAAATGACAAAATATAACTCCTAAAACTGCTAAAACTTGATGCCACTTCGTTTTTATTTTTATTTACAGAAGAAGAAGAAGACGTGTCTTCAGAGGTTTTTGTGTCGTTTCTTTCAGTAGTTCTTGGTGCAGCGCCCCCACAGGTGAGCGGGGGAATAGGTTGGTTCAACAGGTTGACTCGACTGCACAGTGCAGTGTGAATGCAAACGCACCAGCTCAAATGTAAACAAAAGGTCATGAATATTGGTCCCGAACCGAACCGAGTCTACCGGACTATCTGGTGTGAAAACGACCTTAAATAGCACCTTCTCAGAGTGGATCAACCAGTTTGCTGCTGACAACCAAAACCAGCTGCTCACATGGTCAAAAATGGTCTATTGTTGCCAACCTGTACATGGAGGAGGTAGAAAAGAGAGCCTTGACGTCCTTTTCAGGGACACCACCAAGTCATTGGTTCAGGTATGTTGACGACACCTGGGTTAAAATCAAATCTCAGGAAGTCCAACATTTTACTGACCACATCAACTCTGTGGATAAATACATCAAGTTCACACGAGAAGATGTAAAAAATGGCAAGTTGGCTTTCTTGGACTGTGAGGTCTCAGTCTCTGATAGAGGACTTTTGCAAACTGAGGTGTACCACAAACCCACCCACACAGACCAGTATTTGCAGTTTGACTCCCATCACCCTTTGGAGCACAAGTTAGGAGTCATCAGGACTCTGTACCACAGAGCAGACAGCGTCCCCACTAGCTCAGGAACCAGGCAGAAGGAGAAATCCTACACAAAACAGGCTCTAGAGCAATGTGGATATCCTAACTGGGCCTTCCTGAAAGCAGAGAAGAAACCCAAACAGGACTCCAGTCAGCCAACAGGTGAAAAGGAGGAACCCAGACCCAGACCAGTGGTCATTCCATATGTTGAGGGAGTATCAGAGAAACTGAGACGTTTAATTTCTAAACACAACGTCCCAACGAGGCCTCCGGGTTCAATTGTCCCCCTCTTACGATGCTGTGATTGCTAGTATCACTCAGCCCTCTGTGAACAGTAAACAGCCATCAGTGTGCTAATGATCCATTGTTAGGCTGATGGTCCTTCTTGAGCATGTGAGCAGCTGGTTTTGGTTGTCAGCAGCAAACTGGTTGATCCACTCTGAGACTGAGCTGAATACAGCACCTCAGACAGGAAGTCTCTTGGATGAGAGACGAAATGTTTCTACGTTTTTTTTTTTTGTTTGTTTTGTTTTCTTGTTTTTTGAATGTCCAGAGGACCAGATTGAACTTTTTTGGATTTTTCTACCTGGATTATTGAGCATGCATCAGGATAAAATACAGAACAGCTTTATCTACACACAGACTGATGCAAAGACCAGGTTTGCACCTTGCAGACCACTTTACTTTGATTTAGAGGAGAGCAGGATCACTGGAGTCACTTTAATGTTCAAAACTAAATGTAAAATTGATTAATTAGCAACAAACATAATCAAGGCTCTAATTCTTTACAATAAATATGTAAAAGTTATCAATCATGTCTTCAAACTGATTACCTTTACATAAAACTGATTCTGAGCTTCATCGAAAGCAGAAAATATGCACAAAGTTTCACTTCTTTAGTTCTGGACAAATTGTTTAGAACTGGTAGATTTTAAAGTTAAAACGTTAATACATGTACACGTGGAAGAAAACCGAGTCAACCTTAAGTATTAGTTTAATTTTACAGTAATTTGACATAATTTGTACCATGCTACATAACTGAAACACAAAGGGTTGAGCTTTGGTTACAGGCTGGCTTTTGTTCTCTTTATTATGTTTTGTGGATATGCAGTAGGTTTCATTAGGAGGAGATTTGTGCCAGACGAGACACACGGATACGCTGCCATAGGGAGCAGCCTCATAACGTGGCCTAGTTAAAGGTTTTCTGTTGTTTGCATCTCAAGTTGGTCAAAATTTCCCAAGATGTGGCTTGTAAGCGTGTGGTACTGTGTGTTGTTGCTTAGGAACTGTTCCTCCGGTGTCTCCAGTAGGTGGTCTTTTTTATGAATATCATTACATTTCCCCATTCAAGGGAGGGGAGATGTCTTTATCCCTTGCAGAACACGTATGTCAGTGTTTTCACGCTTACATTGCGGAGGGAAATGTTGGCTTACTGCTCAGACTTTACTGATAGCTGCTGCTGTGATCCACAGAAGCAGCGCAGACAGGAAGATGCAAACGTAAATGGACTGTACTTATATAATACTTTCTAACTAGTCAAGATACTCAAAGCACTTTACAACAATCTGTGCCCTCATTTACCCATTCATACAGCACTCTACTACATCTCTACAAAGATAATCTGAATCTATTGAGGTCAATCAGTGCTTTAGATCACATTCTTGCATCGATGGGACACACATTTGAGGCAATGAGGGGTTCAGTGTCTTGCCCAGGCACACTTCAACATGTGACTGCTGGTGGAATTGAACCCTCTACTCTCCTATTGGCGGACAACTACTCTAACCGCTCAGCCACAGCTGCCCTACAACAAGGTGATGTGGTCATAGCAAAAAGAAAGTCCATGCGCTTTCCATTTGTTTTACATATCAAGACATAAACAGTGGTTCCCAACCATGGTCCCTGAGGAACACCATCCTTGATGTTTTAGTTGTTCCTCTGCTTCAACACACCTGATTTGAATGAAAGAGTGATTAACTGGCCTCTGCCAAACTTAAGGAAGTAATTAAACCACTGAATCCAGTTTGTTGGAGCAGAGAAACAACTAAAACGTGCAGGATGGTGTTCCTCAGGGACTAGAATTCCATAGAAAGAGATATTATTTGCAAGTGGAAAACATTTGCTGCCAGATGTCCAAGCAATGGATGCAACAACAATTTCACCCCAAGGTCTGACCATGCAATGCTCAGAGGGAAAAAAACTAAACTAGAGTTTTATCTTTATGCTCTTTTATAAGATAGCTCCAGACACAAACACAAACGTCTCCCTGAAGCAATTTACAAAACTTAATGAATTAACTCACTTAAGCCATCTCTTTGGTTAACATGTATTAAAGCTAACTACAAACTGAGCATCATCATCAGTACTACTTCTGTGATGAATCTGTTTGTTGTTTTTAATCCTGAGAGCGGGCGGTCGCACGCTAATGCCATCAGTTCATCACAACACAACAAAGGAGGAGAATCAAGATTATCCAGTCAAAGTTTAGACCTCCGCCTGACTGGATCGCTGTGCTGAGACTTAGAGACGTTTGGAAATGAAAACGTGGACATTTTTAAGAACTAGAGCAGTGCTGTAATGTGAGAAACTGAAAAAGTTAGAAACAACTACAGCACTTCACGTTTGCTACTAAAGGCTATTTTACAAACCATTTCATTGCTTTTGTTTAATAATTAATAATGTGGTGGAATTTGTTGTGAGTTTTTGTACAGTTAAGATTAGACTTGAATAATTTTATCCATCCATCTATTATCTATACCCACTTTTTCATTTTTGGATCATGGGCGTCACTGGTGCCCATGTCCAGCAGTCACTGTGCGAGAGGTGGGGTACACCCTGGACAGGTCTCCAGTCCATCACAGGGACACATAGAGACAAACGAGACAAACAACCATTCACTTTCTCACTGTCAATTTAGACAATTTAGTTACCAGTCAGTCTAACATGCATGTTTTTGTTCGGTGGGAGGAAACCAGAGGACCCGGAGAAAACCCACACATGCACGAAGAGAACAAGCAAACTCCACCCAGAAAGGCCCCACTGGCTTGAATTTGAACTGGCAACCTAGAGATGCACCGATACGATACAATATCGGTATCAGCACCGATATCGGAGAAAACTTCTGGCTCATGTATCGTGACAATGTGACCGATCCATGACTGGGCAGATCTATTTACTCTAATTCTATGCTTTGTGGCATCACGTGCTAGCGTACTGACTGAACAAATTAAAGTTGTGTTGTTTTTATATGTTTGACCAAGCTTGTGAAGCTCTTGGTGTGGTTAAATGTGCTGTTCTGGTGCAGAGTTTTCAAAAAAATTTGTATTTCAGTACTTTCATGTCTGCGTTTAACAAAAAAAATGTTTTAAATTAATTCAGCACTGGGTTTGTAAGCTCAAACATCCACGTAGACAACAAAAATGGCTAAATCATGTCATCTGGACCTGTTTCAGAAACGGGTCCAGATGACATTTTTGCAAATTCAGCACAGTTTTTCTGTATCAGATCGGTATCGGAACAGTATCGGACGATACTAAACCGCAGATATCAGTATTGGATCGGAAATTAAAAAGTGGATATCTAAGCTGAATAATTTTAGAATCTGGAAAACTAAAAACATTGTTTTATTGTTCTGATACAAATAAATCTAAGAATTGAAAGGCAGCATGACCGTAGCTTAATACAACAAAAGGCTGTAATGTTTTAATCTACTCGTGTGTTTCCAAAATCAAAAGCCTTATATTCTACAAAATCCACTTGCTTACATTTGTTTCTAATTAATCATGGAAGGCAGTAAGACTCTATCCAGAGGTGTATCCACAGGAGGTCCGGTCTGGGGTCCCTACAGTTGTGTCCTCTCTTACTCTTACCGTGTGCACTCTGTATGGGGCAGAGGCTCTGGGCTTGGCCCCCCTGTTGTCCTGCTGCGACTCCATCTGCTTTGGAGGTGGTTACATCCTCAGACTGATGGCAACACAATGACTTCATGACACGTGTCGCAGTGAGTGACAGAGAGTCTCGTCCCAACTGGGCTTCCTGACGACCACCACGATCACACTAGTAGTCGGCACATTGCCAAGGCTAATGGGAGGACTGATCCTCCTGCGGTGGAATGGGACTTGTAGTTTACAGCTGGCTGGTAATTTAGGACAAGGAGTTAATCTCTCTGGCTTCTGTCCTGAGACACTTTGTGGAGGCACGAGCACATAAGCCTTCCAGTACGCTGCCGAAGCTTAAAGCAATGATTTGTGGTGAAACAGGCATCCATCGGTACCAACACCTAATTTGTACATGTGAGTTAATAGCTGCTCAACCACCAGAGAGTCTATTGTTCCCCCTTCTTTTCTGAAGCTGCCTTCTAAACTGGTTTCTGAAGTTTCCCAGTTGACCCAGCGGGACTGCTTTCACACACCTGTCAACACGCTGCTTCCTTCCACTTTGGTGGGCTGGAGTTAAAAAGAAATTGCCTCCTTCATCTCCCACTCTTCTCCTCCTTGCCGAAAACAGGATGATAAAAGCGAGAGTTTCACATCAGAACAACTGCAACAATACTACTGTACCTTCAAAGGGGGGGAGACGCCACATTGTGAGATGACAGGGTGTTGATCTGAAAGTGTTGTCTCCTTTCTGTCTGAGATCAGAGGAGGCCTGGTGGATGTGTTGCCGCGCTGCTCTGACGGTTCTGACCAGTGCGCTGGAAGAGAAGTGTCACTCTCTGTCGTTTGTCTCTGTCACTGCTTCTTTTGCTCATTTATCATAATGCAGTTGGTTGGTGTGTCCAACCGATCGGCTCTTTAATGTCAGGAACGATCTCTTGCTGTTTGCATGACCACACATCAGCAATCAATTTTTCAGCCACAGAAAAATACAAAAATGGCTACATCTCTGTCAAGTCTGCAGTAATTGAGCTAAAATTTGTTTTGCTAGTAGCTAAACCAGTATTAGTAGCAGGGATGCACCGATCCACATTTTTTTTTACTTCCAATACCTAAATCTGGATATCGGCCGATACTGATACTATTCCATTATCATCGCCATTATCAATTTTATATGAGGCTGTAATAATCTCCTCTCAAGTACAATTTGTACAAATATATACATGCATGTCCAAAAAGGCAACTTGAGGTAAGTTTTATTAATGTTGGATACGTTTCAAAGTTAGAACTAAATCCTGCTAACACAAAACATGTTTTATTCCTAGCTTTAAAGTCAGTGTCAGAGTCAGAGGGTTTTATTGTTATACGCACCACTTGTGGTACATGTGGTAGAACAAGATTATGTACACAGGGCCCCAGTTACATCCCACAATAAAATTTAAAGAAAAACAGCAGTAAGATCATGAACTAAGAAAAACATCAACTAAATATATACTAAGCACTAAAAGCATAAAAAAATATGCCGAAGTGTGTATTAAAGTGATTAAATGGCTTCAAAACATCTGCTAAGTTCATGGAACAAACGAACACAGATGTGTTCCTGTTTTTAGTATTTTACATCGCTTTATAATGTAGCAGTTTTTGTCTCTTTAAAAAACCAAAACAATTTTCTTTTATTTTTCACGTCATGTTTTTTTATGATTGTCTACTGTTGTTATGATAAATCTCCTGGAGGGTAAACTATATCTTGGCTGCAAGTATTCAATCAAGCTGTGAAGCAGACAGTCTGATTTTGGTCAGCCGCGCTCAGTCTGCTCCTCCTCTGAGACGGGCAGACTGAGCGTGGCTGACTGAAATCAGACTGCCTGCTTTGGACTGAATGAGAGGAACACACCGCTGAAACCACGGAACTCGAACGTCTAATGTAAAGCTAACTTTACTACGGTGCCTGGCTAAACAAGCCTCGTGTTCTTTAATGTGGTGCTTTTTCAAATGTTTATTAAGTTCTATGTATTGGAGGTCGTGACGGAGCTTCCTCCACTCGGTACAGCGGCTCTGCAGACATTGCACGTTGCTGTCTTGCAGTGTTTAGTGTAAAATACTTCCACATACCAGACATGTTACAATGAAAAGTTGGTTAGCCGTTAGCCACAGTGCTACTCAGTCCTCAGTGTTTACTCACATTTTAGCTGGCTGTAAACTATGAAATGTATTTCCTGGATGTGAGGCGGGTCTTATTACTCTGGGTTCATGAAACACGCCTCCGCTCAGGAAATCCATTCCATAGTTTGAAGCCAACATGCAGAGCAACAGACAGGGAGTCACATGAGGAGACGTTTCATCAGACACAGACATGCATCATGGATCAGAAATCTCTGCAGGTTGGATCGGAAAAATCAGATACGTAAATTAATACCAGCAAAAGTGAAAGAAACGTGTGGCACATAAAAAAACAAAACTAAAAACTGGAGGCAGGCGGTGGTGGAATCCACCATCGTGGATTAAATAAAATAAAACTAAAAACAGGTGCGGGTGGAAAAAAACACCGTCCGCTGACGCAGCAGTTGAGTCCAGTTACGCTTCAGGCGGGTCGCTGGCAGTGAGCCATCTGAACTTTCTTTAATTCTTTCAACCGGTTGGTCTGCGCGCTGTCAAACGACAGCGCGCTGCTGGTGATCCAAATTAGATCGTCAGCCATGTGCATCCGCTGACGCAATCAAAAGCCCAACAACGACCCGGCCTGCCATCCAGCACAATAATTAATGGATTTCTAACCCGCCCATGGGACGTGTTAGAAATGACAGTTTTAGCCAGTGCCTGGCGACACAATCATGTGACTGCGACTAGTCGACATGAAATTTTAAAACTTGCGAGATGTCCTAGAATCGTTAACCCCTACTGTGAGCGCTAATATATTTGCATTAAGAGCAAATAAGGTTTGACCAAAGTGGCTACACAGGCGCATCTCAAAAAATGAGAATATTGTGAAATAATTTACTTTAATCTGAAAAGAGAACGTTGAACCACTGAGCAACATTCCAGCTCTTTGTCTCCTCAGCAGGTAAGGCGCTTCTGATGTCTCTGGCTCAGGAGTGGCTTGACTTGAGGAATGAGACATTTGTAGCTCATGTCCCGGAGTTAATCAGCTGATCAGTGTGTGACACCAGGAGTTCACAGTATTGAAGCTCTTTACAATATTCAAATTTTCTGAGAGTCAAAGAGGTTTTATTGTCATTTCTGCTACGTACAAGTACATATTGAAATGAAACAACGTTCCTCCAGGATCACGGTGCAACATAAAGTGCAAAACAATACAACACACAGTGCAGATACACAACAAAGCAATAAATACAAACAGACTTATAATAAATGCAAAAAGACATCTAACCTAATCTAAACGTGTAGGTGGTAAGTTGTTATGGTGAGATGCCGAATTTTGGTTTTTCTTTATTTGTAAGTCATAATTATCAAAATTACAAGAAATACAGGCTTGGGATATTTTAATCTGTGTAATCTATGTAATATATGCATTTTACTCTTTAAAATAATTAACAAAAAATATTGAACTTTTTCAGAATATTATATATTTTTTTGTTGCACCTGTACTTCTGTCCCTTTTCAGCAAATAATGCTCTTAGTTTAAAACTGTGGCATGAAAAGTCAGGAGGTGTTCTGCATTCCATCAAGGAATGTGGTCTTTATATATATATATATATATATATATATATATATATATATA
>NC_056509.1:22342825-22350206 GCF_014905685.2 Nematolebias whitei
TATATATATATATATATATGTATATATATATAATTTTTTCTTTTTAAGTAGAGCAGCTGCACTGATGAAGGCAAACAGGCCTGTGCCTGTCCTTGGTCCTGCTGAATCTCATCTCATTGATTTAGATTATATTTTGTATATTTTCATGATGTCTTTATCTTTCTATTAAGGGTGCCCATGCTTATGCAATTTTTTGATTCACTTTTCTACCCCCAGTTTTGGAAAAACCCATACAAAAATATATAAAAATACGAAGTTGGGTTAGGAATAGTATATGATGACACTGTACGACATCAACAAAATGAGCTAAAAACAACATGCTTCACAGTAAATATGTCATTCAAAGTTTAAACAGGTTACAATAAAATGGTACTTCATGTGACAAATGGGCATTTTCAAATAATTTACGACTTGTACACAGCCACGGTTAACAGTTTTTATACTTTTTTAATGATGTAACCACAAAAAAATTAAAATTTGACTTATGTCATACTCTAACTTTTGAATTGTCTTAATTTTCCTAAATTTTTGCCAACAATTGTTTTTATTTTCCTAAACTTCTTGTACAGATTATTCATGAAAATGTAATTGTTATTGTCTCCTGTTATGCTGTGTGTCTCAGAGCTACAGGACTTGTGATTTTTCTTCAAATGTGATGAGCGCATACATCCAAACTCAGTGGCTTCCATTGCATCAGAGCTCAGAAGTTTTCTCTTTAAAACTGGAAGTGACAAGTGTTTTAACAAGTCACATGTCTTAAATAAAACACTGTAGAGACATGTAAATGTACACGTGTGATAACCAGACCTATACAGTGTTTATACTTTGGACATTTGTACATTATGAGTTATAGTTTTCAAACAGTGACTGGTTGAGGCTTAGTTTCTGCTTTGCATGTTAGTCTGTCTGGGGAGTGGTGGCGCAGAGGTTAGAGAAGGTGGGCCTGTGTTCGGAAGATCGTCTGTTCAACTCCTGGTATGGACCACATCAAAATGTGGGTGGGATAGGTGAAGCAAGTGCACCTGCCTTCTCCCTCATTTGCCCCACTCTGGGCCCTTGAGCAAGGCCCTCAACCCCACCATCTGCTCCCCTGGGCACCCTAAATAGCAGCTCTCTGCTCCACACAGAGGGCTGTGGTAGCTCGGTGGTCTGTGGTTGAGTCAGGAAGGGGATCCGGCGTAAAAACTGCCAAGTCTTCATGCAACAGTTCGCTGTGTTGACCCCTGATGAAAGGAGCAGCTGAAAGAAAGAAAAAAATACTTAGTCTGCCTGTCTGGTTACGACTTCTGTCAGGGAGTGAAAGACACGTATGTGGTTATGTAAAGAACTTGGCACTGGCAGCAGCTTTAACATTACTTTTGACCTTTTGTCCTACCATTTTATGCTGTTTGTACATAAACATTTGGGATTTTTTTTTACAACTTTGATTATTACAACACAGCACAGGGGCGCAACTAGTACAGCTGCTGCCTCTCAGCGAGCAGGCCCCTGGTTCAAATCCTGGACCAGGGGCCTTTCTGGGTGGAGTTTGCATGTTCTCTCCGTGCATGCGTGGGTTTTCTCCGGGTACTCCGGTTTCCTCCCACAAACCAAAAACTTGCATGTTAGGCTGATTGGTAACTCTAAATTGTTCCTAGGTGTGAGTGAGAGAGTGAATGGTTGTTTGTCTCTATGTGTCCCTGTGATGGACTGGAGACCTGTCCAGGGTGTCCCCCGCCCCTCGCACAGTGATTGCTGGACATGGGCACCAGCGACCCCAGTGACCCAAAATGGAAGAAGCGGGTAAAAGATAATGGATGGATGGAATTTGGGCTCAAACTGAAGTAACAGCATGCCAGAGTGGGAGAAACAAATATATTTTTTGACGACTCTTTGATCTTTATTGTAGTACCTACATTCATTTTAATTGAGGACTCTTGTTGTAATCTAACCGGTAAACTGTCCAGAGTTTCAGAAAGTAAAGAGACTGTTTAGACTGTTGTGCTTTGGTAGTTCTCTGCACTCTTTTACTCTTTTCGTTGTCCTCATTTCTTTATTTTTGGTGTGTTTACAGGATGTGCAGGAGAATGACCAGCTGCATCTGGAAACCATGGCGATCTTTGTCACTGGGAGAGAGGATCCTTTCCATCCACCCTAAGACATCAAGCCAATCATCGATGGAACACAGGTCCTCAATGAAGTGTCTTCTGTTGTTGCAACAACTGTTGTCATGTTCTTCAGGCTCATGTACTCAACCTAAAATATCCAAAAATCTACAGTACACTCTTGACTTCATTCAAAAAGTCCTGATGGAGCTTAGTGGGAAAAAGATGTCCCCAAAGGTTTATAGGCTGAGTACCAGCTTTGCAGCTGTTGAATTTGACTTAACTCACTTGATTTTGTTTTTCCATTGGTTCTTCTACAACCAAGACAGTTATTAACCTTTATGAGGTTTGTGTTCAGAGATTCCAGTTGCACAACAGCCTAAGTTTAGAGACTGCCAGTGTCACTGTGTTGGAAAACTGGAGAGCAGTTGGATTTGTACTGCAGTGTTTGTTTTTCAAGCCAAGGGGCTGGACCTTCTCCACCCATATGTTGGAAAGTTATGGAACTGTCTAAAACACTTGTAAATGAGTCTCCGAGGCTCACTGTGATTAATCTGTATAAATAAAAGTTGAATGAATTAAAACTGACCATAATTCCTATAGAAATAGTACTAACTGTATTATTTAGTAACGTATTTCCCCCTGACCATTCTGAAAAGGGGCATTAGCTGATTTTGTTTGAGGAAGAATATCTAATTTTCCTTTCACCCCATTTAGGAAAATATGTTGTAAAGTTGAGTGTTATTTGTAACTTCATGGAGTAAGTTCTTTGAGTTTCAGAGTATTTTGTTTCTCTTCAGCAGGTTTGACAAGGACAAAATGTACCCATTCCAAAGTCTGTTAGCTAAACTGCAGACATATATATATATTTTTTTTGTACCACTAGATCACATGTGTCAAACTCAAGGCCCGTGGGCCAAATCTGGCCCACCATAACCATTTCTGTGGCTCTCTACACCCTAGAGGGCCACAGAGACAGAACTTCAAGGTAACAGTTGTGTGCTTCAATATTACTTTATTAGTCATTCAAATCAGTTTTTGTATTTATAATGATTAATTAATCTAATATAAAATATTTAACTTTTAGAAGTAGTCATCAAATGCAGAGACAGTTATATTTTGCCAGTTTGTTAATAGGTCGTTTTATCAATACTTTATTATATAATAGTTTATGTTAGGTGGGTGAATGATCTGATCATCTGACTGTTGATTGCAGTAATCCACATTATTAGCAGAAATAGAAGACCCCAAACCAATTTTCACTTCATGGAGGCTTGGATTGACACTATTAATGGCACCCAAACCTTCCTCTAACCCCCAACCATAAACCCATTTTCCTTTTTTTATAATGGGATGTCAAGAGTTTTGGTTAGTGTAAATTACAAATAGTTTCAAAATAATACATTGACAGTTCTCGGATAAAATATTAAATTATATATTAAGCCTTCAGATTGAACTCAAACTTGTTGGTCAACGACCAAAAAGTCATTGTGTATCAAGACTAGGTATGGGGCCAATCCGATCCAGTATCGGTATCGGCCTCCGATACCAGCATAATTTACGTATCGGATTTTCCGATCCACCTGCCGATATTTCCGATCCATGATGCATGTTGGCTTCAAACTATGGAATGGATTTCCTGAACGGCGGCGTGTCTCATGAACCCAGAGTAATAAGACCCGCCTCACATTCAGGAAATCCAGTTCATAGTTTGCAGCCAGCTACAACGTGAGGACTGAGTTAGCAGCATGTAGCTAACAGCTAACAAACTTTTCATCTCAACATGTCCGCTGTGTGGAAGTATTTTACACTAAACACCACAAAACAAGACAGCAACATGCAATGTCTGCAGAGACATAGCGCCACATTTAACCACGTTAAAGTTATCCTGATGCATGCTCACGTTAAAGTTAGTTTTACGATGGACATTCGAGCTCCATGGCTTCAGCGGGGCGCTACTTTTTGCTCAACCCGAAACGGGCAACTCGACCCCGGGCAGCCACGCCCAATCTGCTCCGCTCCATCTGCCCATCTCTGAGGAGGGACAGACTGAGCACGGCTGCCCCAAATCAGGCTGTTAGCTTCAGATTGAACAAGAAGAAGACATCTCTGAAACCACGGAGCTCAAATGTTTACAGAGAAGTTGCTAAACTTCATCATAATTAATGACCAACCACTATCAGTTGTAGAAGACGAAGGATTTTGCAGTTTGGTACTTGCAGCCAAGATATAGTTTACCCTCCAGGAGATATTTATCAGTACAACAGTAGACAATCATAAGAAAAAAACACGATTTGAAAATTATATATATTAAAAACAAAAACAGCTACATTATAAAGTGATGTAAAATACTAAAAACAAGAACATGTCTGTTGGTTTATGCCATGAACTTAGCAGATGTTTGAAGCCATTTAACATTTTATTTAATTCGTTCATTTAAAAGAAACAAAATAAAAAAAATCATCAAAAACAAAACATTGAATGAAAAGAGTGCAGAAAGAAGAAAAATTCTTATATCTGCCCCTTATAAAATATAAAATAACATTAAACAATCACTTAAATTAATCACTTTAATATCCACTTTAAAACTAGGAATAAAAAGAAACATGTTTTGTGTTAGCAGAATTTAATTCTAACTTTCAAACTTATCCAACATTAATAAAAAACTTACCTCAAGTTGCCTTTTTGGACATGCATGCATATATTTGTACAAATTGTACTTGAGAGGAGATTATTACAGCCTCATATAAAATCAATGATGATCATGATATCAGAACTGGATCGGTATCGTCCGATACTCAGATCAAGGTATCAGGATCGGATCGGAAGTAAAAAAAAGTGGATCGGTCCATACCTAATCAAGACTACTGATATTCATTTAGTAATTCATGCTCAGATCAGTGATAGCAGACAAATGACTAGTTTCACAGCTTACTGTTCTTGTACGATAAAAGCAAATCTCATCAAGTAGTGGGACAAATAAAATTGTGTCTGGAGTTGAAGTTAAGCACTAAAACGTGTCAGCAGGAACGGGTTCATCTCAGACCAAATACTTGAACTGACCGAAATATTCCCAATTTAAAGGCAACCAAATGGACATAACTGAGGCCTACAGACACCATAAACCCAACATGGAGGAGCAGCTGTTCATGGATGGCACTCTGCCACTGCTCTCTGTCTGCCTGCTGTGGAGGCCAACTATCCACAAATGAGAAATTAGAAAGTCATTAGGAAACACAAATAGCAGGACGGCACATAGTCGCAAGCAACTCCACACTAAATTAGTGTCTTCATCTAAACAAGCGTCCTGGTGGAAGAATACTTTTTGTGCTCATTGTTTATTAAACCATTGATAAAATATATGTCTTCAATGTAGGTGATAAAGAAACAGCTGGAGGAGTATTGTGCCACAAATTAGGTTAATTGGCAACAGGTCTGTAAAAGGAACGAGTATAAAAAGAGCATTTTAGAGACACTGAACCTTTCAAAAGTGAAAATAGGCAACAGTTCACCAGAATGTAAACAACTACATCTAAAAACATTTAAAAAAAAAAAAGGTCTTGCAAATCCCATCATCTACAGTTCATAATGTAATCTAAAGATTCCAAGAACCTTCAGAAATCTTTATCTACAAATGACAAAATGGAAAGTCGGTACTGGATAACTGTGGTCTTTAGACCACTACATTAAAACAGGTTGGATTCTCTTCTGGATGTAACTCATTGGTGTCAGAAGCATTTATAATGTGTGGGTGACACACTGGTGGGGGGTCTGGGAGTCCTCCCCCAGAAAATTTTGAATGAAGTATCATGCCATTTCCTGCAATCTGGTGTATTTTAACTGGTTGTTAAACATCTTTACCTACATACCTGTAAGTAAACACTTGGTTCTATTTTAGAGAACACTCCGCCCCCGATCGATAACTACAGACACTAACGGCACTAACTAATACAGCCGTACTTGCTAAGATGCTACAGACGTAGCACTTTGCTTCTCTCATCCATCCTAACCTCCCCCCTCCCCCGATCAACAATTGCTGGCCCTAATGTAGTGCTAAGCTAGTGCGCAACACAGAGGTGTCTCCCCCTCCTTCCCCCTCCCCCCGCTCCATCAAGACATCTAATGGAAGCACTGCATGCAGTGTGGTGAATGGTTGTAGGTAACCAGGAAACCCGAAGTGGATTTTTAGTGGTTTTAGGATTCTCACGTGGAATGGATTCTTTCACAAATAAATAGAAACAGTGCTGGGTGAACTAATATTTCATGCTGAATGTGTGTGTGTGTGTGTGTGTGTGTGGGGGGGGGGGGGGGCATACAAATATTTTTCAAATGTGAGGGGGACATGTCCCCTTCGAATATAATTGTTGCAACACATATGACATACCTGTGTGGGTCTCAAGAACACTTCTGTAACTCACTCAAGAAGGCATTTGACACAGTCAATCATAATTTATTAATAACAAAAAAACTTGAACGTTATGGGATAATGTGCTTGCTGGCAGTTTTTTTTTTTTATGTCTTAAATTGTGTCCTGTTAGGACAAGGTGTGAAGAGATTCTTTTTTTCTTCTTCTGTAATGCCACGATCCTCTCCTCATGGCTTTGTCCCTTTTTCTATCTAAAAATTGTATTCTGAAAAGGATAAGAAGGCCGTGTCTTTAAAGAGCAGCAGCTACGTGCACTCTGCTCATCTTTCAAACGACTGTACAGACATATTCTCGTTGTATCTCGGTACAATGATAATAAAGCTTATTCTGATTCTGATAAGGGGAGTAGCACTAGACTGGGTTCAAATTTATATGAAAGGCAGACAGCGGTATGTGAAGTTGGGAGATGTTTGTTCTGGATGTTTGGACATTGTTTGTGGGGTTCCTCAGGGGTCAGTCCTGGGTCCCAAAATGTTTATAATTTATATAAATGATCTATATATGGCACCTGAAATATAATATATAATAACATTATTCAATTATTTTTGATGTTTTTGTTATTCATGCTTTTTTTTGTTGTTAAGTTAAAGAAAAAAATATTGTTTATCTACTGTAGTTAACTTAAATAGATACTATACTGATGGGTTAAATATGGGTTTAGTTGTTACATATGTGGATTAAACATTTAATAAATGTAAGACTATTTTAGTGGTTAAGAAGTGGGAATTTTGATAAGTTTATACTTCTACCCACTCCCCTTAATATGTAAAACAAAAGTTTTGAAATTATGCATCATGCTGTATTTTTTAATGACATATATATATATATATATATATATATATATATATATATATATATATATATAAGTAAA
>NC_056509.1:22350606-22368437 GCF_014905685.2 Nematolebias whitei
AGGCGTTCCCAGGCCAGCCGAGAAACATAGTCCCTCCAGCGTGTCCTCGGTCTTCCTCTGGGTCTCCTCCCGGTGGGACGTGTCCGGAACACCTCACCAGGGAGGCGTCCAGGAGGCATCCTAAACAGATGCCCGAGCCACCTCAACTGGCTCCTCTTGACGTGGAGAAGCAGTGGCTCTACTCTGAGTCCCTCCCGGATGATCGAGCTTCTCACCCTATCTCTAAGGGAGAGCCCAGACACCCTGCGGAGAAAACTCATTTCGGCTGCTTGTATCCGAGATCTCATTCTTTCGGTCACAACCCAAAGCTCGTGACCATAGATGAGGGTAGGAACGTAGATCTATCGGTAAATTGAGAGCTTCGCCTTTTGACTCAGCTCTCTCTTCACCACGACAAACCTGTACAGCGCCTGGTTCACTGCAGACGCAGCACCTATCCGCCTATCGATCTCACGTTCCGTTTTGCCCTCATTCGTGAACAAGACCCCAAGATACTTGAACTCCTCCACTAGGGGCAGGACCTCCTCCCTGACCCGGAGAGGGCACTCTACCCTTTTCTGGCTCAAGACCATGGCCTCGGATTTGGAGGAACTGATCTTCATTCTGGCCGCGTCACACTCGGCTGCGAACCGCTCCAGCGAAAGCTGTAGATCACAATCTGATGAAGCCAACAGGACCACATCATCTGCAAAAAGCAGAGATGCAATCCTAAGGCCACCAAAACGGATCCCTTCAACACCTTGGCTGCACCTAGAAATTAGTCCATAAAAGTTATGAAAAGAATTGTGACAAAGGGCAACCTTGGCGGAGTCCAACTCTCACCGGGAACAAGCCCAACTTACTGCCAGCTATGCGGACCAGGCTCTGACACGGTCATGCAGGGATCTAACAGCCCGTATCAAAGGGCCCGGTACCCCAGAAGTTTGCCATTGACCAAACTACTTAAAAACAAACACCATTTTTTAAATTTTCCTACCAAAAAAGAGAACATTTGTCTGAAACATGGTCTGTAGGACACTGCTTACAATTCAAAGTGTGTGAATAAAACAGAATATATTACCAGTTGAGAAGTTATGTATTGGTGTACACAACTTGCTACTTTAGAGCTTCTCCACTAACAAGCAGGGTTTGATTTTTTGTTTTTGTGAAGATTATCTAAAAAAAAATTACAAAAACAAAAAAAAATTTTGTTTCTTCTTTCTGTTGTACCAAACCCCTAGACCAAAATCTACCAAAACTAAATTTTATATGAACTGTGATTCACAGTAATACACTTAGGTTGCTTGCAAACCAAACAAAAAGTTTGATTTAGTTTCAATCAAAAATAGTTTTCAAGAGACCCATTTTAGACAGACATGATGTAGAATACACAATAAAATCAAAGTATTTTACCTTGTTTCATATGGCACTATGATTTTATTGTTTTTAATAACACTGTTTTTAACTGCTTTTATCAATGACAAGACTGAAGTCATTGTTTTTAGCCCTAGCTCAACTGCCACCACTGATCCTGTCAACCTGGACTCTCTTCAGCCATATCTGAAGCAGTCTGGTAAAAATCTCGGGATGGTTTTAGACTCTGACTTCAAGTTTGACAAACAAATCAACTCTGTTCTGCAGAAAAGCTTCTTCCAACTCAGACAGGTAGCTAAGCTCAAGCCAGTATTGTCCAGACCCGACCTTGAGAAACTAGTCCACGCCTTTGTCACGACCTGATTGGACTATTGCAATGCACTGTATGCTGGGATCAGCCAGGCCTCCATCTCACGTCTTCAGCTCGTCCAGAATGCTGCTGTTCGGCTTTTAACTGGAACTCGTAGGTCTGAACATATTACACCAGTTCTGTCCTCCCTTCACTGGCTCCCTGTTCGTACGAGGACAGTCTTTAAAATTCTTCTGTTGACCTTCAAATGCCTAAATGGCCTCGCACCCCTTTACCTCTCTGAGCTTCTGGAACCTTACGTTCCCTCTCGGGCCCTGAGATCATCAGATCAGCTGCTTTTGGCTGTTCCAAAAACAAGACTGAAGCTCAGAGGAGATCGGGCTTTTTCAGTCATGGGCCCCAAACTGTGGAACAACCTGCCCCCCAACATCAGGCAGGCCACCTCCCTTCCTCACTTCAAATCCCTGCTTAAAACACACCTGTTCTCTCAGGCATTTCATACAGTGTAAATTGATCTAGTGTTTTTTAATCTGTGACCCTATGTTTTAAATGCTTTTTATTAATTCTTCAGTTATTATTGTTAGTGTACAGGTCCTTATAAAAAAATTAGCATATTGTGATAAAGGTAATTATTTTCCATAATGTAATGATAAAAATTAAACTTTCATATATTTCAGATTCATTGCACACCAACTGCGGCAGCACGGTGGCGCAACTGGCAGAGCTGCTGCCTCTCAGCGAGCAGGTCCCTGGTTCAAACCCCGGTCCAGGGGCCTTTCTGGGTGGAGTTTGCATGTTCTCTCCGTGCATGCGTGGGTTTTCTCCGGGTACTCCGGTTTCCTCCCACAGACCAAAAACATGCATGTTAGGCTGATTGGTAACTCTAAATTGTCCCTAGGTGTGAGTGAGAGAGTGAATGGTTGTTTGTCTCGTTTGTCTCTATGTGTCCCTGTGATTGACTTGCGACCCGTCCAGGATGTACCCCGCCCCTCGCACAGTGATTGCTGGACATGGGCACCGGCGACCCCCGTGACCCAAAAATGGAACAAACGGGTAAAGATAATGGATGGATGGATGGATGCACACCAACTGAAATATTTCAGGTCTTTAATTGTTTTAATACTGATGATTATGGCATACAGCTCATGAAAACCCAAAATGCCTGTCCCAAAAAATTAGCATATCATGAAAAGGTTCTCTAAACAAGCTATTAACCTAACCGTCTGAATCAACGACGTAACTCTAAACACCTGCAAAAGATTTCTGAGGCTTTTAAAAACTCCCAGCCTTGTTCATTACTCAAAACCGCAATCATGGGTAAGACTGCCGACCTGACTGCTGTCCAGAAGGCCATCATTGACACCCTCAAGCAAGAGGGTAAGACACAGAAAGAAATTGCTGAATGAATAGGCTGTTCCCAGAGTGCTGTATCAAGGCACCTCAGTGGGAAGTTTGTGGGAAGGGAAAAGTGTGGCAGAAAACGCTGCACAACAAGAAGAGGTGACCGGACCCTGAGGAGGATTGTGTAGAAGGGCCGATTCCAGACCTTGGGGGACCTGCAGAAGCAGTGGACTGAGTCTGGAGTAGAAACATCCAGAGCCACCGTGCACAGGCGTGTGCAGGAAATGGGCTACAGGTGCCACATTCCCCAGGTCAAGCCACTTTTGAACCAGAAACAGCATCAGAAGCATCTCACCTGGGACTGCTGCTGAGTGGTCCAAAGTTATGTTCTCTGATTACAGTAAATTTTGCATTTCCTTTGGAAATTAAGGTCCCAGAGTCTGGAGGAAGAGAGGAGACACAGAATTCACATTGCTTGAGGTCCAGTGTCAAGTTTCCACAGTCACTGGGGTGTCATGTCATCTGCTGGTGTTGGTCCACTGTGTTTTTATCAAGGGCAGGGTCAATGCAGCTAGCTATCAGGAGATTTTGGAGCACTTCATGCTTCCATCTGCTGAAAAGCTTTATGGAGATGAATATTTCATTTTTCAGCACGACCTGGCACCTGCTCACAGTGCCAAAACCACTGGTAAATGGTTTACTGACCATGGTATTACTGTGCTCAATTGGCCTGCCAACTCTCCTGACCTGAACCCCATAGAGAACCTGTGGGATATTGTGAAGAGAAAGTTGAGAGACGCAAGACCCAACACTCTGGATGAGCTTAAGGCCGCTATCGAAGCATCCTGGACCTCCATAACACCTCAGCAGTGCCACAGGCTGATTGCCTCCACGCCACGCCGCATTGAAGCAGTCATTCATGCAAAAGGATTCCCGACCAAGTATTGAGTCCATAACTGAACATGATTATTTGAAGGTTGGCGTTTTTTGTATTAAAAACACTTGTCTTTCATTGGTGGGATGAAATATGCTAATTTTCTGGGACAGGCATTTTGGGTTTTCATGAGCTGTATGCCATAATCATCAATATTAAAACAATTAAAGACCTGAAATATTTCAGTTGGTGTGCAATGAATCTGAAATATATGAAAGTTTCATTTTTATCATTACATTATGGAAAATAATGACCTTTATCACAATATGCTAATTTTTTGAGAAGGACCTGTATATATATTTTTTTCTCTTTAATTTACTCATTGATTGTTGTTGTTGTTAAGCACTTTGATAACAGGTTCTGTTTTAAATGTGCTCTATAAATAAAGTTGACTTGACTTGCTTTTATAGTTGTATATTGTCTGTACTTTACGACATCTGTCTAAAACAGGTCTCTTTTGAAAATGACTCCTCGTGACTCAGTGAGGCTACCTGAAAGAAAATAAGTGCTGTCGTCATTGTATTTTTTAATACAATGACAATTAGTTCTCTGCATTTAACCCATCACATGCAAGATGCACCCAGGTGGAGCGGTGGGCAGCTATGTAAGCACCCAGGTAGCAGTTAGGGATTGGGTGTCTTGCTCAAGGACACCACAACATGTGAGCATGGCGGGGAATTAAACCTGGGGCTTTCTGATCCCAGGTCGGCTGCCCTACCTACCACTACACCTTCTCGGCCCCTATAACATGTATAATCCATCCATCCATTTTCTTCCGCTTATCTGGGGTCGGGTCGCGGGGGTAGCAGCCTAAGTAGGGAGGCCCAGACTTCCCTCTCCCCAGCCACTTGGGCCAGCTCTTCCGGGGGAATCCCGAGGCGTTCCCAGGCCAGCCGAGAAACATAGTCCCTCCAGCGTGTCCTGGGTCTTCCTCTTGGTCTCCTCCTAGTGGGAAGTGTCCGGAACACCTCACCAGGGAGGCGTTCAGGAGGCATCCTAAACAGATGCCCAAGCCACCTCAACCGGCTCCTCTCGACATGGAGAAGCAGCGGCTCTACTCTGAGTCCCTCCCGGATGATCGAGCTTCTCACCCTATCTCTAAGGGAGAGCCCAGACACCCTGCGGAGAAAACTCATTTCGGCCGGTTGTATCCGCAATCTCATTCTTTCGGTCACAACCCAAAGCTCGTGACCATAGATGAGGGTAGGAACGTAGATCGATCGGTAAATTGAGAGCTTCGCCTTTTGACTCAGCTCTTTCTTCACCACGACAGACCTGTACAGCGCCTGCTTTACTGCAGACGCTGCGCCTATCCGCCTATCGATCTCACGCTCCATTTTTCCCTCATTTGTGAACAAGACCCCCAAATGTATAAATAAAGGTTAAATAAAATGACTGGTGTGAAAAAAAAATCAGTTTAACGACAAAACAGTGCTTAACACAAACTATTAACTAAAACGAAAATTATTTGTCTTGTGAGGAACCTGAGCTATAATCCTCTGATCACTGTTAGTGACAGATTTCTACTCATGCCTCCAATTATAAACGTAAACCATAGATTGACCAAACGATACAAGATGACCAGCAGGGCTGAGAGGAAACAATGTCATTTTCAAGCTTTAATATTCTCCATTTTAACTGATTAGACATGGCTCATTCATGTCATGGTGAAAATACCTTACTACCTTACTGTTCTCAGGTGCCATCTGTTTAGGGTTCACTGATCACATTTCCCTTATTACAAGTACTTCAGGCACCTAATTAAAAAGCTTCAGTTGAAGTTGCTAAAAGTCTCCACAGCTGGAGAGGTGGGTAGCGCTGACTGAAGATGTTCAGGTGAGGGGCAAAGAGGCCTAAAGTTTCTGGTGATAAGTTTTAAACGTAAAATTAAATGTCTTGTTCGAAGCTGGACTTCCATGTTTGTATACACAATATACCCAGAGTTCAGACCAAGACATGAGAGATGAACGTAATTTTAAACAATGGTAAGTTTTTATTTACAAAATGTTGATAACTGGAACACAGGAGGTAGCTTCAGGAGAGGCTATATGGGGTGTATGGTACTGTTGAGTCAGAGGGAAGATTGGGGGTTACTTGTCCATTTCTTAGTTTGCAGGTAGGAGAGAGAGGAAGAGAGTTCTAGAACAGAAGGAAAAGGACAAGGTGACCAGGTAAGTGATGAGGCTGGAAGAGAGTTCAGGACTGACCTCAGGGCTGGATGGTGAGATGTTTAGTTCCACTTAAAAGTTGTTGATTGTAGATGGCAGTTCCAGAAGGCGACCCAGGAAGATTCAAGGATTTTGGCAAAGAGTAGTCACAAAGAGCATCCAGGGAACTAGGAACCGTGGAGCAGGAACTACAAGGAGCACAAGGAGAGCAGGGGTTAGGTAACTCTTGGGAATAAAACAAGATCAAGCTTTGGTCAGACGAAGTACCAGGCAACCTTAAATACTGAGGATCCCCATCAGCAGACTGGAAACATCTGAGGAAAATTGGCTCTGCCCTGCCACTCAGGAGCTGCAAGAGGTGTGAGTGGATGCAGAACAAAAACTGTATCCTCACATGGACAGGAAGAAATGGACAAGTCAAAGCAATATGGGAAGAGTGAGCTCTTTAAGTCTTTGAACTGTTCTGTGGGAGAGGCTTTTTGAACTGTGGTGTTGGGGTACAATGCATTTTATATAGGTACAGTATATCAACACACATGGTCTGCTGCAAAGCCTGACATGATGAGCAAACACAAGCAAATACAGTATTGCCTGCCTTTAATCACAGTGGGCAATAACAGCAAAATCATACTAATGTTTTTTCAAACAGCCATGCAAGAACCATGTCTGAAAACAGACAAATGTGCTCAGGCACATTATCTATGGCAACAGTACATGGTCAGTGTCTGATTTGTGTTACTGTACTACATTGGGCAGCACGACAAATTAGTGGTTAGCATTGTTTTCTCACAGACAGAATGTCCTGGGCTTAATCTCTGGTCTGGACCTGGGGTCGTTCTGTGTGGCGTCCGCATGTTCTCCTCGTGTTGCATGGGTTTTCCAGTTTCCTCCCACAGTTCAGTCCAGTCCTCCCTTAAAAAAGAGATCTGTGATCTTAGGATTGGCCTGATTAAATAAATGTTAATAAAACAAATAGATTTTCCAAATGGCAGAAAATAACCCAAATTAAAACATACAGTATTGCAATGTGCAATGTAAAAAAACAAATGATGCAATTTGCAACTGACTCAAAATCTAACTTTGAGTTTTTCAACCCCTCATAAATCACCGCGCTCTTTTTCCAATGAAAGCAGAATGTGTATTGTTATCTTTGAAAAACTTTATGCAAAAGAACATAATATATCCAAGGACTTAGTTTGCTCTAGACTGCACATGCACTTGTGACTGACTCAGCTGCCACAACAAAGTTTGCGTCAACACACTTACAGTGGGAGTACTGGAAGTACCTTTGATCCCATCTTTACTTCTATTTTTTTTTACATGAAACAACAAATAAGTTTGCTGCCAGTGAGCAAATGTATGTTGACCCCACTACATACAGCATTGCAAACTGTACTTTCTGCATGTCAGTTTAGTTTTGTGTTTTAAAGGGATAGTCTTTATGAGGAGTTAGTACCTTCTGAGTCACGACATTAGTATGGAGAAAAGACCTGACGTGGGCAGCACGGTGGCACACTTTGTAGAGTTGCCGCCTCTCAGTGAGCAGGTTGTCCAATTGAATCCCGGACGGGTACCTTCTGGGTGGAGTTTGCATGTTCTCTCCGTGCTTTTCTCCAGGTACTCCAGTTTCCTCCCACAGACCAAAACATGCATGTTAGACTGATTGGTAACTAAATGTCCCTAGAAGAATGAGAGAGTGAATGGTTGTTTGTCTCTTTTGTCTCTATGTGTCCCTGTGATGGACTGGAGACCTGTCCAGTGTGTCCTCAGCCTCTTGCACAGTGATAACTGAATATGGGCACCAGTAACCCCTGCGACCCCAAAAGGAAAACGTGGGTAAAAGATAATGGATGGATGAAAAACCGTAAGTCTTTATTTAGGATAGACTATTGATTAGCCAAATGAGAGTCTCAGTTTTTATTTATTTATTTTTTATTTTTTTAATAAATTAACTCTTTCTCATAAAGGACACACCGGTGTAAAAGATTGTTGCGTTTCCTAATAGTCCATCCATATAAGAACTCTTACAATGTCCTCGAGTGCATTCTTGAACACTGCTCCCCGCTCTCGTCGTCTACCCCCCCCCCCCCCCCCTCCCCCCCCCCCCCCCCCCCCCGCGGAATGTCTACGTCACTATGTGCTTGTATGTGCGAGTTGTTTTTTTTAATATTAGAGGTTTTCTTCTCAGCCAAGAAGAAAGAGTTTAATAGGATTTTTTTGCCTCCACTTCCTACATGTGTCCAGTTTCACCACTCTTTGTCTGTCTAAACAGATCACACTTGTAAATGAGTCTTCGAGGCTCAATGTGACTTATCTATCTAAATAAAGGTTGAATGAAAATTCAATCTCTACACTTTTGCATCACACTGATTGTTTAATTTGTTGTCAATTTCTCAATCAATCAGTGTTACTATGCAAATGTTTGTGTGCTGAGCGTAGACCCACTGAAATAGACTGTTAAAGCTAATTGTAATGAGTCTGTGAATGTATCTGTCTGCCTTATCAGTGTGTTTAATTAGTCCAAATGTTTTGATACAAGGACATAATAGACATCATTCTACTAAACATAATGTTCTTACTACATGAATGTATGTGTGGCAACAAGCATAGACCCACTGAAATAGATAGTGAAGTGCTGCTAATGCTGAAGCTGTGAGTGTATTTCTCCGTCTGATCAGCGCAACTAGAGTCCAAAACTTTACTCACGTCCCGGCAGCCTGATACCCTCACTGCCTTAGCATCATCGGCATAAACGGTCTGTGCTGCATATATTTCAGTAGTAACATTAAGATTGTTTGGTTGAGAAAACATTGACAAACTAAGCAAACATGTCTTGCAAAAGTGTTGAGGTTCATTGGTAGTTAATGCAGCGTTCACATCAGTGTGTCATTTTCTGAGAAAGATTTGTTTAATTAGCCTGAAAAACAATAAAATCAGGCCCTCGTTTGGCTAGTTATTAGCCTAAACTTTTGTCTGTTCTCAAAACTCTGCTCTATGACTGATGTCATGGGTGATAAAGTATTAACTTATCTAATTTACTTGAAAAATGATTATCCCTTTAAAGCTATGAGTGTAGAACTCACTGTTCATGTCAGACAGTAGTTGAGTGATTCATGTGCATCACATGTCCAGTAACTTCAGCTGCGCGTGTTTGATCTCTGTGTGATAAATGTGCGTTTCACTGAGGCCCTGAAATCCGTCAAGTGCATTCCAGCCCATTTCAGGCCGCACTGCTTGAGAGGTCAAGGCATATGGGAATCTGACGGATGCAATGAACACTGCTCTAACTCCAGTTTTTTTACGCTGTTTGCTGCAGCCAAAATGCATTGCACCACCACAAGGCTCGCTAACCGTGTGAGTCATTGACATACCAGTGACTCTGACTGCACAGTCAATTACACATCTACCTTTCATGGGACAGGAGCAGAAGACAGAGAATAAGTTCATCCATGCATTCAATCTACTGCAGCCATGCCTTCAGCAGAGGTGAAACTCATACGCAGACAGAAGAGACAAGAGGATATTAGGCTAGTTTTTTTTGTTCTATGTGGAGAATAAAGGTTAATAACAGTCCTTTCCTGTGTCATATTTGACATGACCAGTCATCGCAGTAATTACAATGATTACACTCCAAAAAATGTCTAGTTATCCCTCTTAAACACAGGCCACACAAAGGAAATCAATTATTCAATCAGAGCTCTCCCATTCATCCCTGCCTGAGTTCACTTAATTTTGGGCCTGGGTGAATCTGCCACAAATAAACCCCACGACTGGAGAAGAAAAGACGAACAGGCCCCTAATTTGTACGCTTTCAGGCGGTCAATCACTTTTCAAAGGAATGCAAGCTTATTCTGACAATCAGGCCGACGTGAATGGGAATGGGTTTCATCTGCTCTTTTACATAAGTTATCTAGTGATAAAGAGGGCAGACGACGGTGGGGGTGGGGGGCTTTCTGTACAGCCTTGGCCCCCTCCACTCTTATGCTCAGCCCCCTCTCTTCTTTCTCTCATCCCCCTTTCACCTCATCTCTCACCCATCCTCCGCTCCTCATCTTGCCCGTGCCCACTAGGATTGGCAGCATGTAATTTAAAAGCATGGGCACAAAGACCAAATGCCAAGCCCATAATGGAAGCTGGTTGTGTTCTGATTTAAATGGGCTTCTCTGCAAAGGGCCCAGGGCCTGTAATTAAGATCACTGGGACAAAAGAGAAGAGACAGTCTTACAATGCAGTCGGGACCTGGTTGAAGAAGAGGGAGTGAAAATATCAAGTCCTTGCACCAAAAATGGAAGAGATTTTTTTTCATTAAACTAAATCTTCACTAGTTATAACAGATTAAAGTTAAAGTGAAAGGGATAGTTTGGCCATTTCAAAGTTGGGTTTTGTAT
This sequence comes from Nematolebias whitei, assembly GCF_014905685.2. Classification (NCBI taxonomy): domain Eukaryota; kingdom Metazoa; phylum Chordata; class Actinopteri; order Cyprinodontiformes; family Rivulidae; genus Nematolebias; species Nematolebias whitei. The sequence goes on from NC_056509.1 coordinate 22,361,101, forward strand.
AAATGCTATGACCAAAAAATATCTTACCTGTTGCAAATAGCTCTATGAAAGACCTCACTTTGGAGACGTAAAGTTTAAGGACTGACAAGCTAATGAAGAGTTAGCTAGTCCCAGCAGGGTCAAGACCAAAGTGGATTACTGCCATCTTAAAACAATACGTTCTTAAAGTTGTTCATGCAAACACTGTTCCATATTCTGCAGTGATGTCAATCTTGCAATACAAGCTTATTTACATAAAATGTTGAAGTTATTTGCAAGCTCAAAAAGTAGCAGCAGCTAGCTACAAATATCCTTGCAGGAATTTAATATTTCTGCCAAAACAACCATCTAAGGCACTCTTGTTAGTGGTGTAAACATTTAAATAATAATGTTTGCATGAACTATTCTTGACATGATCTGTGGTTTGAGCTGAACCCACGTGCAGGCAGACTCAGGAAGCTCCGAGGTAAAATAAAAGAGTCTATTTATTTAACAAAAACAAAATCTTACAGGGCAGCAAAAACTTACTTGAACGAAATGGAGAAAATGGTGGAGGGGAACAGACATGACAGGCTGGGAAGCACAATGCACGGACAAAGGGGAAACACAGAGACACTGACTTTATAGGGAGACTAATGAGACAGGAATGACGAACACGTGTGGTGATTAGAATTGAGGACAGGTGAGACAGGAGCTGACAACAAGGAAGAGAACGCTGCAGGAAACATAAGGATGTAAACACAAAAAAAAATACAGAATCCAACAGTTATGATTTTTCAAATATTGGAGTTGTTTTAAGATAGCAGCAATCTGCTTTGGAAGTGCGTTCAATCAGACAAGCTTATGTTAGCTAATCAGTCTGAGTGGCCTTTTTTCCAAATTAAATGCTATTGTCCTTGTTGAATACAATGTTTGCCACTAATGTATTTTGGTTGGCACTATTTTGTGAAGCAAAAGGTTACACAGTGTTGTGAAGCAATAAAGGCAGAGCCTCACCACCCCCTCCTCTCTCTGTGAGCTACGGTGAGAGCGGGATGGTACGGCTACAGGTTAAGCAGTGAAAAATGTTTCCTGTCAAACAAGGTGTACCTTTAAGACCAATTGTTAGCATGATTAACTCTGTCACTTACAATGTTTCCAAATATCTGGCGTCTGTACTCATCCCTTTAGTTGGCAGAGCAGAACACCACATACAGAACACCATGGACTTTGTGGATAAGGTGAGGGATGTCATCATGGAGACTGATGAAACAATGGTCTCTTTTGATGTCACATCACTCTTTACGTGCATTCCTGTTGATGATGCAGTAGAGGTGGTCAGTTTAAAATTAAAATCAGACACCACTCTGAGCAGCAGGACCACACTTTCCACAGAACAACTGTGTCAACTCTTGAAACTGTGCCTGCAGTCAACCTACTTCACATATGGGGAGCAATATTATAGGCAGAAACATGGGTGTGCTATGGGGTCTCCAGTTTCTCCTATTGTTGCCAACCTGTACATGGAGGAGGTAGAAAAGAGAGCCTTGACGTCCTTTTCAGGGACACCACCAAGTCATTGGTTCAGGTATGTTGACGACACCTGGGTTAAAATTAAATCTCAGGAAGTCCAACATTTTACTGACCACATCAACTCTGTGGATAAATACATCAAGTTCACACGAGAAGATGAAAAAAATGGCAGGCTGACTTTCTTGGACTGTGAGGTCTCAGTCTCTGATAGAGGACATTTGCAAACTGAGGTGTACCGCAAACCCACCCACACAGACCAGTATTTGCAGTTTGACTCCCATCACCCTTTGGAGCACAAGTTAGGAGTCATCAGGACTCTGTATCACAGAGCAGACAGCATCCCCACTAGCTCGGGAGCCAGGCAGAAGGAGAAATCCTACACAAAACAGGCTCTAGAGCAATGTGGATATCCTAACTGGGCCTTCCTGAAAGCAGAGAAGAAACCCAAACAGGACTCCATTCAGCCATCAGGTGAAAAGGAGGAACCCAGACCCAGACCAGTGGCCATTCCGTATGTTGAGGGAGTATCAGAGAAACTGAGACGTTTATTTTCTAAACATAACGTCCCAGTGGCTTTTAAACCCCAAAATACATTACGGCAAAGACTGGTTCATCCCAAAGATCCAGTCCCGGCACAAACAGAGTAATGTTGTGTATGCTGTTCAGTGTCAGGAGGGCTGTGATCAGTCTTACATCGGGGAAACAAAACAGCCACTGGCCAAAAGGATGGACCAGCACAGAAGATCAACATCATCAGGCCAGGACTCTGCGGTCTACACTCATCTCCAGGCCAGCGGTCACTCTTTCAGGGATGAAGATGTTCACATCCTGGACAGAGAGGAACGATGGTTTGAGAGAGGAGTAAAGGAGGCCATCTTTGTGAAAAGATATCGTCCATCGTTAAACAGGGGTGGAGGCCTCCGGGTTCAACTGTCCCCCTCTTACAATGCTGTGATTGCTAGTATCACTCAGCCCTCTGTGAACAGTAAACAGCTATCAGTGTGCTAATGATCCATTGTTAGGCTGATGGTCCTTCTTGAGCATGTGATCAGCTGGTTTTGGTTGTCAGCAGCAAACTGGTTGATCCACTCTAAGAAGGTGCTATTTAAGAGACTGAGCTGAAAACAGCACCTCAGACTGAAGAAGTCTCTCGGATGAGAGACGAAACGTTTCTACATTTTTTGTTTGTTTGTTTGTCCAGATTTAACTTTTTTAGATCTCCTGTCTCTTATTAACGTAAAGAGTAAGTTAATGTTTCTGTAAAGATGTCAACACAATCTGCAGAAAGTGAAGAAGAGCCAAGAACTTCCTGTGTGAATAGTGGGATACCCACTGCAGAACTGCCTACATTCCTAAAAATATGTTAAATTTCTTTTCAAATTAAATTAAAATTACATGTTACATTTTGGCTACCAAAAAAAGCTAAATACTTGTCAGCAGTGCACCATGGATCAGCTAACATATAGCTAGCTGCTGCTGCTTTTGGAACCTGTAAATAATCTTACAAATCCAAGTAAAATGTTGTTTCATGATGGCAGCAATTCACGAAGATCTTGGTCACATCAGACTAGAGTAAGATTGCAAATCTTGTCAGAGTAAAACTCAATTTCTACAAACTGAAGTCATCCAAAGAGCTACAACAGGCAAGATATTAAAAGTTCATCTCTTTTACACAGAATGCCGCTTCAAAATGGCTGAAATAGCCCTTTAAACCCAGAAAGTTACAACTAGTCTCCTTGTTGTTTCTGCCTTGTGATGATCTGATGAATGAACGTGCGCCGTTACCGTCCGTTCATTAAAATGACAACATGGACGTGTAGCTGAAATTAGACTCGGCTAACTTTCAAGGATCCACCTCAGAAGATGCATCTCTTTGATTACTTATGGAGGATGTCACGTTGCAAAGAGCAGCTCAACTTCACAGAGAATTACTATCACCGAGCACCGGCTCCATCAGCATTCCTGTAGGGGTATTTGATCAATCTGAATAATGAAAGACTATGAGAGGCCTTCATACCCGAATAGAGGGCTGGAAGTTTCGTCCTCCACATCCATACACCCGCCATCACTCTCTCTCTCGAGCATTTTCTGTTCCCGAGGACACACTTTCGCGCCTGGTGCTCTGGGTGGTTGTGTGTTCAGACCTTTTTCCGTTTAATTAGATTTGTTAAAACAATTTTTGGAGTGCTTTATTCGGTAAAAGCTCTCAGGGGTTAATATCCGCAGAACACTTCTGTTCAGCTTCTTTTCACCAATGGAGCATAAATTATTTAAATTATTCAGAATTGTGCGACCTTTTATCTCACCCCCTTTGAAGGCAGCAAATTAAAAATGCAAATGGGCTAACTAATTAATATGCAAATTCATTCATTCCCAGTTAACAATTAGCAATTAAACCTGCAGTGTCTGGAAAGAGCACTGACAAAATTAGCAACTTATTTTTTCATTTAAAAATAGTCCGTATGAGGGAAAAAAAAAAAAGAAATTGATTGAGGAACTGACTTTTACTGACAACCACCTGTCTTGATATACACAAAATTAATAGGATGTCATGTAGCAGACACAGAAATGTGAATGTAGTCTTGTTGTAACATAAATTTGTGCCATTTGTTCTCGGTTTGGTTGTTAAGACTTTCATAACTCAATCAAACGTTAATTGAAACATCAAAGTCTGAGAGGAAGTCTTTATGCGTGTGACGGATTTTTGTAAGAGCAGAAAAAAAAGGCAACAGTCGGATGAAGCGTCAGGCAGACTGAGATGCAGAGTTACCTCATTACATAACTCAGATTGATAGCAGGTCCTGGTTTTTATGGCGATGGACAGAACTCCAGAGCAAAGGAACACCAGCAGAAAACCATAAAACACCAATAGCTGTCAAACGGCTTCCTATTTCCTACAAGGCGCTCAAATGCAATCACACCACTATCTTCTATATTACACCTTATGATACCTAATGTTACAAACTCCACATCAATCACACATGCCAAGGACCGACTGTCTCTCCAGCGTCTGAATTTAACCAGATCCAGATCCTTTGATGCGATAGCGGGAAGGTGCGAGGGCCGGGAGGCGTGAACCTCACCTCCTTGTAAAGGTTATCTGTGATACACAGAGCCTGACTGGGAGGGGAGGAGGGGGAGGACGGGACCTGCTTCATGCAGGGACTGTTGCAGCCAGTCAGCTGCGAACATACAAAATGATGCATGTGTGGAGATCCCTGTCAGCTGCGGGGGCTATGACAATAGAGGTCAGGCAGTCAGTCAATCAGGGACACAGGAAGTGGGAATAAAGGGGACAAGAGGAAGATTTGTCCTTTTTATTTTATTAACAGCACCAGATTAGAGTCACTGTGAATGATCAAGTTCACTGTACAGTTTATATAGATAGAGTCATGGAAAAAATAAAAAACACAAGTTTTCTATTTTAGAATTTTATGTTTCAGGAGATGATAAAAAAACAATCTAGTCCAGGACTGTTCAAGTAAATTGCTCGTGGGGGGGTCACAGTTACTGAAAGTCAAGAGCTCAGGGGCCACATATCCAGTAGTTATTGTCATTAAGTAAGTTTGTTTTATGGTTAAAAACCTGGTTTTATTTAAAAATGAACCCAATGGTGGGCCAAACTGAGCTCACCTGTGGGTTTGATTTGGCCCATGGGCCACCAGTTGAATAGCTGTGATCTAGTCCTTACCAGGTCTAAAGTTTATTTTAATCTAATTTTAATTGTACAAAAACACACAACACACTCCACCTTCATAAGAAAATCCATCCATCCATTCATCCATTATGATTACCCGCTTCTTCCATTTTGAATCAGGGGGGTCACTGGTGCCCATGTCCAGCTATCACTGTGCAAGAGGCAGGGTACACCCTGGACAGGTCTCCAGTCCATCACAGGGACACAGAGACAAACGAGCCAACCATTCCCTCGCTCACTCACACCTAGGGACAATTTAGAGTTACCAATCAGCCTAACATGCATGTTTTTGATCTGCGGGAGGAAACTAGAGTATCTGGAGAAAACCCACGCATGCACGGAGAGAACATGCAAACTCCACCCTGAAGGGACCACGGCCGGGATTTGAACCGGCAACCTGCCAGCTGAGAGGCGGCAGTTGTGAGTTTCAAACTACGGCCACCCTTCGTGCTTTCAAGTAGCAGCCAGGTGCTGCTGATCAAACACACATGAATAATGAACCATCCACAAGTTGTTCTCTCTGCTGCTCTCTTCAACAGGAGTCACCACAGTGAACAAACTCACGAAAATAAATTTGACATTTATTTTATGTTGATGTGCAGCCTCAGGATTACACGACTGCAGCGCCAACACAGTCCACTCTCATTCACAAGTGATCACCTGCGTGAAAGAAAGTTAGGGCGTGCTGATGCTCCGGAGCACCCAGGTGTGGGTTAACACCACGACAAGGAGATCAGAGCAGCTAAAATCAAATTGTTGCAATGATCCAGTCAAAGTCGAAACCTCCACTTGGGAATTAATTTGATAAATTTGACACAGTGACAACTGTTGTGTTTTTATGAAGACTGGGTTCATTGAATTTTTTTTTAGCATCCAATAAAGACAAGCTTTTTAACGTCCTGATACGTACCCCCTAACTTTAAGAGGATGGACTTTCTTCATGGATCAGCCAACAACGTTTACAGCGTCACAATCATCACCTTTCGACAAACGCTCGATGACTGCCGCGCCTTTAAACACGATTCTTGTGTTTCATTAACTTGCATTAAGTGCCCACGTCCCCTGACACTTGAATGCTATATTGCCAAAGAAGGCTCATATATTATTTATTGCAGTTTAATATTGTTTTTGAATATTTGTGGTGCCTTTAGGCCTGACTCGCAGTCACGTGATGCGTTTTAATTTCTCTTTGGAATTGACTTTCTTTGGCTTTGAGTGCCGTTTGATTAAAAGAATGTTCTCGCATAAAAATTTAAACAAACACGAAGTTATTCTCCACGCCGCAGCTGTTTCTTACAATATCTTTAGATTGGACTCACGCTTTCATTTAAATTTCTTCCTAATTGAATTATTTCCTATGTGTGTAGTGCAGCCTTGTTGTTGTTGTTCAATTTGTGAACATCTTACCTAACTGACCACAGTGCTCGCGACACCCTGCGGCGCTAATTCACTTGCTGGTTTTCATATACTGCTAATGTGCTAGCGACTGCATAATTGCTGCACTGCTCACAAGACACTCCACATGCATCTCTTTATCCGCTCATTCGTGGAATAAATAGAACTAAAACACAAGAAACGCAGCAAAGAGCCTCTTTCAAGCAAATAGGCTGGGGGTGGGGGAGATAATTAATTCTGAGATTAATGTACTGTAGCAGTGGTGTGTTATTAAAACGCTATTTTTAAATTACAGCTCAGAAAGCACCCCCTTGGGATTAAGAGTGTTAGCCACTGATCTCTGCTTAAGTTATAGATGGAAAAGGAAAGGGGGTATATTTAACATGCCCAGGTCCCATCTTATGGCTCGTGCTGTGGGCTGACACTGAAAATCTTATAGGTGCCGTTTTTTTTTTACCACCTTAGAGACTAAATAAAAAGACTAAAGTTCCTTTATGAGTGGAGCTGGAACTTGTGCATTTCACCAAGTATTTAGAGTGTCTGATAGGCGAGGGCCGCTGCTGGCTTTCAAGTGGTGTTTGATTAATGAATCTTGCTGTGTCTATTGTAAAACAATTGTTTGTGGAGCTAGGGAATGTTGGGAAGTTGTAAGATAGATGACAAATCTGCTACCTTACCACATAAATGTTCAAAACCAGTGGCAGCTGGTGGAGATTTCTCCAGGCGGGGCTATAACTAGAAAATAGACATATAT
>NC_056509.1:22383437-22401245 GCF_014905685.2 Nematolebias whitei
CCAGCAACCTGTCCCTCCAGGGAAGCATGACCAGGTGGTGACAAAGCTCTTCAACCGAGCTCACCAGTGCTCATTCCAGGTGGCCGCGGCGAACAACAACGTCGCCCTGCTGGCCTACAGCATCTCAAAGAGGCTGGAGGAAGCAGACCTGCTGGAGGAGACAAAGAGCTCTCTCTGTAAAGCCGCTGACGTCATCTTAAACATGTGCACTACTTCTGCAGTCTGCCTGTCTCGCATCGCCCCCTGGTTGACCATGATCCTGAGGACCACCTGGCTCGGCTTCTCACCATCCTTGTCCGAGAGGTTGCAGCGTGTAATTACGCAGACAGAAGGCTGAGTGATTAAATGTTTTTTTGTGCAAGCAGGTGCTTCATGCTTGTGTCTGAATGGACCCACTGAGGCATAGACTACATCCTGCTTTGCCTTTAACCCACTAGCGATAGCCTTAAAGGGCGAAGCCTATATGAAATAGAACGTTGGTTACGTACTGTAACCCCAGATTCTATGAGTATTGGCGCAGCCCTTTAAGCTCTGGGCCTCACTGGTTCCTAAATGGCTGAAGAAAAAAGCTATTTGGGAGCCGATTGCACGGTCTCACCGTAATTTATACAGACCGGGGGTGGGGTCCACACATCCAGTGGGCGTGGACTACAGTTTTCAGCGATGCGCTGTGTGCGAAGGGATAAACCCACTAGTGATAGCCTTAAAGGGCTACGCCTATACTCATAGAATCTGGGGTTACAGTACGTAATCAATGTTTTGAATGAACTTACTGTTAATAAAATTAATTATTGACAATACTAGATTTTGTAATCACTTTATTTTTCAAATTTAAAACAAAAACACCTTTTTCAAGAACATAAAAAACAACCATCAATTAATTTATTTGCAATTTTTTTGAGAATTGTGAAAAGCCTCTCCATTCTCTCCCTACTTACATTTGCTCTTCTCTCTTCTGCTTCATATCTTCTGATTAACTGAAATAAATCATCCTCTCTGTCCTGCTGTCTCTTTCTTCCTCATCTCCATTCCTCTTTGTTCCTCAGCCCTGTCTTCCTGGTCACCCATTGCTGCGCTTGGACCTGGAGTGTCCTCAGTGATGGAGACAATTAGGACAGGAGGTGCAGTGGAAGACCTCTGTCGTAAAACCTCATCCATGAGGACAAACCAGAGCCAAGTCGCAGCAACAGCTTCCCACCAACTCCTTCCCCTGACCCGGCTGGATATTTGCAGTCCTGAACAGAGGAAATAAGACATCACAGTGGGCAAACAGAGCAACAAACATTTTTTTTAACTGCACATGTATTATTTTGTTTATTTAAGTCCAGTTGTTTTTGTATTGAACACTTTTTGAATTCATCATGTCCTGGATGACTGAGAATCTTCACCAGCATGCTCATGTATTAACAGCTGCACATACAAATATTCTTCATCTTCTTCATTCTTCATACTTTGTATTTATTTTTTAGGTTGTCCCATTTCTTTTTAGCCTGCAAAGGAGTTACCTTCCCCTGCACGCCCATCTTCTCCAAAATTATCCTGATAGCATCAACATAAAATGAATGAAGAGGGGAAACATGGAAAATATCTTAAACACACACAGAAAAACTACAGTTTTCACAGCACAACACAAGAGGACCTACACTTCATTAAGATCACAGGTTATGTACAGTATGAGGGTTAATGAAATTGTACTCAGAAGCATAAGATGAATAAATTGATTCATTCTTGTACCTCCATGCCACAGCTGCAGTGTGTTTTGCACTCGTGAAAATGTGGCTGTTCTCATTCTGAAGCTTAATAAAAGCTTTGGTCTGCTCCTTGCTCCCTAAAAATAAAAAAAATAATAAAATTAGCTTAGCGGCGATAGCACTAAGTGACCCGCTGTACGAGCTGATCTCCGACAAAATATAATAGAAAAAAATGTCCACGCAAATGACAAAAGCCTATCATCCGCTTTAAATCATAACCGCTTTAGGCTTTTAATTTTTTAATCCCACATTTTAACATACTTACTTTTAAAAGTGTACTCCGTCGCTACTTCATCCGCCATTATGTCGAGAATTTTCTGTGTGCCTACAATGCATCTTGGGACAGGGTGGACTGTGAAGGATACACAGGACCTGGCCTTCAAATCCGGGGAAAAGGAGGCCGCATTGAAGGAGTCTTCTAATTGGAACAGGCCTCGGAGCATCGTTGGGACGTAATCGGCCTTCAAACCCGACCTTCGAAGGATGCAGCCGCTGGATTGGAACACAGCTAAGATCTCACAGTACAGCAGTCACTTGCTAATTTGCGGTTTGACATTTGCAGACTCGCTTTTTCGTGGTTTTTCAACGTAAGATTGTACACGAGCCCAATTGTAATCTTTAATATTACTCACATGATCGGGACGGTACGGGATAAAAAGTTAACAAAAAAAACCTTCAGACAGACGCCGCCATTTTGTAGTTGTCTTTCAATAAGCCTACACTGTAACGCACATCAAAAGAACTACGTTACCCAGAAGCCAACAGGGCTTCCGGACATTGCTTTCTGCCAAAATGGAGGAAAAGTTTTTCAACGCAAAGTCAGAAGTAACAATCGATCTATTAAGTGCACAGAACTGGCAGGAAAGTCTCAAATAATCCTGAAGCTTCCTGAAGCTCAATTACCCACGTGCACATCAACCTGGACAGGGAGGTGGGCTTTGTCGCTGAAGAGCAGGTCTGCAGAACCGGAACCGAGTCTGACCAGAACTGAGCCTCTGGTCTGCAGAGCTGGTGAGTAAAATTTTGCAATACTGTACAGTACATATACTGTAGGATTTAAGTGTTTTATTAAAAGAGTAATCTGTTTTATAACAAGGCCCCAGCGAGATGTGGTGTGTAGTGTTAACAAATATGGAAATAGTTTTGGAGTTAGAATGATGATAATAATAATAGCTATAAGGTAATAATAGGTAATAGCTTCTGCAATATGTATGTTGTTAAAATGACGTAGGTTTAAGAGTTTAGTACATTGCAAGAGTGTGAAAAGGGTTTATAAAGACTTAATATATATAAATACTAAAATAAATATAGCGTTCCTACTTTACGGTTTTTCATCTATCGGGGTGGTGTGTGGAACGTAACCCCCGCGATAATCGAGTGACTACTGTAATGCATGAATTCATTCCTAATGTTATTTTTAATATTTGGTCAAAAGGTGGCTCAGTTGGTAGAGCTGTTGCTTCTGAGCGAGAAGGTTGCCGGTTTAAATCCTGGCCCAGGACCTTTCTGTGTGGAGTTTACATGTTCTCTCTGTGCATGTGTGTGTTTTCTCCAGGTACTCCGGTTTCTTCCCACAGATCAAAAACATGCATGTTAGACTGATTGGTAACTCTAAATTGCCCCTAGGTGTGAGGAAGAGGAGCATAAAAGGCTGCAGAGGACATCTAGTCAGCGCTGGAGCATTACCTACCAATGGTAGTTCTGTTCTAGCTTCTTACTCGTGCTTGAAACTAAATACTAACAGACTTTCTATTTCTCTGTGTTTCCAATATATAATCCCTGATGTCCTCCTGTCCCCTGGATTCTCCTCTATGGACCTCAAGCTCTCCTGTGCCTCCTCAGCTCCCTACATGTCTTCCTACCACTTGCCTGTCTCCTGCCATTGTTCAGATGTACACCTTCTTCGCCTGGAACCATTTGGATCAGCTCTCTCCACAAATGACTCCTATCTCTATCATAAGGAAGAGCAGCAACAACTGTATCACCCCTGCTGACGGACCAGTAACCATCTCTTTGGTCTTCGGGGTTCCAGTTGCCTCCCTGGCTCATTGAATAATTGTAAATAAACACTGAAAATACATTTTGAGTTTTGGTATCTGTTCTCCTCGGTCCTCTGGTTATAACTGCAGTTGTTACATAAAAGAAAAACAATTTGGTTTATTTTCAGGAAACCTCCACTTTGTACGCCTGGCTCCGTATCAGCTGCATGTGTTGTGTTCATGATGTCATGTTCAGACTGTGTTTCCTGATTTAGAGTACCCAACTCTGCAGCTGCGAGTCGAGCCGTGCTGCCTGCAAGTCACTTTTCTTATTCAGTCTTGGCAAGCTGCCTGTTTTTAACTATGGGAGAAATCAGGTCTCAAGCAAAAAACAAAACCAAAAAAAAAAGAGTTCAAAACCATTTATTAGTTATACAATTGATATTTTATGAACAAATGTTCAGTTTTTACATATAATAAGGGTCTGATGTCACAACAGAACCACATTGTTGCATGCTATGGTGAGAAATTTCTGGGAATTTTCAGGAGTGAAGTATTTGATTTTGCAAATACATTTGTTTGAGAAGAAATCCAATATTTTTACATTAACTCAAATATTTAAATGTCTTGTCTTTTGTTCTTTTTAAAATACCAAAGTTAACATATTCATTTGACTAAAAATGTCTCGCTCAGTATTTTAGTCTTCCATCTGCTTCCACTACAGTGAGATGAAAAGTTCAAGACGGACTAACTTTTTCTTAGAGAGCAAAGGTTTTTTGGGTCTGGCATGGCTGTGGTGTTGGTGAAGTAGGCAGCAATTAAAGTGGCGCTAATGAACTCTCTCTCATTATCAGTGAATCAACAGGACTGTGCTAATTACGGTTAGCAGGACAGATCCTCTCTCCCACTGCGACCGGCTTCAAGGTCCCTCCGGAGCCGCAGCGCACCGGATGGTCTGCCAGCAGCCACAGGTGCAAAACACTCACTGCCAACATTAAAACAGAACATGACACCCACAGACACCAGGACCGACGACACGCAAACACAGAATGACACCGTCTCTTTCATGCTGTGGTCATCTCACATCACCCCCACCACTCAGTATTTATTAAATGTTTTAAAGTTTCAAGTTCTGGTAACTCATTATCCTCCAAAATATACCCTTTTTTTTTTACACTGTTGGTGTTATTCAAGGAACACCTGTAGTTGTTTTTAATATATCCAATTTGCCAAGTTTTATTTTTAGATAAAAACCAAACAAACAAACAAAAAAAAACCAGTCACCCATTTCCATTCATGCCAGATTTTTAGACAACGATCCTCTTGTTTATCCATCCATCCATCATCTTCTTCCTTTTCAGGTCATCGGGGTCACTGGTGTCCATGTCCAGCCGTTACTGTGCAAAAGGCGAGGGACATCCTGGACAGGTTTCCAGTCCATCACAGAGACACATAGAGACTAACGAGACAAACAATCATTCACTCTCTCACTCATTAAGCCGATGATCCTCAGGCACTGCTGATTAGAGTTTAGCTGTGGGTGCAGGAGCTGGCAGAGCAGAACGTCCACACTTTAATGGACATTCTGATTTCATAACTTGGTGGCATGGCGGTGCAGGTGGTAGAGCTGTTTACTGTCAGCAAGAAGGTTGCCAGATCCAATTGAATCCCGGTCAGGGGGCCTTTCAGGGTGGAGTTTGCATGTTCTCTCTGTGCATGTGTGGGTTTTCTCCGGGTACTCCGGTTTCCTCCCACAGATCAAAAACATGCATGTTAGTCTGATTGGTAACTCTAAATTGTCCCTAGGTGTGAGTGAGAGAGTGAATGGTTGTTTGTCTCGTTTGTCTCTATGTGTCCCTGTGATGGACTGGAGACCTGTCCAGGGTGTCCCCCACCTCTCACACAGTTACTGCTGGATATGGGCACCAGACCCAAAAAGGTAAAAACGGGTAAAGGTAATGTATGATGGATGGATGATTTCGTAACTTTTATGATTCCAAGCATTATTTTTATTCTGCAGTGAAATTACTAGGAGTGTAATTTGTCAAATTATAGAGCACATATTATCCAGGTACACAGATGAATGTTTTACTTTTAGAAATGTTTCTCCTCACAAAGAAAGGTAATTTAGCCTCCTGAGGGGTCAGCAGGATCAAGCAAGTCATTAAAGCTAATTTAGTGTCTTAAACTCAGCCTTTTTGAGTGTGTTGTCGAGTCTGATATCCACTGCAGTGTGTGTTTTTACCAAACACAATATCCCAGCAAACATCAGAAGCACTTTTAGAAGAGAAACTAGTTCATCCTTTATAAAGTCTCAAGAGACAACCTGGGCAACACTGTATATGCAGTCTTGTGCAGAAAGACCTTTAAATTAGAGGGTGTAATTAACTCCAGAAGAGCATAGAACAAAACCAGGGAACCACTTCCTGTTTCTAAAATGACAGTAATGCATTAGAAGAGTGTGAAGAACAAACTTTGTTGTAGCCTATAAAAAGATGGTGTCCCAGTACCCCATCAGTTAGTGAAATATCCAAACTTATCTTTGTTCATTTACCCCAATGTGACCTTTGTGGTTTATATGACACAAGGGCTCAAAAATGAACACACATTTTGAAATAAACTGGAAGTGAGATACATTTCTGAAACCTGTATTTGTTCATTCCAGTAAAAAAAAAAAAGAAAAAAAAAAAGTGTTTTTATTAATAAAAGTAAAGCAATCCAGTTGGCTTCTGCTCAGTTCTGTAAGCCTCCTTCACACTGGATGACAACCCAACAACGTTCTTTATGACCTAGGTGATTAGACTGTGGCTGGATCACAGCGAATTTGTAAAACCACCAATCCTAACTTTGCTATGGTCGTAGTACTCACCAAATAGATTTTCTCTGCTGTTTTCTGCGCTACACACCACCCTGGTACAACGCTCTCAGACCGTGTCAGGTCACCGGAAGATCTCATCAGACTACTTGAACAACACCAAATAATACGTCTGCCAGAGGCTGTTTCTATGACTCTGTCACAGTTACAGTACTAACCTCAGATTGAGGCATGCATGGCCTCTTCTTGCATAAAATCCTTGACAACAACTCCAGGCTGGTGTGTACAGTCCTCATGTTGGTTCCACAAGACCACTATGACTTCACTTCAGAAGTTTTGTGCCTGTTAAAAACCATTGTGGACCTATCACCCTCGATCGACTGGCTTGATGCACTGATCAGGCAGTTTGATGCACTCAGCAGCCTCAGCACTCTAATTTGCGTAGCACTGTATTACAGATGTTGATAAGTTTAAGAAATAATTGACAAACTAAGCAAAGGGTCTCATGTAATAATGCAGAGGTTAATTTTTTACTGATGCAGTGTTCTCTCACAGCAGTATGACATTACTGAGCTGGAGTTGTATGCTGCTATGAAAAAGGAACCAGTCTGGTTGTAATGATTTACTAATTACCCAGATAGTAGTGACCAAAAAGAACAACTCCAAGACCATAGAGAATTAACAGTGCTTTATTTACAGTGGATAACTATCAATAATGATCTGCAACATGGCTGGAAGGGACTGGAACCCTGGAGAGCAAGTACAAGGGTTAACGATGGTTCTGATCTTCCAGGATGATTCAAGATATAATCTCTTTCTTAAAGTTGGAGTAAAAGGTCTTCGTAGGAATAGAGGTCCAATGTTGCCAGTAATCACGGAGGAGAAATTTCCAGGTAAGTTACGTGTATTGGTGGGCAAGTGGTGGAAGGCGAGGAATGGCTGTGGAAGTCACAAAGAGTCCTAAGACCAAACCAGGGAAGGCCAAAGCACAGGAGGAACACAGGAGTCAGAGCTGAAACACGTGAGAAAAAACAGTTTAGTCTTTACTATCACATGTACAGTAAAGTGGCTATAGGAACACAACTACCGAATGGCAGATAATGCACCGGCGTCATCAACCATCTTTTATACTCCTGCAGCTTATCAGGTGAAATGTCCACAGGTGTGTCTCTTCCTCCTTATTTGTACTCAGTTCATTACAACATTTGTCAGAACGGATAAAATACTAATTATTGATACCTATTTGACAAAACAGAACATAAAAACAGCCAAACTATTTCTTTAATATCAGCTACAGAAACTGAAACTGTTGTTACCTAACGAATGCCTCTTTTCCACTAGTGCCAGTACAGCATGGTACGACTTGGCTCAACTCTGTTCAGCACGGTGCAGATGGTTTTCCATTACACTCCAGTAACGGTTCTAGTGGGCGGGTTCAGAGTTCAAAAATTGACGCCACGTGGATAAAAGAAAAAAACAATAAAAAAGGGAGAAAACACCTTTCCAATGGTGCATAAAGATGCACATAAAGTCTGACCCAGATAACTGCACCTATTTGTTGTAAAGTGTGCAAGGACTGGCATTTCAATTAAAGACACATCAAAGTTGCATACAAAGGTGTTTTAATCATTTTGGATTAATTATTTTCATTTTATAAACACACTTGTGAATATCAGTTCTAAGTGCAACCACAGTCTCTGTTGCAAATAAATGTTAGCCATTAGTACCTGTTTTAGGGTGTCATTGTTTTGTACATGTGCAAATCATTTCAACCACCGCTGTGCCGCCCCCGGAGCTCATTGCCCCCCCACAATTTTATCGAAGGACACGATCGAGCTAATTTCTCAGGGAAACTGATCGATGTTAAGCTAATTGCTCATACGAGCAAAAAGCACAGCTTGCTGACGCAGCACAAAGATAATCTGAGTGACATTTAAAATATTTAACCACATCATTCCTCTATTTGTGCCATGCTCAAGTCTCGTAGAGAATTTTGTTTGTCTCACTTGTAATCTTTCCGAGCCAAATATTACCGTACTTCAAGTTGATTTATAATCTTTTTAAGAAAATCCAAAACAAAAAAACAAGTGCCATGAATTCAGGCAACGTAAATAAAATCATGCTGTCGCTGATGCAACACATTATAACAGGGAGTACTTTGATCTGTCTCGTTGCAGTTTGCTGTGTATTTAAATGATGAAACAATGCCTTTTGATAAACCGTTAAAAGAGAATTTAAATATGAAAAAAGGGGTGCGAGCTGGACTTTCAAGTTATTGTTTAACTACCAAATGGTGTGTTTAAAACATGCAAATGGAAACCTGCAATGCCCGTTTAGAGAAACACACATTTCCAGCACTCACCACCTTACCATTGTTCTGCTGTCTGTGCTCACAGATCTGTGCTAATTGCAGCTCAGAGCTGAATGACGGTCTTAAACTGTTTCTTCACACGACTGTTCTGATAAATGTGAGAGCGTGTCGGGTTCAAAACGCTTCCGAGAAACAAATACAATCGCCTTTAAATACCGTTTGAGATTATGTTAAATAAATGTAGTTTTAATTTCCAAGACAACTGTAGCACAGTAAGACAGTCACTATCAACAACAATCATTGGGATGTTTTTAAGTCACATTTCATATGTTCATATTTACATTTTATATTACTGGCTTTTTAAGTATGGCTAAAGCTTGTTTACTTTGAAGCAACTCCATCTTATTATAAATAACTTTTTTTTATTTTATTTGAAGTTTAGTAACATTTGGCTCTAAACAAACTCTTTCCATTATCTGTTTTGGCTGCTCCTTTGCATTCTCATAAATGTGTTTAAAAGTAAAATATATATTTATAACGTTCCAACACAAAGATTAGTAGTATTTATATTGTGCAACAAATAATGTAAATGCCTAGTTAGATCACATTATCAACGAGATGTTAGTGAGATAAAAGTTGTGTAAATACTGGACTGTCTTGAGAGGCAGGTGATATCATTTCTTGTATTTGTTTGGCTGTTGTTAAAATATCTCATGTATCAGTGGACACAATTTTGGTTATCTCTCATAAATTAGTTACTAGTTGTAAAACTACATCTGATTAACATTTGAAGACAAGCTACTTCACCATTCGTTTTTCACGGATTCGCTTTATCGCGGTTTTTCAAAATAAGATTGGACATGACACAAAACTGGCTGACTGATGGATGAGCTGCACGATCTGCATGAAATTTTCATTTAAAATGAATTATTTTAAATTATTAACACCTGCTGCACCTTTGTGCAGCCCACATTGCAGGAGAAACTCCCTCCTGCAGCTCCTCCTCCCTCCTCCTCCCTCCTCTGTCAATCTCCGTTCTGCAGCGGAGAAGTGGGCGTGGCCAAGAGCTGAGTTCATGACATGCTGTGCTCCTTTAGAGCATTTAGTTAATAAACATTGTTTAGAATAGCAAGAGTGTGGGAAGGGTTTACAATGCCTTATAAATGTAATAAATAAATAGTAAAATAAACTACTACTTACTACTTGTACTACTATTCCTACTTCACTGTTTTTTCCTTATCGCAGGGCTTCAGGGTACAGATCCCCCGTGATAAACAAGGCACTATTGTTTAGCAAACACAAAAATATCCATAATTGAGTCAAATTTAAAGAATAATAACTAATAGGAACACAGTGGATTAGTGGTTAATACAGTTGCCTCACAGCATGAAGGTCCTGGGTTCAATCTCTGGTTTGGACCTGTGGTCTTTCTAGTTAAATAAATATAAATAAATAAATAAAAATAATTTGGAGTGGTAGTAACTGAGACTTTTCCTGACATTTTGAGTGCTTACAGATTGTGACATATTTAAATTGTTAAACTTTGGCATGCAAGGTGCTAGGAGAAATGCACCCATTCAATGAATGCTACAATGTTTTTACTATTCATGAGCTAAACTCATTATTGTTCCTATGTCATCCCAATGTCTTGCTGGGGATCCATCAATAAATGACCTTTCATATAGCTGATATTTTGTTAAAGTCAGAGAGTCAGAGTCAGAGAGATTTATTTGTCATACACATCACACGTGATACATGAGGTGGGATGAAACTATGTACACAGGGTCCCAGTTACATCTAGGGGTTGAACAACTAAATAATTTTAAAACTTGACATTAACATAATAAAATTTGAGTAGAACTTGAGTACTTGATGACTTCAAAGAATTTAAAGATACAAAAATAAATAAATAAAACTGCAAAAAAGGTCATTATTTAAAAAAAAAAGATCAACAAATCATTGGGAGCGTATATTATGCTCCTGCTTTTTATGATACTGCAATTAAGTCACAGGAAAAACTAAACTGTTAGTTATTATTATTAAGCTGCCAAAATTGAAAGAAACGTGCAGCACGTCAAAAACAAAACTAAAAACAGTGGGGCGGTCTACCACCTCGCTCCACCACCCGCAGTGGTGCACATTAGGTTTAGTTTTAGAGATTAATATGTTTATAGTTTTTTTTATAGGTTTTCAGATTCATATTTTGTGCTTTTTGTTTGTGAAACAAGGTCAGAGGAAGCTGGTTCTGGTTCGGTTGATTGGACCCGGTGTTGCACCATATTCTGTGACCTGCAACAGTGCATGCAACATCGCCCCCCCCTATGGTCACAATATACGGTGGTCACAGAATATGGTGTGACACCGGTTCGCAACGAGCTCCAAACAGTCAAGAAGTTGTTTCATTTTCTGTTTCCTTACGGTAGTTGAACCAGAAGATTCATCTTTAATGAAATATTTACAGACTATTGATACATTTCTACCTGTTTTCCAACACTGGGCCTGCTCCGCTCCATCCGTCTGCTTGGAGGAATCCATTTTGTAACCCGCGCCCGGTGCGGATCACGTGACACGTGACGTGATGACGTAACGGCGACGGAATGACGTCACCACAAATACTCGACGTGAAATTTAAAAACTCGATAGATGTCCTAGGAATCGATGTGTAGATAACTCGTGTAGTCTGTTAAAGCCCTAGTTACCAAAAACACAAATTGTAAAGAAAAATATTAGTAAGATCCGCGTCATGAACAAAGATTATATTCACAAAACTAAGAATACGCTAAGCACTAATGGTACAAAATCAATGCGCCAAAACAACAGCAGCAGCAAATAAAAGCCCAACCATGAGGGAATATTGGAGAAAGATTTGACATTTCTAACAATCTTTGTTTAAATTAAGATAATTTGAAACACTGAAATTCATGGGCAAACATTAAAATGGTTCTTCATATAGCTGCATTTGTAAAGATGGATATATTACTCTGAAAACTTTGATGTATTATTGTGAAACTTTAATGGTTTGCTGGTTTGGGTCTCTAGAGAACATGTCATGTTCGACCACTGGAGATAGCTGAACCGATAGATGGAGGTATGAATGGAAGATGGAGGGATGACTAACCACTTCCATGGTAATATCCAGTAATGTGTATTTCTACATAACAAGTGTCCATTCATGAGGCAATCTCACCTCGAGAGAATGATCTGAGACCGTGATGAATTCTCAGCAGACACCCACTCTGTATGGACCCTGAGTGAGCATGCATTTAAATGAACCCTCTCTCTTCCTTTGCCTCCTACTACATGAGGATTTCTGAACTCCCTCTCTTGTCAAGCACTACATCAAACACAATAACAACAACAGTCCGGGCCCTCCTTTACCCCCTCCCCTCCATTCTCTACCTTCTTCTTTAAGTCATTCTCTTCACTGACATTTTACTTTCTTTGGTCCACATCTCCAAAGACTTGTTTCATCTCCTTCTCATGATGGACACATCTACATTTTTTAAAAAGGACCTTACTTCATATTCGAGATGGTTGCTGTTACCTTTCAAACCACAAAGTTGAAAGCCATCACATTAACCCACTTGTTTCTTGTCTTCCTTTTTGTTTTGTTTTTTCTATCTCAGATTTTAGAACCAGAAGGTGAGAGACAACATCCTGGTGATCAGAGCATCAAAGCTGCCAGTCAGCCCTGGGGCTGGTGCATCTATGTTAAGGTGATTACTACACCACGTGCACCTTATCCACTATGGGCATGGCTTTATAAGGTGTTGCACATCAATAACTCATCTAAATACTATAAAAACACAATCAACTGTCCTTGTTGTACGAACGTAAAAAAAAAAAAAAAATTGCTCAAGATTTAGCCAATGTTTTTAGGGGTCCTAGCCAGCGGAGGCAGGGGAATGGAGCTGCAAGTCAGCAGCACTTCCATGCATCCTGAGGAGCATGCAACCCTACTGAAACTGTTCAGTTTATTTTTTTTTTACATTGTTTTCTTCTGTAAGTTAAAGTCATACTGCAGCCCAAACCACAAGGCATACTGAGATAATGATTACATGGTGGTTACGTTGGCCACCATGTGCAGCACAGAAAAATACATGTTTACCTACAAACAGCGCTATCTTTAAGGTGTTTGGATCTGGTCTTTGACAAAATGGACAAAAAAAGTTGGTTTTGGTCAACTTTTAAACTTTAGGTTGCAAGTCCAAAGTTAAGTCTGTCATCTGGACGGATCTGTCCAGATGACTTGACAACTTTCTTGGATTTGTTCACCTGGATGAACATTTATCAGGATACTACGGTTGCAAGAGTTATTTGTTTATAACCTATCTTCAAAATCCCTGGTCTGAGTCACAAGGTATAGGCCAGGCCCATTTCTGCCTGAATTTTTATTTACTATATTGCAAACTTTGCAAAGAAGTACTGTTGCCGTTTTCTCAAATGTTTCTAGTTCAATCACCATCAAATTCACCATCCTGAATCTAGATAGTAATGGTAAATAAACTGCACTTATATAGTGCCTTTCTATCTTATTTCAAGATACGCAAAGCGCTTTACACTATAATCTGTGTCCTTATTTACCCATTCATACAGCACTCTACTAGATCTCTACAAAGCTAATTGAACAAATCATTCTAATGAGACTAATTAGTGCTTTAGATCACATGCATACACTGATGAGACACACACAAGAGGCTATGAGGGGTTCAGTGTCTTGCCCAGGGACACTTCAGCATGTGACTGCTGGCATATTCGAACCCCCAACTCTCACATTGGAGGACGACTGTTCTAACCACCAAGCCACAGCTGCCCCCATAGTGTGCTGAATGTAGGTTCTCAAGAATAAGTATGTAAAACAGTAAATTATGCCTATGCAAATAGTTTTAACAAGCTATATAAAGAGAAATTCAATCATATCTGATAAGGATTGAGTTTTTAGATTCGAGCAAGATGCTGGACAACAGGAATGGTTTAAACGTTTTATTTAGAAAACGCTGCTCGTGAAGGTCGAGGTCCTGGAGTGAGCCCAATCTGCAGAGATACAGCATGTAAGGTTAGTGGACTGACAGTTTATGTGATCAGAGAGGTAAACAGAATAGTAGCCACTAACCTTCTTATGCAGATATGGTGAGTGCCTCCTGAAGGAGTTGGGAGGATGACATCACTGGAGCAAACAGGTGTGCAGCAGAGGAGCTGGTTGGAGCAGGACGTAGTCCAGATTAATGTCCAGAGTTGACAGTCAGGCACAGAGCAGAGAGTTGTTACCAGAGTCAGAGGTCCAAAAGTTACAAGAGGGAAATCCGTGAGGCGTAGTAGTAAATCCAGAATGGCAGGTCGATATCATGGTCAAATGGGCGATAAGGTACCAGGCAAGGAGCAGGCAGCAATCCAAAAGACAGGCGTGGGGTCAAAACAAGGTAATCCAAGAGATCTGTGGCATGAATGCTGGACATATACTATTATTATTATTATCATCATTCTTATTATTACTATTGGACCTTTATTTATACAGGTTAGTTCCCATTGAGCCTCGAAGACTCATTTACAAGAGACCTGATTACATACAACATACAGGCAGATAAGAACAAGAGAACATGTGGATGGAGGGAACCCCCAAAAATTATGTTTCACATCATTTCCTGACTGGGAAACAGTGTGAAAGATGAAAAAAAAAAGACCTTACAACATAAAGCTGCCACATACAATGACATCATAATACATTTATGCATGGAGGTCGACAAAGCCAGTAAGTTATCCATAAACACTCCAGAGTTCCAAAAGTTCTGATAAGATGGTACCATGTCTATCAGCATCATGGTTCTGATAAGGCCACAGATGACCTGGGTGGGCAGAGCTTCTAGTTTATGTATCCTCCAAGTGCAATTTGAGATAAGTTGGCCTGTCCAAGGCCAGCAGGGAGGCCAAATTCAGATAAACAACAATTGTTTGAGCCACCAGACTCTTGTTTTCTGTCTGCCTTCAAGTTCTGATACACTCAATGGTGAATCCAAATAGCCAGATTTATGGACATTCCACCTGGTCTGTGCTCGATTTAGCATTCTCCAAGATTGGATCCTTCATGCTGGTGAGTTCCAGGAGCCGCAAGTGGCCTATGAGTCCCAGGCCGCAAGTGGCCTACGAGTCTCAGGCCGCAAGTGGCCTACGAGTCTCAGGCCGCAAGTGGCCTATGAGTCTCAGGACGCAAGTGGCCTACGATTCTCAGGCCACAAGTGGCCTATGATTCTCAGAAATGATTGAGCTCGGTAAGTATATGAGTTTGAGTTTAAGAGCTTGAGATATGGATTAGTCCTTCACATAAGGCTGACAGCTTTACCATAGCCAAAACTCCTGCCGACCTCTTCCTAATTTGTCAATATCCAAGATATCCACTGGTTCCAAAAAGCAGAATCCCTGTTATCATAAATCCAATACTGTGCACATCTTCTGCGTCCTCCATGGACAGAAGAGATAGGCATATCATCTTCCACTCATTCCAGAAATCCAGCTGTGAGGGTCCGTTAAGGGCATGAGGGCAGTCCAGCACCCTGTTGTCTGGTGGGAAAAAAAAATTACTTGTGTTGAGGGACCAGCTGACCAAATCCATAATAGTTTTCAATTCGGAAGATGTGTAAAGAAAAGTTCTGAGGTTGACAAGACAAGAGAGCAAAAAAAGGCAGGAGGGAGGGAGGGACGGTAAGAGTGACCATCATCGTCGAAGGCGAAAGAGAGAAAAATGAAAAACAAAACAACTTCCTCAAAGGGTTCGATAATTTGGCGGAGAGTGACTGAGAGCATGAGGCTTAAATAGGGCTTGAAACAGGTGGACGGAATGAGCTTGATTGTGTAGAGGTGCAGAGGGGCGTGGTCGTAGAGCAAGGCTTGGGATCAGAGCATGACATGGCAGAAAACATGACAATACCTTCAAAGTAATAGTAGATGATAAGATGAAATCCACACTACTGTTTTGGAAGTCAATGTTGAGTTAGTGGACCAGATTTGGCAATCATTGAGCTATAAGGGGCACTATAAAACAGAAAAAATTCTGTCTAAAATGGCTATCATATGTTTATGAAATTTTGCACCAGCCTTTTGAACAATGCTTTGAGCTTACACCTAAAAGGTAATTATGTATAAGTAAAGTGGGTGTGTCCTATATGGTCTTAAAGAAAAAAAACAAAAAACAAAATCAGTCATGAATCCCAAACCATCAGAGATTTTGAGAAGTTTTTTTGTAGAATCATGGGACACAGAGCCTTTTCTCACTTTGCTCCCCAACTCTGGAACGCCCTTCCCCCAGACATCTGTAATATTGACTCCGTTCAGACCGTCAAATCACAACTCCAACCTCATCTGTTCAAGTTAGCCTTCTCACTTAATTTTTTTTATTTTCTTCTTGGTTTATTGTTTTTAAAGCTATTTTGTATTGTTTTATTTTGTGTTTCATTTTGTGTTCTTAATGTTGTGAAGTGTCCTTGGGGGTCTTGAAAGGCACTAACAAATAAAATGCATTATTATTATTATTAATCATAAAGTAAGTTAACTGCTATAGAACACAAAATAGCATCCACATATAGGTGACGTTAGTGTTATAGGTAAAACATTTGGCCTGTAACTCCTATGTTTTTTGTACCATGATTGTTCATATGCACTGCATTTTTTACTATGAATACATTTATTATGAAAATGTACAGTTGTTCATACAAATTGACAATATATTCAAAAAAAAAATTGAGGATGCAAATCCAGTAAATACAAAACTTCCTATATTACGCATTGATAAATGGCTATGAAAAATTGTTTGGGAAATGTTGTTTTGTTTTTAAATGGCCACGTTATGTTTACGCATATTTACGCTTGCTAGTTGGCCTCATACAAAATGGCCATATTTTATACAGTTTAACACATAGGTTCATCAAACTAATACCGTATGTCAAAGAGTCAGAGTTGTTTATTTGTCATTTGCGGTGGAACATAATTATGTACACAGGGTCTCAGTTACATCCAACAATAAAATGTAAAATAAAAACAGTAATAAGATCTAAGATATGAACTAAGAAAAATATTAACTAAAAATATGCTAAGTACTAATAGCATAAAAACAATATGCCGAACACCAGCATGAACATGAGTCTATGTGAGCAGATGAGCATGAATGAAAACAGCAACATGAAACAGATCAGCAGCAACATGAAACAGATCAGCAGCAACATGATGTGGTTTTTTCACAGTGATTATTCTGGTTAGAGATTCATGAGTCTAACAGCCTCAGGGTAGAAGCTGTTCCTCAGTCTAGTGGTTCTACACTTAATGCTCCGCAACCTCCTTCCTGAGGGGAGGGGGGCAAAAAGTGTGTGTGCTGGGTGAGTAGGGTCCTTCATGATGCAGGTGGCCCTCTTCCTGCATCTGGAGGTGTAGATGTCTGTGATGGTGGGGAGACTGACTCCAACAACTTCTGTGCAGCCTTCACCACTCTCTGCAAAGCTTTTCTTTCTGCAGCTGTGCAGCCTCCATGCCACATGTTGATGCTGGAGCACAGGATGTTCTCCACTGCAAACCTGTAGAAGGAGATGAGGACTGAGCTTCCCAGACCAGTTCGTCTCAGCCATCTGAGGAAGTAGAGTCTCTGATGAGCTTATGTCCAGTTAGCCATTCTGAATAGGTGTTTTAAATTTCATAATGACCAAACTCTATTTGTGCCCAATTTAATAAACTTGTTTAGGACCATGACTTAACTTGATTTATACAATACGGTATTTATTGGTTTAAAAATGAGTGTGGCCTAATACACTATAAATAATAAAAATCACACATTTGACTGAGATGACTAACAGGACATATTTCAATGTATAAACAAACTCTTGGGATTCTCAGACATCAGGTACTTTGAAACATTTTGTTTGTTTGCTTTTTGGTGACGAAGTCCTGTACAAAACTAGTATATACATACAT
>NC_056509.1:22401645-22413263 GCF_014905685.2 Nematolebias whitei
TGGTCCCTTGCTACTTCGCAGAATTTCTATTTAAAATGAATTATTTTAAATTATTTAGCACCTGCTGCACCTGTGTGTAGACCACACTGCAGGAGAAATTTCCTCCTGCAGGTCCTCCTCCCTCCTCGTCTGTCTATCTGTCTTCTGCAACGGAGAAGTGGGCGTGGCCGAGAGCTGAGTTCATGACATTCTGTGCTCTATTAGAGCGTTTAGAGTTTAGAAACATTTAGAATATTGCAAGAGTGCGAGAAGGGTTTAAAACACCTATATATACATATATACATATATATATATACACACACATACATATATATATACTAAAATAAACTACTACTTACTACTTGTACTACTACTCCTACTTTGCCGTTTTCCACTTATCGCGGGGCTTCAGGGTACAGATCCCCCACAATAAACGCGGGACTACTGTATATAAGATAAGATAAAATAAAACTCTATTGAGCCTTCAGGAAATTGTTGTGCCAGAGTTTCAGTACAAAGGAACCTACACAAGGAATCACACGACATACAAAATAACAGAGAAAATAAATAATATCTGTTTACATACAGATGTAAATATTTGAATAATAATTATTTGAATAAAAAAAAAACAGAATAATAATTTCATATCTTAGTTGTTCCATCTATAAATTTTACATACAATTTATAATATACATGTAGTGGTTCATCAGATAATTTACAATAAACTTTTTTTGTTAATGGTGTAATGGGTCATATCATGACATTTTTGTTTTTGCTTAGCTACAGCGAGGGACCATCTGAAATGGAACTGACCAAAAGAATGAGTGAATTGTAGATGCACATCCATACTTTCTGAAAGTTTCAGTTACCATTCTGACACTCACCTGCCACCACACAGGTTATAAACATGTGAATATATACAACTGATGATTGAATTATCTCCCTTCACACTGAATGGTAAATCTGCTTCTCTCTGCTCAACCTCAATGGCCTATTAACAAATTGCTGGTTTGCATCAAATTTGGAAAAACTCCTTCAGTGTGAAAGCAGTTATGACACTGTTACACACTTAGCGCTCATCAAATATTTTTTTCCTCCCATTTTTCACAACTTCGAGACACTCTTGAATTTTCATTACACTCATTAGTCAGCCTTGATTTGACCCTTTTGTCTCACATCAGGATGCAGCTTCAACTTAAGAAAAAGCCACAATACCACTACATATACCAGTTACGTGCTAGATTGTATCCATGGTCTTGTCACGATCAAAGTTGTAGCCTATAAGTATGAGGCGAGGGTGGCCAGTCCTGCTTCAAACTTTGAACAAACAAGCTGTTTCCACTTTGCTTCCCCACACTTCACCTAGGATACCTCAGTACTCGGTTACCCCAATAATAAACCATCGCAATCTCACCACAGACGTTTTGCGCATGCTCTCCATTGTCACGTACAATGGAGAGCCCATTGCATTCTTAATACTGTAATATTGTCTGAAGCCTTTGCCAAAACCAAGCAGAAGCCATTCATTATTTTTGCTTCTTACTGTCATCATTCAGGGTGAAGGAGGATTATCATCCAGTACTATCCACACTCTATGAACCATATCATTTAAATCTGTGATGAGGGTTCACAAATTATAGTCAAATTAGTTGTAAAAACCTCGCAAGAACAATTTTCATGTTGAGTCATTTGAAAGCTAATTAAAAGTGGGTGAGTGGTGCCCATTCCAGCACCATTCTTGAGAAAGAGGCAGAGTACACACAATAGCAAGGTGATGCAAACACAAAGGCACACATATGGCCATTTTAGAAAAATCAATTCCTCTATCATGTATGTTTTTGTACTGTAGGAGGAAACAGTACCTTAAAAACATCATAACAGGAAGAACATACCAAAAATCAGCTGGTATTTAAACTTGCATCAGTGTAAGCCACCTGCACCACCAGCCCAGAATGTGACACATACCTGTACACACATGAGCATAAACAAGCTGAGGACAGAAAAGTTGGAAATCCTAGACCAAACAAGATGTGAGTATTTCAGCTGAGTTTATTGGCTGTAATTAACTAGTTTTACTTTGGTTTGGCAGCTTTTTCATAGAAATGATTGATCATCTGAGGAGTTTCAGAAAAGCTGAGAGTGATTCTCTTCTGTTCTGTTTCCATGTCCATCGTTTCAACCCATAAAACTGCTTACCAGTAGTTTCCGCCTGCAGCCACAGAAATTTCACACTACATTTGGATTTTCCTCAATTAATCCACTCAAGCTTTTGTTTCACAGGGAATTTAGAAAAGTTCCAGAAACTGTGCAGTAATTATTCATAATCCCAAAGATTTGAGTACAGCTACCTAATTTGGCTCTTCAATTTTGGCTGTTCAAAAAAAAAGAAGAAAAAAGTTGCATATATTTGCACAATAATGTAGCCTGTTGTATTGTACGCTGCATTTTTCCTGTGTGATGTCTCACTCGGCGGTTGCGGCCCAGTTGGGAGAAAAGGCCAGCTGAGACACAGAGATTGGTTTTGTTCTCCTTTCGCTGCGAAGAGCTTTAACATATTCAGCGTTATTGCTTCTTGTCAGTGGTGTTGTGACGGTAAACGAACACCTCTGTCACGTGTTTGTGGCCATGTATGTATACATGCATGCGCTTTTTTTAAGTAGGTCTCATTTGATGCTGTTTTGCTACGTAAAAAGAAATCACACAACATTTTCTTTTGGTTATGAATTTTGATATGTAGAAATAGAAGAAAAACTTTAAGCGTTGTTAATCTGGAACATATATTTATTTTATTTACCATACAGCCCCTAATCTGTTAGGTTGTGTTACTCATTCGCATCTTTCATGTTTTCCCAACTGTATATATATATATATATATATATATATGTATATATACATTTATTATTATTATTATTTTTTGCTGGCGAGGAGATATGACCACCAGTGTCTGTGGCCGGCTCTGTGTTGTGCTGCGACTGTCTCCCTGAGATTTGCATAAATAAGCTCCCCGTCCCAGCATGCCCACGCTGTTGCCCAGGTGCAAGGACATTTGCATATAGAGCTGTGATAGGGCTCCCCTGGGTCTCCTCTGCAACTGCAGAGCGGGTAGGGGGCCGGCAGCGCCACAAATGAGTTCTAAATTGGAAGCTCACCGCTGCCCTCCATTTTATGCATGTGGAGGTATGGAACAAGTCAAAGGATGACCAGGGACAGAAAAAGGACGCAATAAAAAGGGAGTGAGAAGACGTTATACACAAGGTGATAAGCAGCATGTGACAAAAAGCACAAAAGCAGCCACACAGACACATTGTTAGATGAGCGTAACCCTAATGTTTGATGGTAACTTGGTTTGCAGCTGAATTTTGACATCAGGGTGGGTCACTCGGTTGTTTATGTGCATCTCATAATGAATCCCATCATAACATTCAGCAGCTCCATTGATATAATACCCTATATTTTGTTGGACATCTACCAAAGCAATACAAGCCGCAGTGTTTATTTATTTAGTTAGTTCGTTTTTTCTTCTTTTTTTTTTTACTTTCTGCAATTCCTGTCTTGCGTTTCCATTACCATAGTGTCTCAGTGGCCTTTTGAATCAGCAGAATATGGTTTGGGAGTCAGGGAGCCGAGCCCAGTCTTGATTAGTCACATGCTGCTCCTCTGGCGGTGCTCTCTCATCTGAGCACCATCGAGTCATCGCTCATTTAAGAGACAAGTTCTGATGGGACGCCGGCCTAAGGAGTCTTATGAGATCTGTAAGTAGATCCTGCCAAATGATAGATGCAAAGAATCACACACAAGTACAACTATTAAACAAAAACGACTGTGTAGGGAAAAAGCCTGATAATCTTTAAATATTTAATATCAAATGTTTTATAGCAGCTCAAAATATGCTTTGTTGTAGAAAAACTTGATTGTTGGTTGTTGAATTGTCCAAATATAGATAAAGGCTTATAAAAAGTACTTATAGTAGAGGTCATAAAACTTATAGTAAAGTAGGTAAACCTTTTCTTGATCTTCTTATGTTGTGTAATTAAAAGTTTATACTTTGTGTATATTGAATAGACCTGATCACCATGGAAATACCCAGACAAAACATGAGCAGAAGCAAAAACAATGTATTATTGAATAGGGTTATGTACTTCAATGCTATTGCACCTGCTCATCATCTTTGAGAGAAATAAATATCTGTGAGAAATCAACATAATTTTAACAGCTGAAAAGACATTTTGACTTTAATTACCAAAGGATATTGGTCTAACAGAATAAGCAAGAACTCATGGACAAACATCGTTGTGTTACTCTCGTCAAAGATGCTTGGAGGTCACCCAAATCACTCATTAATGGTTTCTTTGTTCTGGTTTTAATTGAACTATGGTTGGGGTCAAATGATTCATTATACAGATTCAACACACAACATTCAAAATGACATTAAAGCAGGGTCACCAACAAACTGGTTGATCCAATATGATAATGACTATTTATAAGGCTGAGCTAGTTGCAGCTCATCAGACTGACAACGTTTTTTGGATTGAAGCAGAAATGTTTCAACAAGTCTTTTTATTTTATTTTTTTGAATCCATCCAGAGGACCTGACTTAACTTTTTTTAGATTTTCTACCTGGATTGTTGAGCATGCATCAGGAGGACATTAGAACAGGGTTTTGCTCGTGTTCATTCTCTTTCATCAAATACATGTGCACAATTTTTTTTTTGCAAAAAGAAAAATGCAAAGTCCAGTGCCTGCACTCCCATGGCTCAGAAGACTGCAGAAACAAAACCATCACACACATCCCACAACTTGACCTGTGATTAAACTAAGACTTGTGCAATTGGTTAATGATAGTGGCGGTGATCCCTCCTGTTGGGAGCTACAGCAGTTAGGACAGAAGCTTTGTAGAAGGGGCCCAAAACACACTTCTCAAGGATGTGTCAATGTGCAGCCCAGATCACTGTCCCAGGAGGTCTGAACAACTCGATTTTATCAAACCTGCACTCATCTGTAATCGTATCACTAAAAATTCAAGTTAATCCAAGTAAGAATAGAGCACTGAGTGGAGGGCGGAGGATTCCAGGTATGTATGGTGGCAGAGATGGAGATGATGAGGTAAGTAGTTGCAGGTATGGACTTTTGGCAGGCAAGTGAGCAACCAGACCGGCTTAGGCTGAAGGCCAGTGGCACTAAGGGTCCAGGATAGTATCAGCTTATACACATGGAGGAGAACAGGTAAGTCCCTTCAGGAATCAAACTAGGAAGGTATAGAGAAAATCTGACAAGTATAATTCTTATCTTTAGCAAAGCACAAGAAAGCCGGTTGGAATCCAATGCTCTAGCGGTGAAGAGATCACTTAGTCTTTCACACCCATGGGGCTCATTGTAGGCATTGGCCATGGTTGCTGCTCATTGGCCTTGCCACTCAGGAAGCTGCAGAATGAAAAACACTGAAATTCCCCAAATTCTGAACCTAATTCCCTCCAAGACATTGCAAGAGAGGAAAGAAAAAGAGGATGTGTGAAATATTATCTAAGGTAGAGGAGGTTGCTCTCGAGTGTGAAATACTTGGAGCCATAGATGTCTTCTGTGTCCCCTGCGTTCGTCTATTGTGAACAGCACATAGGCTACTGGTCAGTAAACTTTTGAAATTTATTTCATAACAGATGTAAATTTTCACAGCAAATGAATTAAATGCAGATATTTATATTGCACAATGCTTACCAGGCTTAGCCTTTATGCTTAGTCAGGGGCCTCGATGAAGAGTCCCTACCAATGATTGTCTGATTCTCCGCTTTAACATTTAAACCCATAGTCTATGAGTGAAGCCCTTAAAGAAGGGTAGGTGATATTTTTTCCCCAAAGGGCCAAATCAAGATATCTAAAGCAATCGAAGGGCCACATAAGAAATAGGAAAAAAATAAATAAAAATCTTTAAGGCAGATAATCTGGAATACTGTTTTCAGGCTTTTTCTTTTTGTAGCACAGTTAGCATGCTTACTAGAAAACTGTAGATGAACATATATCTGTGATATATTATCCATAAATTAAACGGATTCATTCATTTTTCTGGACTGAATAATATCGTGCATTGAAATTAAATGTGACATGAGACGTTAATTTTCTTTGACCCATCAAATGAATGCGGTCATTTATTAACAGAATCAAAGTTTAACATCACACATTTACATTAATTTGGCAAAATTGATTACAACAACAGCTTAATTAATTAGCTTTACAGTCAGGAAAACCATACGGCCATGATTTTCCTGCTTCACAACAGACATTTGAAAATATCTGGAATGATTTCTAGCAAGATAGAAGAGTTTAAAGATGGAAAATGAAGTTTATCTTGAGAGAGATGGGTGAGGGAATTTGTCTGTTATAACCAGAACAACACGCTCCTTTGGACCAGCTTAACCAACGGTACACTTTGCGGTTGAAGATCGACTCTTTTACCTTTGCAGACGATAGTTCGGCCTCGGCGTAGAGTTCTCTTCAAACGCTTTCCAGCGTCTCCGTAAGGATAGTAGGGAACCGTTCGGAGTCGTGAGATCATCCCAGAACAGACATTTCATAGTTCCTCTAACTTCTCTCGTTCAGCTTAGTTGCTTTTTTCTCCAGCATTCTGAACTCTGCATTCTCTCTCCGCACTCGACTGGCTGGAACTAGGAAGTGCCGACATTTAAAGAGTTCTATTTCCGGTTCATTTGGGAAGTCCTGATTGGCTGAAATAGCTAATCAGGGGTGTGTTTTTGTGACGTAAGAGGTCACTAGAAGTCAGAAAAACAGAAAAATTGTTTTGGAACGGACAGAAGATGTTTTGAGACAGACGAGAGAAATGTTTAGGCGAGTTGGGGGAAAACAGGTGCCAGCTTCTCTATTTACATCTGAGAGGATATAAAAACATGACAGTTCGTTCCAACAACTTGTCTTCTTGCCTCCAACCTTGGACCAACTTACACTTGCTCATTTCAGACAGAAAATCAGAAAATGCATGAATTACTCCGTAACACATTCTAACTTGATTTCTACTTTGAATGAGGATTAAAAAAATCAATAATACTGTTTCACAGTTGATTTAAATTGAGTAGTTCACTTCAACATTTAAAAATGGTTTGAACTAAACACACTTTGATTATCAAGACATTTGTAAGATAGTAATGATAATAGAAAAAGAGAGTGCTCTTTCAATTGATCAGTGCAGGACACTTAGAAAGTCTCTGGATGAACTTAATCTTGTGTTTCTGGACTCAAATCAATGAAATACAGTTCTTGTCCCAGGAAGGCCCTCAAGGTCAGGATTTGACCTGAGGCTTAGTTCACTACAAAACTGTCTCCCCAATAATCTTTAGCAATAAAAAAAAATCTCTTGTAAACTGGCTCTTGTGACAATATATTTGGTTGTTTAGTTTAAACATGCAACAACAAAATTATATAGTCTTTAAGCTTCAGTGTTGATCTAGAAACGGAATTAATGAATAAAAGTTTTAGTCCATGTTAATCCAAAGTTTGTTGATGTATTTATACAAGATGTTTAAGTTATACTTCTTTAAGTTTCACAGATAAAACGCATGTTTTCATTAACTTATTAAAAAGTTGTTTTCCTTTTAATTAAGGATATTGAGGGTCAGATAGAGATTATCCAAGATATTGCCCACATATGTCTTAAAGGGATAGTACAGTCAACGTTAAAGCAATTTTATATCTAACATTTATCATTAGTTTCTTACCAGGCAGAAGTAGTTTACATGTTCTCTCTGTGTACACATGGGTTTTCTCCAAGTACTCCAGTTTCCTCCCACAGGCCAAAAACACACATGTTAGGTTAATCAGTACTCTAAATTGTTCCTAGGTGTGAGTGAGGGTGGAAATTGATAGTTTTAT
The DNA here is from genome assembly GCF_014905685.2 of Nematolebias whitei. Classification (NCBI taxonomy): domain Eukaryota; kingdom Metazoa; phylum Chordata; class Actinopteri; order Cyprinodontiformes; family Rivulidae; genus Nematolebias; species Nematolebias whitei. Next base: position 22,409,500 of record NC_056509.1, read on the forward strand.
TTGTCTCTGTGTGTCTCTGTGATGGACTGGAGACCTGTCCAGGATGTAGCCTGCCTCTCACACAATGACTGCTGGATATGGGCACCAGTGACCCCCGTGACCCGAAAAGAAAAAAGCGGGTAAAGATAATGAATGGAAGGATTGTATAGTCATTATAGTCAGACCGTCAGTTTATAGGTTGATTTTAAGATGTATTTTTTATTCATTGCTTTTCAAGTTTTAAATGTTTAATTTGATCACACTGGTCTACCACTCCATTTTACTTAGATCACATGTGTCAAACTCAAGGCCCGCGGGCCAGATGTGGCCCGCCATGTCATTTTATGTGGCCCGCGAGAGCTTAAAAGTTTTGAGTGTCTTAAAATAAATACCAAAAAATAAATTAAGAGCGTGCTTTGACCAAAAACTACATTTCCCACAATGCCTTTCTACCTCGGTAGCCGGGGCAGTGTTTCCACATCCATGCCAACGAGTGGAATTGAGATATAAATAATGATCCCAAAATGTCCAGAAAGAGAAAAGTTGATGCAGACGGAAGACTGTTTCAAGAAAGATGGGAAGGCGAATACTTGTTTGTGCTTCAAGGAGAAAGGCCAGTATGTCTTTTGTGTTACGAGGCGGTGTCGGTTGTCAAAGAGTACAATCTGCGTCGACATTTTGACACCAAACACGGAGCTAAGTACGCTAAAGCTAGCCTTCAAGAAAAGCAACAAATTGCCCAAGAATTAAAAGGCAAACTGCGGTCGCAGCAGAGTTTGTTCACGAAATCCACAGCCAAAAACAAGGCCGCCGTGAAAGCTAGCTTCATTGTGGCTGAAGAAATCGCCCACGCTTCCAAGTCTTTTTCAGAGGGAGCGTTTTTGAAGCAGTGCATGCTGAAGGTCTGTGAGCAGGTGTGTCCCGACCAGTTACAGACTTTTAAAAATGTCAGTTTATCAAGAAACACCACCGCGAACCGAGTGAACGAACTAGCAGAAAAATATTGTAATTGTAAAATGCTACATGTGTCATACATGTTCTTTGCAGCTCAGTTTTAGGATGTCTTCAAAGCTATTTGACTATTTGTTATTTTTCTTTATTCACTTGGACAGTTTGATCCTTCATTAATGGAGTTATGTGGGTTTTCATAAGCTGACAAAATTTAAAAGGATTTATGTTAGAGCAACAAGCAAACATATGTTTTCTATGCAACTGTAATTGCCACTTGAATAAGTTATAATAAATAATGAGTTATTTAACATTAAGGAGTAGTTACATTTTATTTTACATTACATTCGATTACATTTAGTTACATTTATAAGTTACATCTGGCCCTTTAAGGACAGCCATTATGCTGATGTGGCCCTCGGTGAAAATGAGTTTGACACCCCTGACTTAGATGTTACAAAATCCAAATGAGATCATATAAGATACCTGGACTTTTGCGGTGGTTGCCCAAAATCTTTGGAATAGTTTACTGTTCAATACATGAACCACAGAGAATGTTGTGTCTTTAAATAACTGCTGAAGGTTTGTATTTATTGGATTTCATATTTTAATGCAGTTTAACAATGGTGCATTTGATACTGTTGAAGACTCATTTACAAGTGGTCCTGATGGTCCAGGTTAACTTGTGAGTTTAGACTAGCTCCAGGTATGAGTCTAAACCTGTATGTTTCTGTGGCCCTGTAATGGAGCAGGAAACTTTTACTCATCTAAAGACAGCTGGAGACAGATACCAGCTCCCTGTGACTCTTAATTCAATTCCGTTCAATTCAATTCAAAAATTCTTTATTAATCCCAAACGGAAATTAAATGTTCTAGCTCATCATTCTGGTTTCATTATAATTGTTATAGATGCTGATGGATGTGGGCAAGAAGGATCTCTTGCAGCAGTCCGTCTTAGAGCAGATCTGAAGAAACTGGTTACAGATGTTGATCCGTCTACTTGGACTTGGTGGATTTCTTAGTCTTCTTGGGCAGCAGTACCACCTGAATCATGGGAAGAACTCCTCCCTGAGCAATGATCACTCCTCCCAGAAGCTTGATGAGCTTCTCGTCATTGTGGACAGCCAGCTGCAGGTGCCAGGGGATGATCCTGGTCTCCTTGTAGTCATGAGCCATGTTTCCCGCTAGCTCCAGGATCTTGGCGGTCAAGTACTCAAGCACCTCCGCCAGGTAGACGGGGATGCATCCACAGCACCTCCTTTTTATCTCATTTGTGATTTGGGGCTGTAGCTGAGGCATTATTTGAACTTTTGAGATGTTAATCAGCTTCTCTCAATTGTAAAAACTACCTTGTTGTCATTGTTACGCATCATGACAAATGTCCAAAAGCAAAAAGTGTGAGAGTAGCTCTGCTGCAGCTCCCAAGATGGCCGCTAACGACCTACACCTGGCGGTCATCTCCCTGATGAGCATCGACTCCTATTTAAGGCTGCAGTCAAGACTACTCGATGCTGGAGCATTGATTCCCTCCCGGTACTAGTGCTCTCAGCCTTTTATGTTCTCAAGTATTTGTGATACTGACCTTGTGCTTCCTATGCCAGCAGTTCCTCGTTTTGGCCGTGCCATTCCAGTCCTGATCTCTCGACATCCTGTCTGGTCTCACGAAAACCCGGACCTGTGGATCTTGGATATCTGAACCCTGTTGCTGGGACTCATGCATCTTGGAACTCCTGAACTCACTCAAGTACCAAAGAAGCTGTAAGACAGAAACAACAAATATCAAATCCTTTTCTCCTGTGTCACTTACCGGCTCCCGACCTGAACAAACTATTTTCCTCTTCCAGGAGTTCCAGTCCCAGGGCCCTGTATATATTGTATATATTTTCTAAATCACTGTAAATAAACATCACTTTTCGTAGCCTGAGTCTTGTGTCGTTCTGGGTCTCGTTATAACTGGGTTGCCCGCACATACAACAAAAATATTTCAGTAAAAATCCTTCAAGCTGCACAACATCTGATATCAGAGGAAATAATCATCAAAAAAAAAGAAGTGATATACATCTTGAAAAAAGATGAATTAGTTTTCAAAAGCAACATCCTCGAATGAAAGTAACAGAGCTATTCCAACATGCAGCCACCATTAGTGGTGCAATTCTAGAACTCAGGCTTGAACAGGTATTAAATTAGAATGACTTGCAATTTTTTACCTTTTTAACTACTGCAATTAGCTTGAATAAAATGTTAAACATATTCTTCAGGTTGGATTTGGATTTTGCACCTGGATGATTGAGCATGAACTTTGATGTCTTGAACCACTTTTGCTGTGGCTGCCTGCCTGGGAGGAGTCGACAGGGGAGGGGACAGCCCCAGAAACCATCTGATCATCATCAAATTGGTTGTTCCTCTAAAGGAGTGTACTGCTTAGTGTGGAAAACAGTTTACTTGAGATTCCTCAGACTGATGAAGCCCTCTGGACAGAGGATGAAACGTCTTTCCACAAAAAATAAACTGTCCAGATGACCTGACTGACCATTATTGGATGTTCTTCAGGTATTTTTTTAATTGAATGACTAAATTTGGCATTAACATTGTCACACAAGTGGACTTTTGTCCAAGATAAAGAGGTATGATGTATTTATTCAGTTTATTCAGTTTTTTCACACACACACACACACACACACACACACACACACACACACACACACACACACACACACACACACACACACACACACACACACACACACACACACACACACACACACACACACACACACACACACACACACTCACACACACACACACACACACACACACACACACACACACACACACAC
>NC_056509.1:22413273-22448698 GCF_014905685.2 Nematolebias whitei
ACACACACACACACACACACACACACACACACACACACACACACACAGAAAGCATCATAATACATAACTGCAAGCTAACAGTGCATGAATCAGGTCTCCAAAAAACTATTTAAAGCTTATAGATGATTGTCCTGATGCATGCTTAATAATCCAGGTAGAAAAATCTAACAAGGTTATGTCAGGTCCTCTGGATGGATTCTTGTATGATGGATGTATATGAAGGATTCAGGTATAATGTATTGATTTGATGACTTTTTCTGTGAATTTTATGTCTTTTATGCAGTCTTTACATTTTCAATCCCATGAGGACGTTGTCTGTTCCTGCACCTCATCCAACAGAGGAATATCCTTCATATTTTATTTTCCCCAGAGAAAACACTCATGTTTGGTCATTTGTGTAAAATTGATTACCATACAGGATTAACCAGAGTGGCTCAACATGAAACACTGATTCTGTATTACAATAATAGATGTAACAATCAATCATTTTACTGAGCAGACCAATGTGATGCATTGGTTTTTTAATTACTCTATGGCGCCAAAAAAGGCTAAAAATGGATTGTCCAAAGGACACCATAAGCTCTGCTACTGAAGTATCTCTGAGGCTGGCATGACCTCCACTCCAAGCCTATTCAGAGCTTTTTGTTTGGTTCTTTGTTTGGCTTCAGGCTCTAATGGCAATCAAAAGGGACGTGGTGGTCGTTCTCAGTCCTCTGTGCTAATGATATTGGCATCGAGGCAAACAGACGCTCCTCATCCAATCCGCTGGCCTCCCAACATCGTCTCATCGCCGTACACAGAGTCTCCGCAGAGTCTCTTCGGAGAGCTCCCATTTAGCCATTCTCTGTGATTTCCCTCTCAGGAAACAACCAAATCATTTTCTCATAGACACGCTCATTAGCTGACAGGCCGTTCTCTGCCAATTTCAACATTTCAATATTCCCGCGTGTGCCTCGGCAAACATCGGAGGTCTTGTCGTTTCCAAGCTAAGCCAGGCCTGTCATGCCAGCAACACACTCCAAGGAAAAAGATCGAGATGCCAAAAGTAATAAGTTGAGGTATAAAAAAAACATAATGGCTTGAGTGTTATGATACCCAGAAACATGATGAAAACATGTCAGGAAGTGGCTAGACAACCCCTGACCTAATAGGTAAAACAAATCAAATGAGTTATGACGAGGATGGACAAGAAATATTAGAAAATGATCAAGTTCAATCAAATTTAGGGAAGTTTATAGCACGGTCGTTGCTCCAAGAGACGCTAACCCACACCCCATTGTTTCAGCGTGGAAAGTGTCTGAAACTGATTTTTTATTTCCCTAATATGTTCTGCAGTAAATCTGCATTGTCTGTGGCTATTGAAACACAGAGAAAGAGAGATCAATATAATGGGTTTGGCACATGGCCAAAATCATCCCCGACAATGTGCGAGGCAGGCATTTGAAATCACCGGTGCATATCCGCGTGTTTGGGGGATAAAAATAATTCCTCGCCTCCTTGCCAGGGAGCGAGAGGCACAATGCCCAGGTCTGAAGGGAAGGGTGCCACATGGGTCTGCAAATTGGCTCAGGCGATCAGACACGGGCAGCTCATTTTGTAGAGGAGAAGGAGGAGGAGGAGGGAGATGAAGATAGTAGGCGTGTGTGTGGGGGGTAGGGAGGAGGGAAGGGGGTAAACAATTCCAATGATTTCCCCCAACCTGGCACAGACCAGGATGTGGATGGATGCACTGGAGAGGAGCTGCGTTGGGTTTGTTTGGCTTCCGTTTGTTTCTTTAATGGGAGGAGAGAAGGAGTCGAAAGAACAAGGAGGAGGAGGAGGAGGGCTGCTGTTTCTTGTCGGAGGCAGTCGGATGAGGGAGGATGTTCGGAGCAAATGATTTCATTTAAGTGAATTGAAAATCACTCTTTTACATTTGCAAACACTGGCTGATTGTAAGCGGCACTTTCTTTTTATACACCTACTTAAATGCAGGAAAAAAGTGGCACGAACCGCTTCAGGTCATGTCAACCGTTTACACTTGAGGCTATTACCACCTTTTAAGTTGCACCAACATTTTCACTCTCATAGATTCAATTATGCCCAAACATGCATGTTACACCTACAGGCTTTCCTCTCTCTCTCGCTCTTTTTGTTGTAATTTTCACTCTGACACTTGTTTGGCTAACCGGATACACCCTCACTGTAGCATGCGGCGTGCACGAACACCCACGCGCGTCCCCATGCAGGTACCTTTGGCGCCCTACAGACTCGGCTGCTCTGGAAGAAGTCTCAGCGGGAGAGCTAGATTAAAAATGACAATCACTCAGGGTGCACGGCAAACACCACAGGAAACGCAGGTGCCTTTGTTAAGAGACACCCAGCGCTCTAAAGGGCCTAATTATCTGCTGTTATTTTGGCAGTTATCAGGCAGAGAATAACTCCACCTGCTCAGACTCCGACTCACACGGTGAAAAATTACTCACTCGCTCACAGTGAGGTATTCTGTTGTGCCACTGACAACGTATGAATATTATATGCCGTGTTGGAATTTCAATAGAATCTTCACAATCGAGTGCCGTGGTTTCCCGTTTTGTAGAGGAAGGAAAGTATTAGCATTGCTGTGATCTGTAAAAACTGTTTTTAAAATCACATGCAATGGCTAAATTGCATGGAGAATGTTTTTCCACAACCGCTGCAGGGTGTGCAAATGTGACAAAACTTTGAGAGTAAATGCAAAAAGATGCTGACTTTTAAAATGTTTTTGACATTTTTTCCAGAAAACTGAAACTCAAAAAAAAAAAAAAGAAAAAAGAATTAACTACTCCTTTCTTTATTGATTATTGAGCATGCATCAGGATACTCCCTTCTTTGTTTTTAAGTGCTAGGTGGCACTGTTGGGCATGCTTTCAGATACATCCTGCTCATGAACAGATAATTGGACAGTTTTATGGAGGATATGAACTCTGAAGGGGAACTTAAGCCATCTAATCATCAGCATTCAGCGCTTGCTCTTCATACGCATAAATACAAACAAAACACATTCTCCGTCTGCACAAGGAAAAAAGGTAGTGCAAAATGAAAGAAAAGATTATGGAAAGTAAAATACTTTGAGACGGGGGAATCTTGGAATGTTTTTCCGCTCTGGAGTCAGTCAAAACTGGAGCATTATCAGTATAAAATGTGATCCATAACAATAATAAAGCACTTATTTTTTCGTCTCAGAGGATCTTTGCTTTTAGAAGCAAGTTTTGGAAGGAATTTATCATTTTCTGTCAAATGTATTCCAGTATTTCTGTACTCATACTGGTCAGTACTTGATTACTGATTGCAGTTATCATGGTGCATTTGAGTAAAGTAGTATTTTTTGTTGTTAATTTGGTGTTTGCGTGTTTACATCAGCACTTAAGCTCCTGTCTTGTTCCATCTGTGACTTCCTGCTCATTTCTAACCACTAATGTCTCCAGCTGCATATAATATGCAGATAATGGCGCATCAGCGTGTCTTCTCTGTGTCGCCCCTCGCTGCATTATAGTGGATCACACGTCATGGCCTTGCCCTGCAGGAATACAAGGCCCCTTGTAATTGAAATGAATAAGAGAGGGTGGAACACGCCTACAGAGAGTCCAAACTTCTCTTGTCGGTGTATTCAGCGGGGATCCATCCTTTAGCTGGCACAGCCCGTCTCAGCAGCTCTGTCACGGGGCTGACGCTCGTCTGTGTGGCTGATCGGAAGTGGCACGGTCGAGGAGGAGATTGTCAGCGTGGGGTGCAGGAATGGGGACAGTCCCCTACGGTCTCCTGTTCCCTCTCCCCCTCTTTCTTTATCTCTCAAGTGCAAATGCACATCCATCTCTTCTGATCTTTCGGTCGTCTTCTCATCCCTTTTTCTTGTCTCCCCTCCCACTCTCTCTTGCTCCCTCTCTTTCTTTGTATCTTTGTGTTTCCGGCTCTCTCCTTCCCCACGGCCCGTCCTTACTTCATCTCACCCCCTCTGAGTTTTCTGCTTTCAGTCTTTTTTTTCTTTTCTGTTCCTTCCCAATTCTGAAAGGTGAGTTTCTGACTCATGAATAAGTGAGAAGTAGCCCCGATGTTAGCATTGCGGGAAACTCTTAAACTTCATGCTCTTGGCAGAAAAAACAACACGCATCTTATATCCTTTGTGCTCGTTTTGGACATTCTTTCTGCACTTCTTATCCCATTTTTAACTTTTCCTCCTCCTCTTGCAAACTTACTTTTTTTCCATTTCACTTGGTTTACTTGAGGTTTCTGCAAACCGGTTCACATATGTTCGTGCACCCATGGCACCCACTTTGCCGCCGCCTCTTCCACCCACCCACCTCTTGTCTCTTCCCCATCTGCGGGGACAATTACATGCCCCCCTCTCATCCCAGTGCAGCCACACGCACTCACTCAGCAAAACCACACTCATCCCCCAGTGCACCTGCATCCCTCCTGTTTCTAACAGTCCCACAATGCTCTCTGCCTACTGGCCTTGCAGCGCCCTGCAAGGTTCCTGTGAGAGCAGATTTTTGTCTTCTTCCTCACTCCCCACTTTGGTGACATCCACGTTATTTATTTTATGAGCGAGGACTCAATTTCCCCATCAGTCACATGCCACACAATTGCTTTCTCCTTATCTACTGGAGTGTCCTTTTTACAACACATCAGGGCGCCATAACACGCCAATAAATTCCACTGTTTCTGTATTCTCACCTACAGAAAACCGGCGGCTCGAATTCATCCAGACAGGGGAAAGTGGCTATGAAAAAATTATTACAGTTTGCTCCTCCGTATGTCAGAGAGATAGTTGTAAACAAGTAGCTCCTCCTCAACTTTCATTCTTTTTTCATGCTTTGTAAGTTTTGTAAGGATTCCTGCAGGAGAGAATAAACAAGCTAATTATTTCTTTCCTGTCGTGCGCGGGAGCTTTCTCGGTAGCTCAGCCACTGCCGAGGACAAACGTGTACAAGAGTCGGCGGTGACATTGCTGACCATGTCCGGCGGCCCAATTACCTCTCTCCAAATATGGCGCACAAAAGCCGGGGACTCCGTGTCTATCGGTACACATGGTGTCTGTTACTCCCCAATTATTCCTGCATAAGCAGATTGTGTGCAACATCAAACTGGGGACGTGATGGCGCGTGTGCGGGCTGCCTCCAGCAGAGTGCTCTTTCTTTTCCTATCATTTGATCTCGTATTGTAATCCCAGGTGCTTTGAATAATTTATAGGATACAGCTTCTCGTTAAACAATAATTTATATGTGTCTATGAGAATTGATTCCACAGGAATGCACATCTAAATAATGAGAGAAACTGCTGCATTTCATCTGCAAGAGGGAGCAGAGGGATAATAATAGCAAAACAAAGGCACAGGGCAAAAACAACTGCAACCAAATTAATAATAATAATAATAATAATAATGATGAATTTTGTGATTATTTTTACTTTTTTCCACATTTGAAATAATTTGATCTCACTTTCTGTAATGAGACGGTTGAATGAATTTAAAACATATATTCCAAAGGAAATCACTTTTCATGAATTACAGTTTATTTTAATCCTTCCATGTGTCACTTCATTCTGTTGTTTTTGGACTTTTAAGCTCAATTTATTGCATTTCCTTTTACACATCTACTTATTAATTCACAGGAGAAGACCGCACTCATGCATGATAAATTTACCGGTAATGCAAAAGGCTTGTAGCGCCCGGTGCTGGTGCCCTGAGAGAAATGATGCAACTGATTCCTTCTTGGGCAGAAGAATCCAAAATGTTCTATAGAGGAGGAGATGTAAGAAGGTCAGGAGGAACCACACCGAGGTCACAAAGTTCACAGAGTTTAATTCTAGTGAGGAACACCTTAGTCCAGGGGTGTCCAAATGTTTTTTTTTAATTCAACCTTTATTTATACAGATTAATCACATTGAGCTTCAGATATTCATTTTCAAGTGAGACATATTTTAGAGAAACAGATAAAAGTAAGGAAAAGAGAAAACAAGTGAGGGAGAGGAGGTTTAAAAAAGATTGTATTTTTGTCCTGGCTGGAGCACAGTGTGAGAGTTGAAAAAAAAGACCTTGCACGTAAACAGCCGATATAATGACGTCATAATACATTTATGCATGAGGAGGCCGACGAGGGCAGTGAGTTGTCCATGGGCTGCCAGAAAGTTCCATAGTCCTGATAAAGATGGCACAGTGTCTATCAGCCAGCTCAACTCTGACACAGATCCACAGCTGTCCTCAGGATGGGAGCGATAGGGAGGGGGGAGGCAGAGCTTCTTGTTCACATAAACACCCAGGAGAAGTTTGAGATAGCTGGCCAAATCAAAGCCAAGTGGGGAAGTCAAATTCAAATAATACATTTATTTTGGATCAGACAGATTCTGCTTGATCTCCATGTCTGCCGTCAAAGTTCTGCTGGTACGACTCATTGGCGATTCCAAACAGCCAAATTTTGTGGTCACACCGCCGTACCAAGCTTGTAGCCTTCTCCAAGGTTAATTCCTTCCCGCCAGTGAGTTCCAGGAGCTGCAAGTGGCCTGCGATTCTCAGAAATCACATCCAGCTCATGGCTCAGCTCATGCAGCGTCCGAATCTGAGAGCTTACCACTCAGTGCATTCCTTCATACAAGCCGGGCAGCTTTACCAAGGCCAGAACAGCTGCCAACAATTTCCGCATTTGTCAATAAACCAGGTAACTGCCAACTCCAAAAAGCAGAAATCCTGTTATCATAAATCCATTTATGTAGGTGTCTTCAACATTCTCAATGGACAATACAGACAGACACACCATCTTTCACTGTCCCCAGGAAACCATAGTTTATCCAGCTGTGAGTGTCCCTTCAGGGCATGAGGGCTCTCCTTCGCCCTGTCTTCTCATTGAGAAATTTTTATCAATTGCGTTGAGAGACCACCTGACCAGATCCATAATTTACAATTCGGAGGATATATAGTGAGAGGCTCTGACAGGAATCGCAAGACAAAGAGCAAAGCAGGAGGGAGGCAGGAGCAAGAGGGAAAAGCGTCCGTCCTCACCAAGAACAAGCAGAGAAGTTTTCAAATTTGGGCCAAAATCATCAAGATGAAAGGACTCGTGGGTCACAGAATGTGAATTTAACTCTCAACGTGAACAATATTTTGTCGAAAGGACAAAAGTTTATTAATTTTGGTGGAGAAAGAGTTTAAAATTATTGGAGATCCAAAATGCTAAAAGCCTCATAAACACGAATCTTATATTTTTTTATTTAAAAGGATTTGATTTATTTGCTTTGTTGGGTCTATGTTTGTTGTTTTCTTGTGTTTGGAAAGTTCATTTTAGTCTGTTCTCAATAAAAAAAAAAGTGTAATTTAATTAAGTGTCCTTCAAAATGAGGGTCGATCAGCCTTTTGGACCATGGACGACCCAAAAGGCTGATGGGAGTTCTGCAAAATCGTCCAGCTGTCAGTCACTACAACAGATTCATAGAAGGTTTTATAAAACTGATCAACTTGTATGTAGATGATACCACGTTATATTCATTTAAAAATGTCCAGTTTCCCTTTTGATTATTTTAGCAACTGCAATATTTAGCCAAGTTTTATGAATCATTATCCTACAGTCTCCTTTCTAGTAGAAATCATCATCATCATCAACTTTATTTATAAAGTGCTTTAACACCAACCACAGCTGAAACAAAGTGCTGAACATCAGTAATAAATAAGATAAAAGAAAGCATAAAAATAAAGTTACAAAGCTAATCACACAATATTGAATTAAATCAGTAAAGGTATTTTGGTGCTTTGTACCATGAAGTGAAAATAAAACAATTACAGCCAAAGGTTTGTATTTTGCTTAATATTGCTCATTTTGAGAAGATTATTTTTAATCTGTTTTGCTGTTAAACTTGATATAAAAAAGAATTACCAATAAATTTGCAGAAAGTCTGCATTAACCTCTTAAGCCTGCTGTCCAAAATGATACCATTCTCAAACTGCAGTTGTGGGCCACACAAAATCACTGCAAGGGCCGCAAATGGCCCTCAGGCCACACTTTGGACACCTGTACCTTAGTCAGTTCATAAAAATAAAAAAAAGTCATACCATGAACGTGTCATATTTGGAGGAAAAAGCCACAAATGATGGATTCTTTCTTTCAATGATCTCTGACACTGATTGAAATCTGCCTTTAAAACAGAGAAAGAAAAGAAAACACTTCCTGTGCACTTCACGTTATGGCTTGAACAGCAGTGTGGCGTGCATAACAATGAGTAGGAACTGTTGGTGTTGCTCAAGGTGCAACGCTGTGAAGAAAGTTTTCATTGGGACCTTTGTAAAAGGAGGAAGTTTGCTCGCTTTTTACAGGAAGTGCTGGGAACCAATTATCCAGAGGTGTGACGCTGTCAGTAGTCTCCAGGTTTTGTCAAGTCTTCTGACACTCTGCCAGTGTCGTTCTCTGGGAAATGGAACTGTTGAGAGCTGTTTTTTTTCCTCCTCCCCCAAATGGGATAGGTGGAAAAAAAAAACAACAACTTCAATGTCGTGAGTAGTCAAATAGTTTAGATATAGACTCATGGTCAATTGTATGTCGGATTATCTGATACACAAACATTGGCTTTCTACACAATGTCTTAAATTGAAATATCTGACAAAAATGCTCGTAAAAATAAAATGCTTAAACGTCCCTCATTAGCGACAAGGTTTGAGATGTCGTTGCCATCGCGTGGAAATCATAAAAACAAGACGAAAAAAAAACCTAGATGAGTACTTTCGAACTGCCTGCATCGAGTGCATCATTCTGCTTCAAAGAAGAAAAAGATAAATGATGATGCCATTAAAAGTGAACTAATTAAGGAATGCTTCTTTTAAAAACTCATTAACTGCACCCTCATTTACATAATGATGCATATTAATTAAGTTTTAATGAATCTGAGCTTCCATCAAGTCTCCTCTCCTTGGCAGTGGAGCCATCTCTACAAATGAATAAACACTTCTCTTAAGTATATCTCTCTCCATGCAAATGGGAAATGGGTTTTAAACAATAGCAACAAACAAACAAAAGCCTTCAATCTCAACTCAATAGAAATGCACATAATTCAGGGTCAAACGTCTGCAGAGAAATCTGCAGAACCTCTCACTGCTTAAAGAAAAGAAAAAAAAAATCCTGCAGCTAATAACTGAAAGTCTTCCCAGTGAGACTTATTTATCGAGGGGAATATTTCAGCTGTGGTTTCGTGAGTTTTTTTTCTTTTTGGAGGGTAAATTACTAAATTATGTCTCCATATAGAAGAAGAGTATAGTGACAGGCCAGGGGTTGTTTCTAATGAGATGCATTTTAAATTAGAGCGCACCTCTCACATTGCCAGCTGGTGCCTGCTCAGGTGCTTCTGTGTTGTGAGTGACGGAATGCACACACACATACACACATCATCATCATCATCATCATCAGGCTCTATCCCCATCATGAACCCTCCAAGTAAACCCTTCCTCAGAGCTGCCTCTCTGACTCGCGTTAATCCGAGCTTTTGCCACTCTTTTAATTATGTGATTTCTCTCAGAGAAATAAAAGTCATTACAGCGCCGAGACAAGTTTGTCTTTAACTTAATGGAAAGGAGCGGAGTTTTATTTTCCACAGAGCAGGAGTGAGTTTATTTAAATTTTTATTTTTTTTTTAAACGGGGAGGATTTAACACGAGTCGAGCTCTGCATCTGTCAGTCTTAAGACCGAGTTTCTTAGAAATAAACTGAGTTTCCTCTTTCTCCTCTTTCACTTTGAAAATGAGTAAACCCTCTCCGACGCTTGCCAGGAGTGAGACGCGCCGCCGAAGAGAGACGTGCGGCGTCTGCCTTCCATACGAACGCTGCCTACCTGGTTTGTTTGTTTGCGTGCCCTCGCATCTCCCCCAGCTGGCGTGCGGCAGGCAGGTAAAACAGGGAGGAGGTGCAGCCAGGCGAGCCGGCGCAGGCAGACGAGCTCGGCGGGGTCAAAGGTCACAACGATCAGATGATTGGAACTACAGAGAGAGAGGGTGTAGCCATGTAGGGAAAATGGGAGAAGCAGATGCCCGTTAATTAGGGGAAATGCGACGGACAAGATTTGATCAGCGAGGGGTACGGCTGCCTCCCGCAGCATGGCAGCTGTTGCGAGGGGTGGGGGGGCTCATGCCTGTGTGTGTGTTCCTGAGTGTGTGCGTTCCAGTCCCCACAGGGCACCGCCACACTTCACAGGCATCCCAGGAACCGTCCGCAGGCCACTGCAGTGCCCTGCGGGGAGAGACTATTTACAGCACAATGCATTTCAACTCATTAAACTCTCAGATGAAGTTGTTTGTTGGTGGAGACTTTCACAAGGAAACTTGGCTCGTCTCCGTAAAATATCACTGCTTTGTTTTCTGTATTTATTGTTTTTACACGTTGGGAGGAAATATTTTCAACACAAGTGCATTAAGTATGCAGCTTGGATTAATTGAAGTAATCCGCAGCATGTTGTCATTTAGCAAAGATTCGGATGTGATTCATCGTTCAACTTGTAATGCACCTCAAAGCTCTCAGGCGTTTTTCACATCATTTACCAAGAAACTGTCTTTTTTTCCAAGGTTTGCTGGAATTTGGGTTTGATTATCGTCATACTTTAAGAGAAACTCTAAAAATAGTTTTGTCACTCGACATTCTGAGTCAAACCCTGATAACCACTGACCTAAACGACTGCCGTCAGCTCTGCAGCGAGCTGCCTCTCAGAGAACACGAGTATCCCACGCTGTGTCACTTTTGTCCTTTTAGTAGTGAAAACAGAGGAGTTTCAGTGAGTAACTTCTCCACCAGCGACTCTCCGTCTGTCTGTCTGCTTTTCAGCGTGTCTCTGACTTTCCTTTTCCTTTAAGAGGGTTTCTATCTATAGTCGTGTCAGGTGTTCCTTTCTTAAAGCTCTGTCTTAGACGTGAAATTTGTATGTGGAGATTACCAACCTGCGCAAAACCAGCTGGGTTATGATTCCTGACAGTATTCACTTTAGTTATGATGTGAGGAACATTTTGTGAGGGAATGATTTGGGAAAATATTCTTTGTTTGTGGAAAATTTAAAATACCAATAAAGTTTTTAAAATGTAACGTTTTAAACAATTTTACAGGCTGTGGCCTTATAAATCCTATTTCTACTAAAGAAGCTCCTTATTTTTATTATCATAGTCACAAGAGTGTGAGCTAATTGTACAAGTTTATTTATTTATTTATTTATTTAAATGAGTATGTTCATCTTTAAAAATATATAAATGAAACTCAAATAACCAAGAAGTCTCCCTTGCACTCTAAAACCAGAAGAATATTCAGTAAATGTTGTGTATGTGAAAATGTCAAAATATGGCAATGCAATATAAAAAAAAGCCCATTAATTTTTAAATATAATTCTAATATCTTTTTATTTATTCATGAGTTGATGATGTGTGACAGCTGCGACTGTCAACCTTTTAGAAATCTGCTCAAACAAAAAAAATGGAAGAATTTACAGTAAAGTTCAAGCAACTGGCTGCCAGAAGTTTTCTGCATAAATATGTTGCCATTTGTAAAAATCCTTAGAATTTTTTTTATTTAGTTCAAATTTTAATACTTTTCACAACTATAGCTGTCAACTTTCCTTAAATCACAAAAATAAAAACAATTTTTGTAGAATTTATGAGGAAATACCAGCTTCTGTGGTTGCAAAGATTTTACTGTAAAACATTTAAATGATAATGTGATGTTAAAAAAAAATGTCCAATGACTTTATTGGATATTCATTCATTTTTTTAATTTAATGAAGAACTTAAACTAAATCACAACTTTGGTTGTAAACTAAAAAAATACTTTCAAACTATGTCGTTTATGATAAAATAACTGTGGTTACCAGAACGTCACTGTAAAAAATTAAAATATGATAATGTCACACTGAAAGGTGCAATAATTTTTAAAGATCATTTTAACATAAGTTCATTTATGCAAAGGTTTATGGTGTTTTGCAATTATGATTGTTAATGTTTTTCTATAAAACTATAAAAATGTAAGTTGTGGAATTTATCGTAAAATATCAAAAGTTGTGATTGCCAGAACTTCATAGTGAAAAAAGAAAAATAAGTGACAATCCATGAAATTAACAATAAAAATAATGTGTTTTTAAGTAATATTGCAATGTGTTCATTTATTATTGGATTAAAGATATATCACAGCTGTGGCTGTTAACTTTTCTAAAAAGCCTCAGTTGTTGTTTCACTGTTTTGGATTCAAATTGTGTTAAATTTATCATTTCATCGTTACAAGCAGCAGCCGAATGAAGTACGGGTAAAAAAAAAAGGTTTTATGTGGAAGAAAACCCCTCCCTTTCTTCTTCCACCTCTACCCACATCTCTAGCACCTATTAAAACTTATCTTTCTTTAATCAATTGTTAAATGTCATAGACAATCATCATTTAACAGCGTCTTCCTGTGTGATTCTTTTTAATCTGGCTGTAAATAGGGCAGCCCTGTCTATCACTTCACTTTCTGCTGTACACCAGAGACTTAAGGTGTTTCAACAATAGCTCTTGAAAAAAATAAGACAAAAAACAGACAAAAAAACAAAGAAGCACTTTTTTTTCAACCTCTCCTCATCTCAAATCCCCGCAGAGAACACCAAAGGTATGAAAAGTGAAGAAAGGAGGAAATAAATCCAGGCGATGATGAATAATTTGAATGTAGAAATGAAGCTGTTTCAGGAGTGAGTGAGATACCGCACAAGGAGCAGCCATGGGGAGCGTACAATTAGGTCACCCAAAATAAAACGCTATCCTCCTGAAAGTCTTTCTTGGAGTTGTCAAATTCAATATATTTCACTGCCAACAGAATTCTTGATTTGGCTGTGAAGTGAGAAGGCGAAAGAAAGAAAAGTGAAGGCCTGTTAGAGACAGAGAGAGACAGGACTGTGTTCATTTGATAATTTATGTAAAAAAAAAAAAGGGGGGGACTTTTCATTTAAAGTCAGAATATCTAGAAGGGACAACAACATGAGCCTTATTGTAAAGGCATGTGCTAACATGTGAAGCACGCTGACACAATGTTTGCTTTGTGGCTTTATTTCAGACCTAATGACACTCAAAAAGATTTCTAGCCTGTGAGTGCACGTGTGGCCTCGTCAGTACCTCATATACAGGAGTGTGGTACCGAAAAAAAAAAAAAACTTTGAGGGTGGTGGAAAGTTTATAAAGCATCAATGCGGTGACAAAAGTCAACAAACAGCCTCAGCAAGCCAGCTTCTCTCGATCCCCCCAACAGGAAGGCGAGGCCTCTCTGGAGAGCATGACGTGCAGCGTCTCCAGGTGACAGATATGTCACACCACCTAAAACCCTGTGGCACAATTATACCTCCGTCGCTCTGAAGGGAGTAGGCAGGGGAGATGGTGCGAGGAGGGGGTGCGGAGCCGGGGAGGAGATGGTGGGTACAGAGTGAGTGAGAGGGAAGGTGGAGGGTGCGCGGGGTTGCTGCTGCTGCTAGATGCTTTACTCCTGGCTTATTCAAAGAGACAGCCCAAGGGATGCCTCTCGCTCTTCTAACAAAGCACTTCTTTTTTTTTTTGCCTTTTTTTCTTGAGTATTGCTGGGTGTGCTCCAGTCAAATCCTCTGGGTCTCAGTCCCCCCCACAATCATTTGAGGATGCCTCAGAAACTTTTTTCTTGCAGATGTTGGGCCTGTTTCAATGCTAATGCTTCAAATGAACATTATAATGCTGCAGAGGCCATGCAGAGGGGTTACTAGGGGAGGGGAGATGGTGGTAAAGGGATAGTTGAGCTCTTTTGATGTAAAGTTCTGTAGAAGAGTTATTGACAGACTCTTACCTGCATTAGGTAGCTCTTTGAACAAACTCAGTTTTGAGGAAAACACTTCCATTGACCTTGGCAGCTGGAACTTGGATCTAGGAATGACATAACTGTCACGGTCAGCGGCCCCCGCTGCCCCCCCCATCTGCCAAGCCTCTGCCACCTCCTTCAAGCTGCAACCAGAAACCAACATTTATATCTTTAAACTATCATCCCACAGTCTTAATCATTTCCTTCTATTTCAAGTTTCTGTCTCTGTCTGCTTTTTATATTTTTTATTGTTCTGCTTTGTGTGTGATTTTCTGTTTATCTGTTTCTGTTATGTTCCTCTCATTCCTCAGTCTGCTTCTCCACTCAGTCTTTATCATTCACACCTGTCCCTCATCAGCCACTTGCCCAGGTGCTCTCATTACTAACTCTCCCTCTGTCACATAAAAAGCCTTTCTTTCCTTCACTCCTTGTCCGGTGATTGTTCTATGTTCTCAGACTTCACAATCCTCTTCTGCCTTGCCTGGTTTCTGCCCCCCTGATGATCTGCTCTGCATTATTTCTGATCCAATCTGCCAAAAAGTAAGTTTTGCTGCACCGACAGCCTTTTGTTTTGTTGTTAAAAAAATAAATTGTTTTGGTTTTTGAACTCCTGCCTCACTCATCTCTCTGCAATTGGGTTCCAACATTGAGGATCGTGACAATAACAATCAACTATATAAGGCTAATTCACAAGATGCTTCAGTCCAGGACTGAAACATGTTCTGTCTGCCTTGGTCCGTTCAGAACACACACCAAGGTGGCAAGAGGGGTCAGAAACATCCTACCTCTGATGCGCCTCTGAAACTAATTTATAAGACAGTTCCACAAAATGGTTGTTCAGTCAGTGCTGTTGTTCAGTCAACAAGCAGGTGAATGCAAGTAATGTCATCAGCTCATCACCTTACTGAGCCGTAGTTCCATGTTTTTTTTCTTCACACATTGGTATTATCTTGGTCAGAAGCATGTTGAACCCAGAGGCCGTTTACACGGCATGTATTTTGAGTGAAACCGCATCTTTCTTTCTGCGGTTTGGCTGTTCATTTACACAACACCAGTAGCCCCCCTCTTTGAACCCAGAGGTTTTTCAACCCACCTCTCAGAGTGGAGGTTTTCAGGAGACTGCCCGCTGATAATGTCAACATTTCCCGCAGAGGTGCAGGTGTATATTTCACCCAAGCGCGGACCAACAGCATTTTCTATAAACAACAATGGCGGTGGAGTACATACTGCTTTCTGTGCTATGACTAATGGAATATATTTTGGGTCTCGTAGTTAATCTACGCTGGAATGTAGTTGCTGTGACCAACATCTGTGTTGGGAAGAGACACCAGTCAGATCCAGTTCTAATGTCAGAATCAGATCAGAATGCTTTTATTGTCATTGCACAAGAAGCACAACAAAATTTCATTTCCATACAGCCGTTCAAAAAAACAAAAAGACAATCAACAACATAAGATATGGTTAGACGGGTGCCTGAGGCTGCAGACATCATGAGAGGCGCTGCTTATTGAACGAGACAGGCATATATTTCATGCGTAACACTGGATTATAACATACTGAATGTGCTAAATAATAACAGTAACAATAATAAACAGTCCAACAATTTTCAGTCAGGTCATCTGGACAGTTTCTTTCTTTTTTTTTGTCTGTCCAGATGACCTGACTGAAAATTGTTGGATTGTATACCTGGATTATTAAGTATGGGCATTTTTTTTAATATATATAATAAACAGTATTTCTATTAGTGATTGGAGATGTAATGAATCTATCAGAACTAAAGCACCTTTTCTTTAAAAAAATTGTCAAGATTGTCAAGCTGAAGGAGTCCTATTGGGCCTTGTTGGCTGGTGGGACACCGGAGGCAGCTGAGGAGTACTGGAGTGCCAAGCAGAACACAGCCTTGGTTGGTGCTGAGGCAAAAGCTCAGATGTGGGAGAAGTTCGATGAGGTCTTGGATAGATACTCTGGAGATTCTGGAAAACTATCAGGTGGCTGAGGAGGGAAAAGCAGCACTTTACTAATACTGTGTTCAGTGAAGATGGAGTGCTGTTGACTTCAGCCAGTAATGTCATCAGGAGGTGGAAGGAATATGTCTCAAACCTTCTCAATCCCACTGGCACATCTTCCATGGAGGAAGCTGAGTTGGGGGACTTTGGGGTTGGTCTGCCCAACTGTGGCTGAGGTCATTGAGGTAATTAAAAAGCTTTGTGGCAGTAGGGCTTTGGGGGTAGATGAGATTTGCCCTGATTTCCTTAAGGCTCTGAATGTTGTGAGGGGAACTTAGTTGATATGCCTATGCAACATAACGTGGATGTCAGGGGAAGTGCCACTGGATTGGCAGACTGTGGTGCTGGTTCTTCTTGTCAAAAATGGAGACAGGAGGGTGTGTTCCAATTGTATGGAGCATCACTCTCCTTAGCCTCCCTGGTAAGGTCTATTCAAGGGTAGTGGAGAAGAAAGTCCAATCGTTGGTCAAACCTAAGATCCAGTAGGAACAAGGTGGGTTCCATCCTGGTCATGGCCCACTGGACCATCTCTTTACCCTCACTAGGGCCCTAGAGGGGTCCATCCTGTCTACATTTGTTTTGTGGACTTGGAGAAGGTGTTCAGCCGTGTTCCTCAGGGTACACTGTGGGGGGTGCTTCATGAGTATGGGACTGGGGACTCATTGCTATGGACTGTTCAGTCCCTATACAAGCAGTGCAAGAGTTAAGTTTGCATTGTCAGCTTAAGTCGGACCACTTCAGGGTGGGAGTTGAACTCCACCAGGGCTGCCCGTTCTTACAGATTCTACTCATAATTTTCATGGACATAATTTCTTGCTGCAGGCAGCAGGTGGGGGGAGTCTAGCTTGGTGTTCTCATGATTTCTTCTCTGCTATTTGTTGATGATATGTTCATATTGGTATCATCGTGCCATTATTTTCAGCTCTCACTGAAGTGGTTTGCAGCCGAGTATGAAGCAGCTGGGATGAGGATTAGTGCCATGGTCCTCAGTCAGAAAAGGGTGGCTTGCTCTCTCTGGGTTGGGGATGAGGTTCTGCCTCAAGCAAAGGAGTTCAAGTAACCTGGGCTTTTGTTCCATAGTGAGGAAAGAATGAAGCTTGAGATTGACAGATGGATTGTTGTGGCATCTGAAGTATTGCACAGTCTGTGTCGGTTTGTTTTGGTGAAGAGGGAGTTGAGCAGTAAGGCAAAGCTCTCTGTTTACCAGTCAGTATATGTTCCTACCCTTACCTACGGCCATTGACTTTGGGTAGTGACCAAAAAACGATATTGCGGATACAGGCAGTTGAAATGAGTCTCCCCCACAGGGTAGCTGGACTCTCCCTTAAATATAGGGTGAGTAGTTCAGTTATTCAAGAGAGATTCAGAGCAGTGTCACTGCTCCGCCTCATCAAGATGAGCCAGTTGAGGTAGTTTGGGCATCTGGTAAGGAAGCTCCCTAGGGTGCCTCCCTAGAGATGTGCTTTGGGCAAGTTTAACTGGAAGGAGACCCCGGGGATGACTCAGGACATGCTGGAAAGACTATGTCTCTCTGTTCACCTGGGAACACCTTGGAATCCTCCCAGAAGAGCTGGAAGAGGTGGCTGTGGAAAGAGATGTCTGGGCCTCCCTGCTCAAGCTGCTGCCCCCGCAGTCCAACGTTAGAACAAGCTCAAGATAATGGATGTATCAAAAAAGTCCATGCTCAATAATCCAGGTATACAATCCAACAATTTTCTGTCAGGTCATCAGGATAGTTTCTTTTTTTTGTTGTTGTTTTGTTTTGTGCTGAAATATTTCACCTTCATGAACTTAATCTTCATGAAGGTGAAACATTTCAGCACACAAAAAAAGAAACTGTCCAGATGACCTGACTGAAACTTGTTAGATTGTATACCTGGATTACTGAGCATAGACTTTTTTTGGTTTTGAAGCAGTTTTACTTGACTGTCAACGAGGGAAAGGGCCAGCGCCGGAGAAAGGGGCATGCCAAAGAGACCATCTTAGCACCAACATAACTGGTTTGTTCCACTTTGGAGTAAGCTGTTGGGGGAAGACTCAGTTTTGTGTTGTGTGTTTCCTTGATTGATGAAGCCTTCTAGATGGAAGGTGAGACGTTTCAGCACAAAAAAAGCAACTGTAGAGATGACCTGACTGAAAATTGTTGGATAATGGATGTATATTGTTGCAGTGATCACCACCTTCATTCAGAAGACATTCATATTGGATATTGAAGTTTGGGTTGGTCAGGAATCTCTGACGTTCTGAGTCTGAAATCTTCACGGGTTGTTCCATTGATTTTTCCACTTGAGAATCAGAAATTCAGACTTCTGAGTACACTAATTATGGCCAAGGTGCACGAGCCATCACACTAATGATGGCTAATTTGACCCAGACCAAAGTGAACTGCTGCTGTCTTAAAACAACCTCAATCTAAAAACAAAACCAAACAAAAAAACAACTTTGTAGTTCATGCAAAGAACTAAACATTTACACCTCTACCAGTTTTATATTACACATTAGTGACACAAACATTATAATATTCCTGCTGGAAGTGCCCCTGGCTGCACTTAAGTGCTACAGTTAACACTGCTAACTGCCACCGCCACTATTTGTGCTTGACATTTATGTCAACAATGGTGGGATATACCATACCATACCATACCAATTTATTTATATAGCACTTTAAACAGTGACAAAGCACACCAAAGTGCTGTACAGGGACAAACAGAACAAGCACACAGCAACAGATTACATAACAGGACACCAAAAACGTAGAAACCAACAAAAACAGTAATGGATAACAACAACAACTGCAACATGACCAACACAGTGTGATGCACACAGACTCAGCACAGATCACACAGTGCTGAAAGCCAGGGAATAAAAGTGTGTTTTTAAGCGAGATTTAAAAACTGTGAGGGAGGGGGCCTGTCTAACGAGCAGAGGTAACTCATTCCAAAGTCTTGGGCCTGCTACAGAGAAGGCCCTGTCACCTCTGCACTTGAGACGGGTTCCTGGGACTGTTAGGAGCAACTGGTCCGCTGATCTGAGAGAACGTGGTGGGACATACAGCTGGAGCAGATCAGTAAGATAGGAGGGGGCAGAGCTGTTTAGTGATTTATAGACATACAAGAGTATTTTGAATTTGATTCGAAGGTGAACCGGAAGCCAGTGTAGGGAGGCCAAAACAGGAGTAATGTGCTCTCTTTTGCTTGTGCTGGTCAAAAACCGGGCTGCTGCATTTTGGACCAGTTGAAGTCTAGCTATGGAGGTCTGACTGATACCAAAAAGGAGTGAGTTGCAATAGTCGAGCCTGGATGTAATGAATGCATGAATTACTGTCTCCAGGTTATTTTTGGACAATATGGGCTTCAGCTTAGACAGTCGCGTCAGCTGGAAAAAGCAGGATTTAACAATCATATTTACATGATTGTTGAGTTTCAGAGAAGGGTCAAGTATCACTCCTAGATTAGTGACTCTTTGTTTCACTAACGGTGACAGAACGGATAGGTCGATGCAGTGGTTGGTGATTGTGTCATTGGGAGGAAACAGCATAACTTCAGATTTCTTCTCGTTGAAACTCAAGAAATTTAAAGCCATCCAATCTCTGATGTCAGCCAGGCAGTCCAGTAACGGTTGAATAGAGCGAGTACCGTTGAGTCTGAGGGGGAAGTAGATTTGGCAGTCGTCGGCGTAGAAATGAAAAGGTATGTTATGTTTCCTGAAAATAGCACCTAGTGGCAGCAGGTATAAAGAAAATAAAAGAGGACCAAGGATGGAACCTTGCGGTACCCCCCATTTAAGCGCTGCCGAGGCTGAACTAAAATCTTGGATGGAGACACAAAAGGACCTGTCAGCAAGGTAAGATCTAAACCATTCGAGGGCTGACCCAGTGATGCCCACCCACTGCTCTAACCTCGCAATGAGGATCTCGTGGTCGATTGTATCAAAGGCAGATGTGAGGTCCAGTAAGAGAAGGAGCACAGAATCACCAGCGTCTGTGAATAGGAGAATGTTGTTAAAAACCTTGAGAAGAGCAGTTTCAGTGCTGTGGAGAGGTTTAAAGCCAGACTGGAATAGCTCTAAGATGGCATTATCCTCTAGAAAGCATTTCAGCTGGGACTCCACTATTTTTTCCAGTAGTTTAGCGACAAATGGGAGTCTGGAGACAGGCCGGAAGTTGGACATGACTGAGGGGTCAAGGCTAGGTTTTTTCAGGAGAGGTTGGACAGCAGCATGTTTAAAAGTTATTGGCACCACACCTGAGGCTAAGCTGCTGTTCACAATGCCAAGAACAGGAGGGCCCAGAACAGGAAGAAGCTCTTTCAGGAGTAGAGGAGGGACAACGTCAAAAGGGGAGCCAGATGGCTTCATGCTGCACATGACCTGCTCCAGGGAAGACAGAGAGATGGGCTCGAAGTGGTCAAGAACAGCAACACAATGAGATGGGATGGACGGATCATGAGCAGGTGGAGAAATGAGTGCCCGGGTGTTTGCAACTTTTTCAGAAAAGAAATGGAGGACATTTTCACACAGCTCAGTTGAAGCTTCTAGAGGTGAAGGTTCACTGAGGTGTAGAACTGAGTTCAGGGTGGAAAAAAGGGCTCGGGGGTTGTGGGAGTTTGAGGCAATTATCGCAGAAAAGAACTTCGATTTGGCGGCTTTAACTGCCTTCTGATAATGACGCCAACTCTCCTTTAGGATTTGAAAAGAAACCTGCAGCCTGTCTTTCCTCCACCTGCGTTCTGCTCTCCTACACTGCTGTCTAACGGCTTGAGTGACGTCATTAAGCCATGGTTCTGATAAAAGATTTGTTTTCCTGGTTTTAACGGGAGCAACACGGTCCAGAATATTTAAGCAAACAGAGTTAAGCTGAGAGGTTAGCTCCTTGGTGGAGAGAGACACTGAGAGCTGATCGATCCTCTCAGAGCTAAAAGTTTCAGTAAAACGTGCAGCAGTGAAACGGTTAATGGCGCATGAAGTACGAGCCGAATCACATGACTTAGCAGTAGGACAAGGCGGGATGATATCAAACAAGACAGGCATGTGGTCTGAGAGAACGTTGTCACCGATTACCAAATTACAAACAGAGACATCACGTGTTAAAATGAGATCCAGAGTGTGACCATGTTGTTGTGTGGGACCATTTACATGTTGAGTTAAATTAAATGAGTCCAACAGATCAAGGAAGTCCTTCACTAACGGCTTCTCCTGACAACAGACGTGAATATTAAAGTCACCAACAATAATAAAGTGATCATATCTTGGTGTGATGTAAGCCAGAAAGTCAGAGAATTCACTTATGAAGTCCTTGGAACGAGGGGGGTGATAAACAATCGCACACAGAACGGGAGGGGAATGTCCGAGTTCAAAAGCACTCAGCTCAAAACTGGAGCAGGGCATGAGGGTGGACAACTGTTTGCAGGAAAAGTTTGATTTAAATACAGTTAATATTCCACCACCCCGCCGACCTGATGGCCGCGGGGCATTAAAACACAGACAGTCAGGAGGTAAAAGTTCCACCAAGGCGCTTGAATCACCCAAAGGCAACCAGGATTCCGTGAGAAAAAGAAAATCTAGTCCCTTGTCTTTAAAAAAGTCATTTAGAATAAAAGTCTTGTTGGCAACAGACCTTGTATTGATGAGGCACGTCCTGATCTGGTCCGACACAGAACCAGCCATGGTGGGGGTGGTGCGCGCCAACGGTTGCAGATTTTCAAAAACAGCGCCTCCAGGACGGTCCAAGCGCCGGGCCGGTAGACAACACCCATATTTTCCCTGGTCCGGGCACGTAGGAAGCTGGCTGTGGAAACGTTGACCACACAGAGCTTTGAGTTTTACCAGCCGGCCGGCACGTTTTCCCCGGCGTCTGGATCGATATCTCCGAGAAGGCAGGCTTGGGGCCCAGCGTAAACAAGCACGCACGTCTGCCAGAAGGGGTGGAAGAGGGGGGGGTCCCGAGTCACGATCAAAATGGTCCGAATCAGCGACAGCAGAAACAGACAATCGAAGATCGAGGAGCTGTTGTCGGTCATACACAAGCAGCGAGTTGATATCCCAGACAAAAAACGAAAAAAGCAAAAATAATCCAAACAGTATCGTCAGAGGTAGATTGTAGGCCATGTACACGGGCGCCATCTTACCGGATATGAAATTGGTTGCAATGTAAAAGTCTTTAGAACAGCCTTTGCATGAACCATAATAGATAAAATAGTTGTTTTCAGACAGAAACAGTTCACTTTGGTGCTAGCCGCAGGCTGATTCTTCTTTTTTCTTCTTCTTTTGACTTTTCCCTCTTCAGGGGTCGCCTCAGCAAGTCATCCTCCTCCACCTCACTCTGTCTTCTGTATCCTCTGTTGTCACTCCATCTACCTTCATGTCCTCTCTAACTGCCTCCATATATCTCCTCTTTGGCCTTCCTCTTTGTCTTTTTCCTGGCAGCTGCATTTTTAACATCCTTCTGCCAATATACCCATGGTCCCTCCTCTTGACATGTCCATACCATCTCAGTCTGGCCTCCCTAACTTTATCTCCCAGTTGTTCAACATGTGCTGTACCTCTGATGATCTCATTCCTAATCTTATCCATGCTTGTCACCCCTAAGGAGAACCTCAACATCTTCATTTCTGTCACTTCCAGTTCTTTCTCCTGTCTTTTTGTCAGTGTCACTGTCTCCAGACCATACAATATAGCTTGTCTCACCACTGTCTTGTAAACTTTTCCTTTGACCTTTGCTGACATCTTTTTGTCACAAATCACCCCTGAAACTTTTTTCCATCCATTCCATCCTGCCTGGACTCTCTTTTTTACTTTTTTTTCCACATTCCCCATTTTCCTGAACAGTGGATCCCAAGTACTTGAAGTCCTACACCTTTGTAACCTCTGCTCCTTGTAGCCTCACTGTTCCATCGGCCTCCCTCTCATTCACACACATGTACTGTGTCTAACTACGGCTGACTTTCATTCCTCTTCTTTTAAGTGCATACCTCCACCTCTCCAAGTTCTCTTTCACCTGTTCACTGTTATCACCACAGATCACAATGTCATCTGAAAACATCATAGTCCACGGGGATGCCTGCCTGACCTCATCTGTTACACGGTCCATCACCAGAGCAAACAAGAAGGAGCTCAGAGCTGATCCTTGATGCAATCCCACCTCCACCTTGAAGCTATCAGTCACTCCTACGGCACATCTCACCACTGTCCTCATACATATCCTGTACCAGTCTAACATACTTTTCTGTCACTCCAGATTTCCTCACGCAATACCACACCACCGCTCTTGGCACTCTGTTATATGCTTTTTCTAAATCCATGAAGATACAATGGAGTTCTTTCTGACCCTCTCTGTACTTCTCCATCAGCCTTGTCAAAGCAAAGACGGCATCTGTGATGCTCTTTCTTGGCATGAAACCATGCTGCTGCTCACAGATAATCACCTCTCGTCTAAGTCTTGCTTCCACAACTCTTTCCCAGATCTTCATCGTGTGGCTCATCAACTTAATTCCCCTGTAGTTGCTACAACTCTGTACATCACCCTTGTTTTTAAAAATGGACACCAGCACACTTCTTCTCCATTCCTCAGGCATTATGCCACCCTCATATATGCCATTGAATATTTGAGTCAAAAACCTCACTGCCATCTCCCCAAGACATTTCCAAACCTCCACTGGTATGTCATCAGGTCCTATTACCGTCCCCTTCTTCAATCTTTCGAGAGCTTTCCAGACGTCACCCACACTAATCTTTCCTACTTCCTGGTCTACAGTTTCTATGACCTCTATTCTTCTTTCTCTTTCATTCTCTTCATTCATTAGCTCCTCAAATTTCTCCTTCCATTTTCCAGTCACACTCTCCTCACTTGTTAGAACATTGTCATTCCTATCTTTAATAAGCCTAACCTGCTGCACATCCTTTCCAGCCTGATCCCTCTGTCTTGCCAATCGGTACAAGTCCTTCTCGCCCTCTTTAGTGTCCAATCTCCCATACAACTCATTGTACGCCCTCTACTTTGCCTTAGCTACTTCCCTCTTTGCTCTAAGTCCCATCTCCATATATTCCTGTCTCCTCTCTTCAGTCTTCTCACTGTCATATTTCTTCTTGGCTAATCTCTTTTTTTGAACAGCATCTTGCACTTCACTATTCCACAACCAGGTTTCCTTATCTTCCATTCTCTGTCCAGATGACACACCAAGTACCTTCCTACCTGTCTCTCTAATTACTGTTGCTGTAGTAGTCCAGTCATTTGGAAGCTCTTTCTTACCACCTAGAGCCTTTAACAGCTCCTCTCTGAATTTCTCACAACATTCTTCCTTCTTCAGCTTCCACCATTTGGTCTTCATCTCTGATTTTACTCATTTTCTCTTCTTCACAACAAAAGTCATTCTACACACAACCATCCAATGCTGTCTGGTCACACTCTCCCCTGCCATAACCTTACAGTCTCCGATCTCCCTCAGGTTTCCTTTTCTACAAAGAATGTAGTTGACCTGCGTACTCCTTCCTCTACTCTTATAGGTCACTCTATGTTCCTCCCTCTTTTGGAAATAGGTATTGACTATAGCCATTTCCATTCTCTTGGCAAAATCTACCACCATCTGTCCTTCCTGGTTTCTGTCCTTGACACCAAACCTACCCATCACTTCCTCATCCCCTCTGTTTCTTTCACCAACATGTCCATTCAGGTCTGCTCAGATCAACACTCGCTCCTCCCTGGGAATACTCTCTGTCACTTCATCCAGGTCTGTCCAAAATGTGTCTTTCTCCTCCCCATCACATCCAACCTGTGGAGCATAACCACTGATGATGTTTAGCATCATACCTTCTACTTCTACCTTCAGGCACATCATCCTATCTGACACTGTCTTCACCTCTACTATATTCTTTGCCAACTCCTCCTTCAGGACCACCCCTACTCCATTTCTCTTTCTATCCACACCGTGGTAAAACAGTTTGAACCCTGCTCCAATGCCGTGAGCCTTGCTGCCCTTCCACTTGGTCTCTTGGACACATAGGACATATTCCTTTCTTCTTTGCATCATGTCAGCCAGCTCTCTACATTTGCCTGTCATTTTTCCACATTTAGAGTTGCAACCCTCAGTCCTACATTCTTCACTTTCCTCTTCTCCCTCTGTCTCCTGACACGTTTCCCTCCTCAGGGTCTTTGTCTAACAGGAGCACAATTTCTGCCAGCACCCTGGTTGTCAACAGCACTGGTGGCGGTCGTTGTTAACCCGGCCCTCGACCGATCCGGTATGGTTTTGCTTTGATGAGCTTGCATTATGGTTTTGGCAAAAGTGTTTTACATCGGATGCCATTCCTGACACAACCCTCACCATTTACCCGGGCTTGGGACCGGCACAAGAGATACACTGGCTTGTGCTCCCTAGTGGCTGGTTTCAGCTGAAGTCTGATTAGAGGTTAGTTTTTCAATATGATCACAATTAAATCTTATTTTTCCAAAGTGAGGCAGTTTAAAGAGCCATCTACTTCATAGAAGATATTTGTTCATAACATTTCCATAAAACCACACTTAAAAAGATATGAACTACTGCTTTAACACTAAACTTCTACCTCGTGGATTTATTGTCATAAACTGTTACTTGATACTTGATTATTTTTGTCTTCATTTTCAAGAAAAAGCTACTTTTTCCTCTTAATATCAATAATTTTTTATGTTTCTGTTCAGGGACACACAGAGAGTTTGTATTAACTTCCATATGACACGTGATGACTTGGGAGCGCCTAATACGGGCCCATGGCTTTAACAATGCATGAGCGAGGGAAAGGAGAGAGGGACGAGCTCACTCTCCAACTAGGTCAAACTGTCTAAGGAACAAAACAGAACAGACCTCAAGTTTGCGGAAATCATTACAGGAAAACAAACTTGTCACTCGCTTGACACTCTTGACTGTTTTGCTTTCCAAAGCAGAGAACGATAATAAAAAATAATGAAAAAATAAACTCAAATCTCCATTGCAAATTAGCCTCTGTGGTTGTGAAGTTTTTTCCCTCCTCGTTTGAAATGCATATCAAAAAAACGATACCAAAGCCACAACTTACCTTGTCGTTGACATCGGGGGACAGGAGGAGAAAAAGCGCTTTTTCTCTCCGAGAGCTGCTTTCGATTGTATACACAAGCCCCACAAAGGAAGATAAACCAGAGGCATAGAGTCATAAAATATACATTTGCTTCTTTGTCTTTTGTTAAGATCTTCAACAAATAGTGCTGATGCAAGAAGGACAAAAAGAGAGAAGGTTATGGGGCTGTTTGAGGAATGGAGTTGCAGCAACATGACTTCACCCGTACCTTTTCTTTATAAATTACTGCTATCATGGAAAGATACTCATTCATACTTAAAGCAGCTTTAAGGGCATTTTGAGAACGTTCGCTACACATCTCAGTCTGAAAGCTGCTGACTTTAGTCTGTTCCCCTGCAAACTCACTTGAAACGCTGCTTCTTCAAGATGTCCCACTAAAGTAGCATACATCTGTATGGACATGTATAGCTGTCTTTTGATACACGTTGATTAGGTGGTATCACCTGTTTCCTGGTAGTTTATTAACACCTGCCATCTGAAGTTCCTCATCAGTTTAGCCAATATCGAGGCAGCCTTTTGGGGAAGTCTTCCCGAGTCTCTGAGTGTGTGTGTGTGTCAGAGAGTTTGTTATGTGTGTGTGTGATTGCCAGTACAGGAGAGACCATCGGGAGTGACAGCGCCCCTCCCCAAGGTCACGTCCAAGGAGAGCCGAGCCAATTACTATGCAGATCAGAGCTGATGGCGTTTAAGGGGATTGCTCTGATGCAATCACATTAGCTGGCCAGAGAGGAATCTCCTGGCTGACCCCAATCACAAGGGCTACAGTGCCGGGTCAGCCGGGATGGAGGACTGCAGCCCGTGTTTTCTTTTCACAAAACACTTTTCCCTTATCTCCTACAGGCACGTGATTATCAAGCCAAACATGCTTGTACCACCACCCCAGCTGACTGCATGCGTGGACTTGCATATTTATATATATATTTATACATATATGTATATATTTTTAGGGCTGCATATGCATTGCAGCGCATACAGTAGGTCATTTGAGGTGAAAAAGAATGCAGCTGGATGGTGGATGGGAACACAAACACAAACTATGTTCACAGTTGACCACAGTTATCCACAGACGCTTCTACACACTTTTTTCTTCTTTCTCCCCCTCTCCTCTTTTCTCTCCCACTCTTTTTTCAGGTGAATGCCTGTGTGTGATCCGCAGCGGTCTTCGAGGGCAGATTGCAATTTACTCTATCCCTGTGGGTGAGGTGTGTGTGTCCAGGTTGTAAATATGCCTCCTCTATTTCTTCTGTCTCCCTCGGTTGCACCCTTCCTCTCCCTCCCTCCCTCTCATCTGTAGTTCCCCTCCGCTGCCCGTATGGCCAGTAATGAGACTGAGTCTGATCAGGTCGCCCTGGTGTTCCTGGAAAGATCTCACTTGAGCCACTGGCCCGTAATGGAATCTGCATCTAATGCATACATAAATCACACCTCTTTCAGGACATTTTCATATGCATAATGTCTTCCACCCCCCACCCCCCGTCTTCTCATTCCTCTTCCCTGTGCACCCAATAAGCTCTGTATGGAGGGGTGAAGGGTGATGGAGAAGAATGAAAAGAGAGAAATCAAAGGAAGATGTGGTGAGACCCTTGTTTTTTGTCCTTTTTTTCAGACAACAGGGGGACCTGTGTGTAACTCTGCCCTGTACGTTACGCTGACAGGACCCTCTGAGCGGTGAGATGATGCTCAGATTGGGGAGGATCTTCTTTAGGTAGACATCTGTTCTCACCACTGTGATCTGTGTGAACGTGCTTTGTGCGTGTTTGAGAAAGAAAAACAAAAGAAACAGACGAAGAAAAAGTTGAGTTTAACAAAAGGATATAAAATATTAACTAAGAGCTAGCCTGTTTGTTGCATCGGTTGGACTTTGGGTATATTTGAGGAGGACAGTTGCTATGGCCTCCTTTTCTCCCTCTCATTCCCTCCTCGCAGGCTTTGTTATGTTAATGCAGACGGATGTGGTGGATTCACGGTGATTTTTCATCTGTCGGTGACGAGAGATAAAAGGCGAGTGACGAGTTGTCGCAATCGTCCTCACTGTTCGCCTCTCAGTCACTAACAAGCTCCTGCATTGTACCTCCGCCATTTTCCGCTCGGCCCATTTGCATGTGCAAGCCTCCACTTCATCCTCCCTCCTAAAAGTTTATGCCTCCTCGTTAGGGCCACGAAGGTGTGAGATTAAAATGTTGGGCATTCATTCTTTTCTTTCTTCTTTTTTTTTAAAGAAAGTGTGTGTCTCTGAGTGTGTGTGCGTACCTGGCACCGTGTATCCGTGCACGCCATAAAGAAAATATTACCATATACCATCTCTGCTACTCAGTGTTATTTATTTATTTGAGTGCCTCCTTAGTACGTGGCACTTTTCTCCCTGTAGGTGCTGCACATCTCTTTAGATGATACAAGCTGCCATATCAGCACAGGCTAACCCATTCTTAATCACATTTGCATTTTTATTTTGAGATATTCCTCAAACGTTTGCATTATTGAGGATTTATGATGAGCTCGTCGCCTGATCCTCCATCAACTTCACTCATAAAAAAAGCTTCTCCATAACTCATAGGTGAGTGGAATATGCTGCCCCCCCCCCCACCCCCCCCCCCCCCCCCCACCCTGAAGTAATTAGATAGCAGAATTCTGATATGGAAAGTTTGAATAAATCACTTTGTTTATGAGCGCTGAGGCCTTGAGAAAAAAAGGGAGGAATCAAAAGCGAGGCCTTTTCATGCCTCATGGGGGGTGGGGGAGAAAGAGATTCCCCCACGAGCACGTTCGCGCCAGTGCAAGTGTAACATTTGTTTTTTTATATCTTAAGACTTGAAACATTTTTTACAGGTGAATCATGATGTAATGCAGTAAGTGACATTGTTGCTGTAATCTGGAACTTTCACAGAAACCAAACAGTCATCTGTTAAAAAAAAAAAAAAGACATCTTAACCAGATGTTTGAGTGCATCCACGAAAAAACTGTGAATTAAAAGGAGTGCAGCAAGGTAGAGTTAAACCCGGGCGTCGCCCTGCAGCTGCATTTTAGATATTTTTTATGTAACAGTTTAACCTGCACGACAAAGATAAAGAGCTGCCAAGTGATGTTTGTTTGTAACCACAAGTACAGAAGTCTTCCTACCACCTGACTCAAGACTGACATGTCTGCACTCTGAAACTTTGTTTAATATCACTAAAGAGCAGAAAAACATCTGGATCTTTGTCAAACTTTGTAGATCTTTTTGTGTTCTGCAACCAGGTTGAAAAAAGGTCCTAGATCTGAACATTGAAAGGAGTTTTTCATGAACTTGCTGTTAAAACAGATCTTATAAAAGAGATTATTCAAGGCACATGCATTTTTTTTTCTTGTTTTGAACTTTTAAAGATTGTTAATTTTAAAGTAAGTGCTGCCACATTATGACTGTTGTTGTCACTAGATGTCTAAAGAAAAGAACGTGTTTAGCTATATGTGGGGCTGACATTGTGGTTATTAGGGTAGCGTTCACCTTCTTGAGCATGTCTTGCTAACTGTGGAAACATAATTAGTGTCTATTCATAGAGAAATAAATGTTTTAGAAAATATTTTGGCAGCTTTGATTTAAAACAATAAAATTGATCATTTTGAAGTGTATTTCTGTGAGAAAGATATAAGTAATTATCTTACCTGTTGCTGATAGTGCTTTAAATTACCCCACTTTACAGAAATAGTTTATATTTCACTTAAGTTAGAGGTTTACAAAATGATTAATGAGCTAATGGATAGTTTTAATACAGAAACAAAAAAAAGGTTTGTTACATAGAATTATGTTTTTTCATTAGTGTTGTATAATTATTTGTGATTGCAAATAGCAGCAGCAGCTAGCTGTAACACACGAGGGACATCCAGGGTGCATGTCCAGCAACAAAAACATAATATGTTTTTTAAATAGCTATCTATGGTAAAACCAACGGCTGTGCAAAGGTTTAAATAAAAACGTTAACACAAGATGTTATGAAATTTAGAAGATCTGTAATATTGGAATTTGTCTGCTCAGCCTAATTATTAAATAGTCAGTGTTTGGTTCAACTGGACTGCAAATTCTTCTGTAAACTCTATTTCTCCAAAGTGAGGCGATTCAAAAACATACTGTAACTGCCAAGTTATTAATTATTTAACACACTCCAAAATGATTGCTCTTTTAGTTTAAAGCAGGAGTGTCAATCTCACTTACAAAAGGAATTAAAACCTTTTTCAAACTAAGGGCCGGTTTCAGAATCTACATTAACTCAAGTTAGATACCAAACATCTTTTCTTGGTTGCAGGTTCCTCAGCAAACGTTTAATTGATCTCATTTCTTTGTCGTACTTTCAACATCATAATCAAAGGTTACTGAAAAAAATCAAGTGATAAAAATATTTTACGTTAAACATTTTGGGGACCAGAAAAGATGTCAACGAGGGCCACATTTGGCCCCTGGACCTTGAGTTTGACAAATGTGATTTAAAGTATCAAAAATAGTTATGCTTAATTCAAATCTGACCTAACAGATATAAAAATCCAAAATTAACCTTTTTTTTTAACTTGACTCTGACTGATCCTATAATCAAAGTCATTACCGTATTTTTTGCTGTATAAGCCACACATTTTTTGCATAAATTTGCAGGTCCTGCGACTTATGCACTGAAGCGACTAATATACATTTTTTCTTCATACAAAGTATTTATAATCCATTTTTTTGGCTGACATCTGACAATTTCATTTATTCTGACATGGAAAATATTAAACTACCATTTTCAGCCGCTACATGGCTCTCGAGAAATATGGCAAGCCAAGTGTCTCATTAATATATAAAAGTGGCTTTTAATGAGTCCCTTGGCTTGCCATACAGAGCCACCTTTGTCTCACTCCGGAACCCCTGGAGCAAACGCCAAACCAGCTGCATTTCACCGCGCCGCCCAGGAGAAATGCAGCTGATTTGACCAATGAAGTGCATTTATTAAGGAAAAGTTCAACTGAAACACACCTTTACTATAAAGTCGAGCGAACAAATAATTGTTTTTAGGTGATTATCTTGTTAAATTTTGAAGAAATGCACAGCGAGTCCTCCCTCTGCGTGCTCCCACTTCCACAAATCGATTTTTGAAATGCAGCTGATTTGACTGTCAAAATGCATTTATTAAGGAAAAGTTAGACTGAGACACACATTTGTTATAATTTTGAGTAAACAAATAATTGTTTTTAAGTGTTAATCTTGTTAAATTCTTATTAAAGTCCTCCTGTCCACACTCCCGCGGCCGCCATTTAGCAGTCAATCGATTTTTGGCAAAACACCGGCCAACGTTTCTGGGTGGTCAACGGTGATGCATAATAGATGCGACCTATACGGCAAAATGACTTATTATGCTTTTTCCATATACGATGGTGCGACGTGTACAGTGGAAAGTACAGTACTTGTTATGAGTTGTTGTTGGAAATGAGACAATATGGTTCTTAATAAAGCAAACTATTTTTATTGTATTCATTCTGTGTATAATGTATTTACCTGCCTCTGTATGTACTTCAGTAAAGCATGTTTTTTTTAAAGTATTTGCATGACCCGTTCCTGGAACAGCAACCCTTTCTGTATTTATCAGAGTACAGTGTGACTGACAGCGCTGTAAGAAGTAGGAGATTCCAGCTTCTTTCTTTTTACAGCCAGCGTGTTTCTTTTGTCATGTTTTGTGCAGCGATGACAGAGGAAATCCTTCAAAATCATATAGGCTTGTTTCCACTCATGCAAGCAAATATTTCAGCAGACCTTTTGTAAAAGTCTGAATGTGAATGTACCAACCTGTAAAATAAAGAAGAGAGCTGTAGTCCCCAACTACGCAAACAGGGACGAGTTTATTTATTTTGGATTTCACAGCCTTTTATTGCATTCTTTTTTTAAGGTAAAACCACTTTTGGGTCTAAGTGTAACATTGTAAAGACCAACACCAGTGAACACCTTCTGTACTCATGATTTTCTTGTTTTCACATTTGAGGAGTACTAAAATGTTAATTCAGTTATACTGAATAATTATACAAACAGATTTGTTTAAATGGTATTAACCCTCAAAGAAAAGTTAGGTTTAAGCCAGTGAAGATATTTTGATGTACACTTTTTGGTTTGTGTTTGCAAAAAGTAATTTATCTGTTTAAACGCAGAGTAATATTCATGCTTTCAGACAATGGCCTTAAACAGGTGAATACTTTCTGATCCCCCCGTCTTTCTTTTCTGCAGCGAAATTCAAATAATGTTCTTTCTCGTTCAAAGGGAGCGTTTTTTGGCAAATGAATCAAGGCGAGTTTTATTAAAACGGATTTGAATATTCAAATGAACGCTTGACTGATCTTTTGTCTAAGCCCTCTTCCTGTTACCAGTTATTAGCTCAAGAGGTTGAAGTTTCCCGTATTTTAGTGAATTTTGCGTTGGATTTACACTGGAGGAGGATTTTTTATTAAACCATTATTTACATTGACTCGTTTCCATTTTGGTGCTGCACAGAAAGTTCAAGATTGACATTTTTTGAACAAACTTTCTGTTTTCCTTTTTTCGCGCTGGTTTTATTATAGATTTGCAATGATGCTTGAGTAAAAACGGGGCTGCAGCGGCTGTTTACTGAGATGTAATTGGCTATCTGAAGAAGAGCGGTGTTTTGTGTGCGGCTGAACTTTGGGATGAAACAAAAATTACTGCCTCAGTGCGTCTGCCTAACTGAAGGTAGTTATTCTACAAATAGAAATCTCTGCCTCGTGATAATTACTGCCACACACTCGCTGAGTGATGCGATATGAATGTGTGAAGCCATTGTACGTGCGGATCAAAATAATGACATGTCGACCCACGAGGGGGAAGGATTAAAAATGAGATGGATTGTTTTTTTTGCATGAAAAGCAGTTCAGTGATGTTGAACAAGTGGAATTCAGTGCACTGATTCAAAAAAGGACAACTTGCCCTCTGTGTGAGGCGCGTTAAACAAACCAAGTAATAGTGGCAGACTTCCCATTAATTAAGCTTGAAGGATTCTGTTTCAATCCTCCATTTGTTGATGGGGAATTGCATACTTCACAGCCTCTGCCCCTTTGATGGTAGTTTTGGGACCAACAAATTGATTGATGGATAGCTATTTGCATGTATCTTAAAATGCATCTTTTTTTTTTTTCCTCCCCATTTTTATTGAAAATAATGGGATGGAAGTAAGTGTGTTGGTGGGGCTGGTTGTGTGTGTAGGGGGTGCATAGTGGTGCAGCTTGTTAAGCAGAATTCATTTTCCACCAAATCATAATGCAATCATAGTGGGCCCGCTTTATTGTGCCAGTCAGCACAAGCACACACATACACTCACACAAATATATCTTACTCCGTTTAGGAGATTTGATTTTCTTATTCCATCTCACTGTGTCCTATTCAGGCGTACACAACAGCCAGACATTCCTATTTATTTATTCTCAGACTTTTATAATCAGCCATATCAAGCATGTGCAGCGCTCACTTCCTTCATGTCAACTGTGAATCACATTGGTTTCAAAGTAAAGTAACACTTTGTTGCAGCACAAAAGCTCAGCTCCATTACATGTTGGCCTGCTGTAAGAAAATTGAAACCCTCTGTAATCCCACCTTAAGGAAACTGCTTTGATTTCCATGTTCATGGCAATTTCATTATTGATGAGGCAAAGTGAATTGGCAGAGGGGGTGTCCAAAGACCTACATTAAGTGCAATATTCAAATAGTCTCCCTTCCTCGGTGTGAGCTGTGACCTTCGGGTGCCACGGAGCCCAGCCTTATAACCGAGGTAGCTAGTTTGCCTTGGGCATATGAGATATAAGCATATGTATATTAATATATTGAGGTAGTTCATCCCTCGGCAATGCAGTGAAGCAGGATATATATTTATATCAGGTGTCCGGTGAATGCAGTGCCTGTGTCCGCTGATGAGAATAGGTATCTGGCTCCACAGTATGTGGGTGAATTTACTTGAAGTAGTGCATGCAGGGGTTTCAATCTCCCTGTAAAGCATTTGAATATAGGCGACTGATTTATTACCTTATTTGGTCTGTCTTCTGTATGCAAATGCATTAGTGGGGGGCTGCTGGCGGTAGGGTTGAGGGTGGCGGCAGCGGTGGTTCTGTTGGTGGTAAGGGGGGCACACTTTGGTTGTATGCATAATGAGATTCCCAGGGTCATCTCTCCGGTGTGTCAGGGACCCATAGTGAAGCAAGCCTCCAGGGTATGCAGAAGTAGATGGGGGTTGTTGCAGTAGGGTGAATGCTAAGGGGAGGTTGGTGGGGAATGGGCCTCACAAGACTGAAGATGTACTGCCCACTCCCGTTCCCCTGCCACTATAAACTCCAGCCTTTGTAACCCTTCCTAATGTCCTGGCAGGTTCAGTATATCCTCTGCCAGCTCCGATGACTGCTGCCACACAAACTAGCTTGGAGTGAGTGTCTTCTCTTGGCTCAGTGGAAGTGCATTAAGCCTCATGACAATATACCCCCTCCTCCGCCAATTATGGATCTGATCTGTGTGTTTAATAATTGCCCTCTTCAGACGCATTCAATTGTGTCCAAATGGGAGTGGAATTGATTTTTTTTTTGTAGGATATTAGCCGATTACTTTGAGTGCCCCCCTAATTTGAATCGATTTGAATAATGGTTATTCATGTGATCTTTGCCTTTGCTACTGTGCAGCGCAATGACACACCCTGAAGGAACAGCACTGCTACTGTGATAACTACGCTGTGTACTCAAGTGTTGGAATGCACACACAGTTTGAGGTTACACCATTTTTATAACTTGAGAAATGTAAACGGGTTATTACATTAGACACAAGGGGACAGAAAGGAGATTCAAAGGACATGAAGCAACACAAAATCTCAAGATTTCCCCTTCCAGCTGGCATTCAAAGTTCAAGTTCATCAATATCAAACACATTGTTTTGAGGTTTTTGTGGGAATCTAAAGGAAATTCCATCAATCCATATACCCATCCAGTTTTATTTAATTTCTTGGTTGCCAAAAAAGTAGTGCCTATCTCCAGTAGTCACTGTGTGAGAGGCAAAATACAACTTTGACTGGTCACAAATCCATCAGGGGGACACAGAGACAAATGAGACATTGAGTGACAATGAGTCATTCACACACTGTCTCAAGCCTAGGGACATCTAGAGTTACGCTTTAACTTAACATGCATGTTTTTGGTCTGTGGGAAGAAACCAGAGTACTCAGAAAAAACCCATGTGTGCACAGGGAACTTAAATTATATCCATCCTGGAAGGCCCCTGACCAGAAGGCAATCTGCGACATTCTGACTGAGAGGTGACAGCGCTAATCACTGTGCCACTGCGCCACTGTGCCACCCTAAAGTAAAATTTATGAGTATTTTGGGCATAATTGTTTGCTAAGATCCCTTTATGTATATGCATATATACAAAAATAAAATAAAATAAACATATATACATATATACATATATACATATAGGGCAGCACGGTGGCGCAACTGGTAGAGCTGCTGCCTCTCAGCGAGAAGGTCCTTGGTTCAAACCCCGGTCCAGGG
>NC_056509.1:22449098-22454453 GCF_014905685.2 Nematolebias whitei
CCATCCAGCCAGCCAGCCAGCCAGCCAGCCAGTCATCCAGCCATCCATTCTTCTATCTTTATTCATGCTAGGTGGTGATCTCTTATGGTCATTCCAGAGTTTTGAAGAGGTCTTCAGACATCGAACATGATAGGTCTACACTAGATTTCATCTTCTGCAACACTTCCATAGTGACATTAAAGTGGAATATCACTGAGCAACCAGTGTAGCTAAGGCCTGGGCGGAGCGCAATGGCAGCATATTTATAACATAGAGTTTGCACATTAAGGGTTGGCACATTTGTCAATAATCTGAAGCTGAGGTTACCATACTATCCTCTTGCCTAGACTTCAATCATGGTATAAGCATGATGCTGGGTGGAATAACCCTCCATCCTTTTGCATCCTTACACAATTTTAGTAAGATAAAAAAGCCTGGAAAACCTAGCCAAGCACTAACAGCCTATAGGTGAATCATGATATTCTTCACACTGAAGGAGGTTTATCAAATTTGCTATGATCCAGCCATGTTCTAATAAGTTATGTAATTCGTGGAGAGCATAGCTGGGTCGTCATGCAGTATGCAAAGGGCCTTACATATGCCACCCCTCAACGCATAATCCTGCAAGATTGGAATGAAAATTTATGAAAAGACTTGCCTTGACTCACTTTAGTTGAGCATATATGCAAAGTGCAAACCTGAGTGCTGTCATTCGTAACAGAATGATTGCTGCCTCGGCCATCATATGTGTCTGAAAGAGACCTGAGGGACGCAGACAGTGATTTACCCCCCAACACCACCTCTCAGCCCCCCCAGTAGATAGACAATAAGGACTGTCTGACACTTAAAATATTAAAGAGTGGAATATGCACCGCTACGTTGATCTTGGCTATCAATATTTAACATCCTCTTATGCATGTATGCTGAGATGTCCAATTTCATTAAGGCCATTTGTCATCCTGGAGGGCACTGGACTTGGGCACTGAGGAGCCCAGGGACAAACCAAGGGGGCTTTGTTTCATCAGCACCCATATAAAGGAAGAAATCTGAATACTGCATTTTAGATACAAGCACCAAACATAAAATTTCCACTGATATTCTTGTGCAAGTGTCATTTGATCAAAAAGGTTGAGCTGCTGAAAACTTACCTGGGCTTTTTAGCTTACATTAAGATTTCAAACGTTACCATTTGTGTTCCTTCTCTCAGTGCAAATACATGAGCTCAAACAATTTATAAAATTTGCCATTGCTTTGAACAACTCAACATTTGGTTTTTGTTTGTGTCCTGAATGTCACTGTGTGGGTACATGTTTTTTTTTGTCATTATACAGAAAACATATGAGTTCCTAAAAGAAAGGTGCAAGGAAGCATATAACCACAAATTGTGCATTCATCAGTTTGTGTCTGTTCTGTGGGCGTCGCTCTGAGCTCGTTGACTAAGACAATGTGGTGTACACGAAGCTCTATTCGCTACTCGTACATTTGGCTTGCGTTTATCACATTTCCTCTAACAATACATCTCGATTCCTAAAGGCACAGAATCTCAAATGTGACATTTTAACAACCCTTATTCCTTTCACGCTGCACCATTTCCTTTTTGCACTTTAGTGTCATTTTCATTCCAAACCTGAATTACCAATTTGTCTTTGTGGCACAGGCAATTTACATGCATCCGTTTCAGTTTTTTTTATATGCAAAATGCACTAAAGTGTAGCATTTTTCCCATCACAAGGATATTTTCCCGGGTCTAATTTCATGGTTTTGATGGTGAGTGAGTCTGTCTCGGAGGAACTGTACCTCTTGTTCTCATAGCTCCTGGGTGACGTCTTGATGACAAGTGTCTTTAATATGCATAGAGAATGGCAGGTCCCACATTTTGTCCTCACAGTTTTGCATGTTGAGGGGAAATTGCCCAGCGCTGGAACTGTGGTTACTGTAGGAGACGAATGTCAGTAACCATTCAGAAAGAGACCCTGGCTTTTTATGATTATTGCCTCTGTGTACGACCATTAAAAACAGAGTGGGGGGAATTGTCCATGCAGCATTTTTTGGCTCTTAGTGTGGTGGCTAAGTTCCAGCAGGAGCCTAGCCTCTCTTGTGAAGGCAACAAAGACCCCTGCCAAATTCAGAAGGCTGATGTCCTGCTATGCCACCACTGGGCTCAAATTAAATCAAAGGTTTTGTTTTTCTTTTGCAGACACAAAACAGGGTTTATCTGGCTCATAAGGACAACAAAATCATCAACTCTGATGTATTTTTCAATGTTCTGAATATTTAAAAAAAAAAAAAGAAGACAACAAAAGAAAGACTGTTTTTAGTTTCAGTGTGAATGCAGGGGGTTGGTTTTGTAAAAAAAAAAAGAAAAAAAAAGTGAATTGTAATCACAAACCTCTGTTACGTGAAATCAGCTCGGCTTTTTTCTTCTGTATACTGAGCTGTTTGTGCAGGTACAGTATCTTTAGTATGTACAGCATGTTTGGTTACTGCATCTGCACTGGTGTGAATTTAAAAAGAAAAATGCCTAAAGAACGTTGATGGTTGCAGATGCTTTATTATAGATTTTGGTGTTTAGTTACCTGAGTTAGGGTCAGGTTTCTCAGGTTTTCAACTAGCTTCTTTTACAAAGATATTGTGTATTGGTACAGTACTTATACTAATTATGTTGTTGTCAGATCACCGTGTATTTTTCCCTTCAAATGTGTCTAAAGGTTAACAGATAAACTTGAAGCATTGAGTTGCCTTTTGTTACACTTACTGATGGGTTTTACTTATACTCGTTCCTTTTGTATTCAGAAAACTTCTTCTTCGGAGATCTGCACAGCGAGTCAACCTCCTCCTTCTCACTCTGCATCCTCCGTCCTCACTCCAACTGCCTCCATGTCCTCTATAACTGCATCCATATATCTCAACTTTGGCCTTCTTCTTTGTCGTTTTCCTTGCAGTTGCATTTCCAACATCCTCCTACCAATATATCCACTGGCACTGTCCCTCCTCTAGACATGTCCAAACCATCTCAGTCTGGTCTCTCTAACTTTATCTCCCAGTTGTTCAACCTGTGCAGTACCTCTGATGATCTCATTCCTAATCTAACCCATCCTTGTCACTTCTAAGGAGAACCTCAACATCTTCATTTCTGCCACTTCCAGTTCTTTCTCCTGTCTTTTAGTTAATGCCACTGTCTCCAGACCATACAACAAAGATGGTCTCATCACTGTCTTGCAAACTTTTCCTTTGACCTTTGTTGACAACCTTTTGTTGCAAATCACCCCTGAAATTTTTCTCCATCCACTCCATCCTGCCTGGACTCTCTATTTTTATCTCTTTACCATGGACCCTAAGTAGTTAATTAATTAGCTCCTCAAGTACTTTTTCCATCTTCCCATCAAACTCTCCTCATTTGTTCAAACATTACCATTTCTATCTTTAGCAAGCCTAACTGCTGCACATACTTTTTTGCCTGATCACTCTGTATCGCCAATTGGTCTTTCAATGGTGCAACTGCAATAGCCCTTCTCATCCTCTTTAGTGTCCAGCCTCGCATACAATTCATCATACCCTTCTGCTTTGCCTGTGCTACTTCCCTCTTTGTTCTACGTTGGATCTCCTTATATTCCTGTCTCCTCTCTTCAGTCATTTCATTGTTATATTTATTCTTGGCTAACCTTTTATCTGTCCAGATACCACACCAATTACCTTCCAACTTGTCTTTCCAATTATTCTTGCTCAAATAGCCTAATCATATGGAAGCTCTTTCTTATCACCCAGAGCCTTTAGCAGCTCCTCTTTGAACTCCTCACAACATTCTTCCTTCTTCAGCTTACACCATTTGGTCTTCTCTGATTTTACTCTTTTTCTCTTCTTCACAACAACAGTCATTCTACACACAACCAGCTGATGTGTCAGGCCACATTCTCCCTTGCCACAACCTTACAGTCCCCAATCTCCCTCAGGTTTCCTCTTCTACACAGAATGTAGTCTACCTGCATACTCCTGCCTCCATTCTTGTAGGTCACTCTATGTTCCTCCAGCTTTTGGAAATAGGCGTTTACTACAGCCATTTCCATTTTGTTGGCAAAATCCACCATCATCTGTCCTTCCTGGTTTCTTTTCTTGACACCAAACCTGCCCATCACTTCCTCATCCCCTCTGTTTCCTTCACCAACATGTCCATTCAGGTCTGCTCTGATCACCACTCTCTCCTCCCTGGGAATACTCTCTATCACTTCAGCTAGATCCTTCCACCATGTATCTTTTTCCTTCCCATCACATCCAACCTGTGGAGCATAACCACTGACAACGTTTAGCATCAGGCCTTCTACTTCTTCAGCAAAAATGGTTAAATCATGTCATCTGGACCAGTTTCTTTAAGTGAAGAAATGTTTCATCCCCCATCCAGAGGACTTCGTCAATCTGTGGCCTGCCAACCAGATCTGTCCCATGAGTAGCCTTCTTTACCCAGAGGTTGGCTTGAAGCGCAGCAATGAAGGCTACTCTTGGGACAGATCTGGTAGGCAGGCCGCAGACTGACGATGTCCTCTGGATGGGGGACAAAATGTTTCTTCAATTAAAGAAAGAGGTCCAGATGACATGATTTAACCATTTTTGCTTTTATCTACCTGGATGATTGAGCTTACAAAACTTTTTTCTTCTACCTTTAGACACATCACCCTGTCTGACACTCTCTTGACCTCTACTACATTCTTTGCCAACTCCTCCTTCAGGACCACTCCTACTCCATTTCGCTTTCTATCCACACCATGCTAAAACATTTTAAACCCTGCTCCAATGCGGCAAGCTTTGCTGCCCTTCCACTTGTTCTCTTGGACACATAAAACATTTACCTTCCTTCTCTGCATCATGCCAGCCAGCTCTCTACCTTGGCCTGCCATTGTCCCCACATTTAGAGTTGCAACCCTCAGAGATTCAAAGAGATTCAGAGATTCTTTATTGTCATTCGCTCTTGACACGTTTCCCACCTCATGGTCTTCAATTGACAGTGGCACCATTTCTGCTGGCACCCTGCTTGTCATTGTTAACCCAGACCTTGACCAATCCGGTATATTGCGGCTTAGAAGAACTTGCATATTAGTTATGGCAAAAGCTTTTC
Source organism: Nematolebias whitei (assembly GCF_014905685.2). Classification (NCBI taxonomy): domain Eukaryota; kingdom Metazoa; phylum Chordata; class Actinopteri; order Cyprinodontiformes; family Rivulidae; genus Nematolebias; species Nematolebias whitei. The sequence continues at coordinate 22,454,185 of NC_056509.1, forward strand.
ACGTTGGATGCCCTTACTGACACAACCCTCACCATTTACTAGGACTTGGGACCGGCACAAGAGATACACTGGCTTGTGCTCCCTAGTAGCTACATTTTTTTTATACTCAGAAAACTAACCATAAAAAAAAAACAACAACAACTCTAGAAGTTTAAATTTGACTCAAAATATCAAAGGTTTCTGACCAGCCTTGACTTCAGAATCAAACATGGCTGCCCTACACATAAAATTTACGAAAGTTGCAATAACAAACTTTTTTTTTTTTTTTG
>NC_056509.1:22454553-22471228 GCF_014905685.2 Nematolebias whitei
TGGGATATGGGAATGAAGCCGAACTTAACTGTGTTCAAGGGGGGGATCTATTCCTGTCAGTTTCTATTTCATTAAATCAGTCCCACACAATGTACTTTACTTTTTTCATTAGAAAGCATGATTTTTCAATGTTTAAATGAACAGAATGCAATAATTATGTGTTTAAATAATAATAGTTACAAAACACAACACTAAAAACAATTCACCTTGAACACAGTTAAGTTCGGCTTCATTCCCATATCCCAGTTCCAACTTCTGTGGTAAAATGAATGCAACATTGGTGAGTAGTTTGTAATGGTAACAACAGTGGTAACAGTTTCAAATTATGAACCAGTCATAGCAATAATATATAATAATAATAATAATAAAGCTAAACAGATAGGTGTTTTCAAAAGTAAACTTATCCTGATAGTATTTCACTTATCTTCAGACTTTTACTTTTATATTTCATTTTCTGTATGAGGCAGACATCTGGCTGCACAGCTCTTGGTATCCTCAATCTGCAACAATGAACTCTTTCTCTATTTTTGATTTTCTGTCTATGAGACATGAGGTATACCTCATCCCTTAGGCTTTTACAATTTGGAACCATGTTAGTTATTTGTTCCAGCTAAAACTTCTATACGTGTTATTACTAATTCTGTAATGATTCAATTTACTGAAATGCAAATGTACCAAAACAATCAATTTACCAAAACCTCTGTGACAAAAAAAAAAAAAAGAAAAAATACTGTTTTTCATTGTGGTTTTCTACAGTTCACACACAAAAGTCCACATCTCTACACACCCCTAGACATGCTTTTTAAAAAAAAAGGGTTTCTGTATCATCTTATTTGATGTGAAAGTCCCTGTTCTGGTGACAGAGTGTGAAAGTAGCAAGCACCATAATTACATGTTTCTACTCAACCACAGCCACAAAGTTGTGGACCAACAGCGTTTAGTACACAGCAGAAAAAAAAAAGCAGAAATTATTATAACAAAGGAAACAAATTACCACATACTTCTTGTGGGTCATAAGACAAGATTAAAAATGATTATTTTGGGGACAAGATACTAGCATTTGCTTTATTTAGAAATATTTTTCTGGTAAGATTCACTAAATCAGCTTGTATAACTTGACTTACTATATTCAGAACAGCTTAGTTTTTTCAAAAAAGAGTGTCGTTTTATCTTTAGCAACACTCAGTATAATCTGACAGAAATTAAAGTTTTATAAGCAACAACAAATTTAACATTTAAAAACTCAAAACATTTTGTAGTTTGCCAAGAGATGATGAAGACTTTCCATTGTTTTCTGCCACAAATGAATCACAAAGTAGTGAAAAACAACACAGCCTACAGATTCTACAGCCACTGTCTGCTTTTTTGTTTCAACAAGAACTGTAGCTGAACTTCTGGTTCTGCACTAGCATTGTTTAAAAATGTAGGTATTTGCCTGTGAAATACAAATAAAATGTGAAATCAGCTGGTTTTACAGGACCACATCTAGTCAGCGTACCCTATACAGACGTACTGTATTTGCATGCATCAGAACATAGCAGCATGGGAGCAATATAAATAATATATATATTTTTTTTAAATGCAAAGAAGACATTCGTCTTCTTTTAGAGCAATAGTTCCCAAACTTTTCAGCTTCTGACCCAAAAATAGCAGCAGCAGAAATTTGGGACCTCATTTTGCTGATGGAAGTGTAAAAAATTGGCAAAAAAGTCAACTGAGCAAAATGGACTGCACTTATAGCCACTTTATTTCCAATTAGGATACACAAAGCACTTTACAACAGAATCTGCACCTTCATTTGTCCATCCACACACATTCTACGGCACTCTACTACATCTCTACAAAACTAAAGAAAGTATTCTATAGAGACTAATCAGTGCTTTAGACCACATTCAGACACTGATGGGACACACACTGAAGGCAATGAGGGGTTTAGCATCATGCCTAAGGACACTTGGACATGTGACTTCATATTGCATTGCATTTTTTAATACATTTTATAGCAATCCAGGCAAAAATGAGCTCTTAACCAATCATCTTTAATTGTATTTTATTTTTCTAGATTGTCTCAAAACCCTACATGAGTCATGACCCACAGTGGGATCCTGCCCCTCCATTGTGAGCGGTTGTTTTAGAACATGGTGCATTTTATAAAATGAAGATTTCTTGTGTCTAATAATGTGACCTATCAGTGCATCTACAGTACAAGTATTAGTAGACTTCTTTGCCATGAATAATGGAGTTAGATGATATGCTTGAAAGTTGAAAAGTAAATAACTTTAGGAAAAGTAGGTTCTACAAGTCACAAAAGATGAATTATATGAGGAGTACAGTTTTAAATGTATTTGTAAAGATCCGTATTTTGTGTCAGTGTATTTCTTAGTTCATATCTTAGATCATATTACTGTTTTTCTTTTACAATTTATACTTTTGTTGGATATAACTGGGACCCTGTGTACACAATTTCATTCCACCACATGCACCACATGAGATGTGAATGACAGTAAAGAAAGCTTGACCTTGATTATTGCTTCATTTTAAACAGCGATCATCTTAATGTTTTTGTTGTCATCATCATCAGTAGAAACGTAGTTTTAAATTATTATGATTATGAAGTGGCAGCACGGTGGCGCAACTGGTAGAGCTGCTGCCTCTCAGTGAGCAGGTCCCTGGTTCAAACCCCGGTCCAGGGGCCTTTCTGGGTGGAGTTTGCATGTTCTCTCCGTGCATGCGTGGGTTTTCTCCGGGTACTCCGGTTTCCTCCCACAGTCCAAAAACATGCATGTTAGGCTGATTGGTAACTCTAAATTGTCCCTAGGTGTGAGTGAGAGAGTGAATGGTTGTTTGTCTCGTTTGTCTCTATGTGTCCCTGTGATGGACTTGCGACCTGTCCAGGGTGTACCCCGCCCCTCGCACAGTGATTGCTGGACATGGGCACCAGCGACCCCCGTGACCCAAAATGGAATAAGCGGGTAAAGAAAATGGATGGATGGATGGATGGATGATTATGAAGTTGGTAATCTGAAATTGGATACAGTATGTTAAATTATGTTATGTGTACAAATACACAGATTATATTGATAAACCATTGGCTAGTTCCAAAGGATGTTTTAATAGCACAGATATTTTAAATTGACGAAAAGTGTGTTTAAAACATTTTTATCGATGGTGTGATTCAAATATTTGCAAAGTTATTGTCTAATATGAGCAGTGAGACAGATAAATGTCCTACTTTATTCAAATGACTGAAACATCTAATAATTGAGCCATTATATGTTGACTTGCTGCTAACACTGTTAGCATAGCCTATGAGATAAAAGCATTAAAGTAGAGCTGATGAGTGTTGTTGATGGAACAATGTTGGGTCAGAGGAGGGGACCGCAGCAGCCAAACTCATTCTCATGTATAACTTAAGTTCAATCATGATTTATAATACATATATTTAATAAACATTTTAGTAATAGAAACTCTGGATTCAGGTTGTTTGGCTCAGCTACCAAAAACAGCAGATTCTTTCAGCTTCCAAATGACTCTACAAGTAGTAACTAATAGGCCAAGAATCATTTAGAGCCCCCCCCCCCCAAAAAAAAACAAAACAAAAAAAAACCCACAGCTCTTTTTAGTGAGATGGGCCAAATGATTCAAATCCCGAAAAAAAAGGAATTTCCATCACTCCCATATTTACCAAGTTATTTCTCTTACTTTGGCAGTCGTTTCATACTTTAACAGAGGTTTTATTTTATCAACCCTTTTAACCAGATTCAAGGTTCAGTGTTCTTTATATTCATTCGCATCGCATAAAGTACATGAGATGGAACAACATTGTGTACACAGGGTCCCAGTTACACCCAAAAATAGCAAAAAATATAAAGTATAAAAACAAACAGTATACAAGGATCTAAGTTATACTACAGTAAACACTGATAATTTAAAATAATACAGTATGTTAAACAGCAGCCTAAACATGAGTCTGTAGTGAGCAGATGGGTATGAATGCAGCAGCTTAAAGGCAAGAAATCAGCAGCATGAAAAATCAGCAGCACAGATAAATCACATATCACCAATTAAAGTGGCACTACAGTGATTATCCTGGTTAGAGATTCATGAGTCTAACAGCCTCAGGGTAGAAGCTGTTCCTCAGTCTAGTGGTTCTACACTTAACGCTCCTCAACCTTCTTCCTGAGGGGAGCGGGGCAAAAAGTGTGTGTGCTGGGTGAGTGGGGTCCTTCATGATGCAGGTGGCCCTCTTCCTGCATCTGGAGGTGTAGATGTCTGTGATGGTGGGGAGACTGACTCCAACATCTTCTGTGCAGCCTTCACCACTCTCTGCAAAGCTTTTCTTTCTGCAGCTGTGCAGCCTCCATGCCACACGTTGATGCTGGAGCACAGGATGCTCTCCACTGCACACCTGGAGAAGGAGGTGAGGACTGAGCTTCCCAGACCAGCTCGTCTCAGCCGCCTGAGGAAGTAGAGTCTCTGATGAGCTTTCTGGATCAGGCTGGTGGTGTTGTTGCCCCAGCTGAGGTTGTCTTTCAGGTTCACATCCAAGTACTTGTAGCTGGAGACCACTTCCACTGCAGATCCTGCTATCTCATCTCATTAGAATCACAGATCTCTTTTGTAAAGTTGCTGTGAAATGTGTGAGAAATGAGGTGACAAAAGTATTTACACAAAACAAAATCATACAGCGATGAAACAAAAGTATGATTATATCATTTCTCGGGCAGCACGGTGGCGCAACTGGTAGAGCTGCTGCCTCTCAGCGAGAAGGTCCTTGGTTCAAACCCCGGTCCAGGGGCCTTTCTGGGTGGAGTTTGCATGTTCTCTCCGTGCATGCGTGGGTTTTCTCCGGGTACTCCGGTTTCCTCCCACAGACCAAAAACATGCATGTTAGGCTGATTGGGAACTCTAAATTGTCCCTAGGTGTGAGTGAGAGAGTGAATGGTTGTTTGTCTCGTTTGTCTCTACGTGTCCCTGTGATGGACTTGTGACCCGTCCAGGGTGTACCCCGCCCCTCGCACAGTGATTGCTGGACATGGGCACCAGCGACCCCCGTGACCCAAAATGGAATAAACGGGTAAAGATAATGGATGGATGGATGGATATCATTTCTCGTTCTGAGGACAATAAAAGTCAACTTATTTAAGCAAGTACTAAAAAAATGGCCCGGCAACTTCTCAACAATCATGTTCCTCCTTCTTCCATGTTAGCTACCCACCCCCCCCCCCCCAAAAAAAAAAATAAAATAAAATAAAAACACACTAACAGAATGAAACAGTAGTATTAAATTTATTTTACTCTATAAGAAAACTTTGTAAAAACAAACATCCTGAGTCTGGTGCGCCTTTGGGTTGATGAGCAAACAACTTTAAATAAAACACAAGTTGGATGTCATCATAAAACTTTTTGAAATGACAAACGTAGAAAAATAAAACATTACTCTTGAGTTCTTTTGACATTGAAAAATTAATCGTAATTGAAAATTAAAGTTTTTCCCGGCATTACATTTTGTTGAGTTTAAACGTTGGTGTCATGAGATTCATCATATTTCTTTCTCATCTTTTGAACTATTTAGTCCTAAATTTAGTGTTGAGTTCCCTTTGTTTCATGGAAAGAAGAAGAATCATCAGATGTGCCGAGAATGAAGACATTCTAATAATGAATTCCCATTTTTGGCCTGCGTACGATTTGTTTAGACACAAATATCTCTGTCTTAAAACAAGGCTGAACAAGATGCATCACCACAACATTACATCGAACATGACAGGTGATACCCAATTATTGTGAGCTGAAAATATGTTATGGTATCTCAAGTCATGGAGATATATAATTTTTTCCCTCAAGAGTGAATACAATACAGTGTTGCTTGTTAGGATTGTTTTATGCTAATATTTGATGGTATCAATATATAGAATTTATGAAGGAGGGATCATGTTTGTTTCTTACTTCATGCTTTTTCTTCCCCTCTCAGCTCTCCAGCATGTCTCATTTCTCACCTGAATGACACTCTTTGCAGTCAATACAAACACACAGATCACACATAGCTCTGTACTTAACCACACACACACCTATTCACTTGCACCACTAACCTCCTTTCTTTTTGTCTCACTTATGCACATACACAAACACACACACACACACAAACACACACACACACCTCTGGTGGCCACATCCGCCACACTTCTTACTGGCGCTAATCAATCTTACAATACATTCATCATCAGCACCCCACGGCAGGCTCTGTCCTGCTGAGTGAAATCTCATTTAGGCCTCTTTGGATGTTTCGCTGCGGAAATACAAAATTACATCGCGGACATGGAGGGACGTGGCCTGGCAGGGAGCAGCCAGTGACAATTAGACACCGAACAGACCAGGTGTGAACTGTGCTAATGCACTCTACAGAAAGACACAAGCACTCACACACAAACACGCCTCACAGTGTCTGTCTGTCTGTCTATCTGTCTGTCTATCTGTCTGTCTATCTATCTATCTATCTATCTATCTATCTATCTATCTATCTATCTATCTATCTATCTATCTATCTATCTATCTATCTATCTATCTATCTATCTATCTATCTATCTATCTATCTATCTATCTATCTATCTATCTGTCTGTCTGTCTGTCTGTCTGTCTGTCTGTCTGTCTGTCTGTCTGTCTGTCTGTCTGTCTGTCTGTCTGTCTGTTTGTCTGTCTTGCCATCTAGCTAGTACATGTATTTAGATAACACGACAATAGTACTTACGAGTATAACAAATGTCACGATTATTCCTATTGTATTATTGTTTAATTTGCAATACTTCATATGTGTGTTGTATTTTGATGTTTTAGCAGCTAAGATGAAGCAACACTCACGGCTTCATAGATTATTAAGTGAATATGTTGTTGCTGTTTTTCTTTCGGCTGCACCCTTCTTGCGAGGGGTTGTCAATGAGACGTTACATGAAAGTCTATCAATTGTTTTGAGATAAATCTTCAACACACAAACAGGAGGAACTGAAGCAACACAAAAGCTAAAAAAAAAAAAACTACATGAAAAAAAAACCCCCACAAACTAAGAGCTAAACTTTAGCTATGGGTTTTGCCAATTTTGAGATATTCGTTAATGAAGCAAACTCTAGATTTTAGCTACTGTTTTATGTCGTATGTCCTTCTTGACACAACCTGGGCTCAAACCTGCAGTCGGCACTGACCACCGAGCAGCCCTATCATCTGAAAATGAATTGAATTTGATTTACTTGTCACATCACGTGCAGATTCCTAATGGGTAAAATAAACTCTAGCTGGAAGGAACAAAACAGACAACACTTCACATATGTTGTGGTGTTTCTGAGCAAGACACCTAATCCCTAATTGCTCCCCGGATGCTTACATAGTTGCCCACTGCTCCACCTGGGTATATCCCAGGTGCGATGGGTTAAATGCAGAGAACTAATTTTTGCTTTTTGCTCAATGACAGCTAGAGTAGCATTTGGGCCCAAAAATTCCGACCCGACCCAGCCCCAGCCCATAGTCATCATTTTCGAACCCAACCCAACGAATTAACAGTAATTACAGGTCTAAACCCGAACCCCCCCCCCCCCCCACAATCTCTGAATTTTTAATTACGCTTTGACTGCTTATATAGTTATTAACAGTCGGCGGATGTGTGTGTGGCTGAGGGGGTGTTTGCCCTTTCACTGCCATCAAAGTGCATTAAATCCCTGCTTCTGCCTGCATTCTGCATTATTCAGACATGGACCCTGCTCTGACATGTTGGAAATTTTGTGATCTCACCTGTTTGGGTTGTCGGTCGCGCAAGTTCGCGGAGTGCAGCAGCTGTACGTCCATTTGGGTGATGGATCGCTGGCAGTAGTCCATCTGAAGCTTAACTGAACATTGTTTTACCTCTTTCAACGCCAGTCAGCGTGTGGTCAAATGGCCGTGTGCAGCTGGTGAAGGTATGACAAGCCATGTTGCCATATAATTGGATCGTCAGCCGCGCGCATACACTGACGCAATCAAAAGCCTGAAACCGACTCGACCCGCACATTAAGCAGATTATTATGGCCCGGCCCTTATTTGGTCGGGGCTGGGCTCCGGGTTCGGGTTAGAAATAACAACTCTAGCCCCAGCTCCCCACAACTTGGACAGGAACAAACAGGAAGAAAATGAATGGATGGAAGGATGTGGTGAACACAACTATTTTATTAATATTATTATTGTATTTTAAATTTATTTTACTTTATGTGGTAAAAAGTTTGATGTCACTGAAATGTGATGTAGAATTATAACCCAACACACACTACCTAGTTTACATTACCTCAAGAATGAATGCATTAAAGCAGAGTCCCCAACCTAAAAACACTTCAGGATCATTTGGTACCAGGATGCACAGAATTAAAAAAAAAAAGACCAAAAAACAAATAAATATTGGACATTTATTGGGCTGCAGGGTATTTAATTTTGAAAATTGACCACTTCCATTTTCATCACTATTAATGTACTTAACACTTATGTTGATATTTTTCATGTCTTATCAAAGACATGAAAAATGTCTAATCTAATTTAATTCAGTTTATTTATATAGCACCAAGTCAGGACAGAAGTCATTTCAGGGCACTGAACCGAAACATTCATATATAAAAATAATAATTTAAAATTATTTATCTGAGGAGCAGACTGCTTTGAGTTTAACTTCATCACAGAACTCTCATCTTGAGCAAACATGAAGGCGACAGTGGAAAGGAAAAACTCCCTCATGAATAAGAAACCTTTAGCAGAACCAGCTCAGGACAAGTGACCATCTGCTTCGACCGGCTGAGTTTGAGCGGAACAGGAAGAGGGAACAGATACACAATGGCAGGTCAAGAATCACATGTTAATATAGAAATAGTATCAAATGAAAACTATTCAATTTTAGCAAATCGTTTAAGGAAATGAGGTCAATTTGTCCTCTAATACTCTAAGCCTATAACAGCAGAACAAGTCAACCCTAACTATAGGATTTATCAACAAGGAAAGTCTTAATCCCAGTCTTAAAACTGGACAATGTGTCAGCCTCGAGGACAGAAACTGGAAGTTGGTTCCACAAGAGAGGAGCCTGATAACTGAAAGATCTTCCTCCCATTTGGCTGCAAACTAATTCTAGAAAAAAATAATAGAAACAGGAGAATGTCGTTTTTATGGCAAAGTTGTTTAAGGAAAATAAATAAATAAGTAAAGGACAGCTAACGTAAAACATGTAAAATCTTGTTTTTTTTTTTAATGAATGCACTCTGCAAATTACAACAGCGTATTTAGTCATTCATTAAAAGAAATAATCGCAAAGAAAGGTGGTCAGATAAATGTAATTTAGTAAAAGTGCAATGTTTTTCAAAAATGTCCTAAATTAAAAATAAAAACTAGCTTAAAATATCACATAAATCGTTGTCTTTCACCAGCAGTGATTTTGCTTGAAAACATACTGTCCAAGATCCAATTTCTTCTTTTCTAAAATCATTTTTGATGAATTGATGAAGTAAGCACAAGCTGCACTCGCTGAGCTCCCACTGTCGAGTTTAATTAGCATTAATCTGAGCCTGGTTTCGTCACTGTATCAGCCCTGTCAAGTTTAAAAGCAGACAAAACTTCACTCCTTTTTCAGCTTATTTACAGACAGTAACAATCTGCAGTGCTGCAGTGGAAAACGATTTACATTCAAAATTCAAATTAGGCTTACTTTACTTCTCTGTTCGCTCCTCCCTAACAAGAATCCCCAGCAACCACTTAAAAGTTTTTATGTTTTTTTAAAACTAAAGTTGCCTTTGGGTTATGAGCGAGAGTAGAATGTGAGTGACGCTCGTGTTGTGTTTGTTGGGTTGCAAAAAGGCGAAGAATATAAAGGTAACTTCCTGTGTTCTTTATTTTAATGCATTCTCCTGCGAGACATGTTTTGGTAACGTTTTGATCGCATCACACTGTACATGCTTCCTTAAAATGAAAGTATTCCAAGACAGAATCAGCTATGAATGATTACAGAATTAAAGTTGGAGTTTAGTGCGACAGCTGGCTGGCAGTGGAACGAAACACAAAGCCTAATCCATTTACTGTCCCTTTATTAATCAATAATATCAAGAGATTTTAATTGACGAGTCGTTGCTGTACAACTATGTGACTTTATTGTGACAGCGAACTGGTGTCCCTCACATGTGTTCACGAGTTTTTTGGGGGGTGTCTCTGCACGTACCGTATATAAAACCAACTCTAACGTGTGACATGCGAGTGAGCATGCAAAGCAGACATCCACACAGCGAAGGTGTGCGTGTCCGTGCACGTGTGTGAGCGCGCTCGCCTGTGTGCAGGGTTCACAGGCCCAGGCTTTGACATTCACGCTACACCACCTACGCGCCAGGGTCCCATCTCGAGGTCATTTACATATCTTTGAAAGACAGATTGAAAAGAAAGAGAAAGGAGGTGGCAGAGGGAGCGTGGAGAGCAAAGGGGGGGGGGGGGGAGACGAGATAGATGGAGAGAAATGGAGTGATAGTGAGCGTGAGAAAAGGGGAGGAAAAGGAGAGAAAGACCAAGCCCGAAGATTACATTCCCCCCATCTAGAAAATGAGGGGGAAAGACAGGGTGTGTAGGGCCTACTGGGAGGATCCTTATTCATATTTGTGTGTGAATTGTTTATCACGGTGACAGAAGCGTGCCAGGGCTGAGATAAAGGCAGCGCTCCATCACGGGGCTGTGACAGCGGGAGGACACGCCGCGCACTCACCGCAGCAGCCCCAGAAATATTATTAATAGATGCTGACTTGATTTGCCACGATTGCAGTGTCTTGGCACCGCTTGATTGTGGCCTGTGAAGTTCCGTCCAAAGGGGAAGCTATTTTTCATGAAGTGACAGAAGTCTTTGCGATTTCTATCCACACTCCCCCCCCACCACCACTCACCTTCCTCTTCCCCCCCCCCCTCCTTCTCTAATGCCTTCTTCCCTTCACTTCAGCAGTTGCATCTCTTTCCACTGCGCTGATATGCAAGGCTGCTTATTATGAGAGCAGTGTCAGATTTAGGGAGAAAAAAGCCGGCGAAATAGTGGCTCCTTTGATGGGATGGCCTGTGAGATGGCCTGTAGATGATAGCCGGTGTGTGTGTGTGCAAGTGCATGTGTGAGGGATCCTGCCAAGCATGCATAAACTTCAGTCGTTTCCAGCAATATCACAGCTTTAGGTATATTGGAAAATTTGTTATCGCACGTGCACATACATAAATTCATAAGTTCACACAAAGCTGGTAAACACAGATTTTTCTCGTATAGACACACGTCAACAGCAGCATTAGATGCCCCCTTTCCTCACGGCGAGGTTCGGATGAAGGCAGAGCTATTTACTGTACAGAGCAGGAAGCTCAAAAGCCTTCCTGTGTTAACATCATGTGATGTTTCCCCTTCAACATGTCCGCCATCGCTCAACAGAATATCGCGCCGCCGACGTCAACTTGCTTTCACTTTTCCTCTCCGTGTGCGCGCTTCTGCAGCCAAGAGAGGGCATTGCAGTCCCACGATGTGTGAGGGAAGAGTGACTAAACTTCGCTGTCAAAGTTCAGCTAAACTGTCTTTGAAAAATGGCTCCGTTTAAGTTTCAATCCTGGACCACCAACCAGTTTCACAGGCCTCCCCCCCCCCTTCCTTAAGTGCAACGCAAAAAAGTGAGATCAGTGAGGGTATCTGACGATAAAGTGGAGACAGGAACCTTTGCGATGAACATTGTCATCTCAAACCGCAGACGAGCCTCACTGAGGGGAGTTGAAAGCCGAGGAGTACAGTGAGATCACGGCTGTAGACCGCTGTCATAACGGCAGGGCCGCCTCACCCTCCATGACCTTGTTTGTGCACAGACTTATCAAAACGACCATGAGATCAAAACATGGCGGAGTTTCTCAGGTCTGTCGCTGTGCACACATACCTGCACCTGGCAACCGCAGGCTCTGTCCTCATTGGCGTGGAGATGGAAAGGAGCCTGCGGTCTCACACACACTTATATATATATATTTATACACACACACACACAGAGACACAAGCATACATTGCAGCGTAGTGCTGCGCTGCTGGGGCCCTAACCTCATACAGGATGTGTGCTTGTCTCCGTACAGCCCTTATCTCTGTGCGCTGCACTGCTACTGCAGCCCAGAGGCCACAGTGTGGGTGTGACACCTGCCAGGGAGAGGAGGTGGAAGGAGGGGTGGGAGCGGGAGACTTGACAGAACAAACAGAGTGATGGGGAGACGAAGATAACTTTTTTTAAAGAAGCTAGATTCATAATTTCACCAAGTTTCGAGTGTCTCTTTCATGCTGTAATTCTAATGAAATTGAATTTGCTCCAGGCGTCACATTAACCACCCTGATTCAAAGGACCGGTGCCCACAAACCGTGTTTTATCCACACCGTGGCGTCAAGCTCACTATTTCTCGCACATGCGTTTTGTTGGAAATACTGCAATCTTTTCAGTCTCCTGACAAATAGCTGCAATGTTCGGTATCGGCTGACAAATTAATTCCAATAATATTCAAATACGGCGTTGGCAGCGGCGGCAGCAGGCCATCTTTATTCAGCATTATGCTTTCTGCTCTGAACATTGTTTATTCAATCTGCACTCGTGCCGGCCGCCGTCTACTTCGGAGTGTTCCGTCTTTCCAGCAATCTGTTCCTGATATTGCTCTATTTTCCTGGGACAGAGTGATATTTTCACACTGGCCTCATAATATTATACCACCCTTAATGGAATCATGGCGCTGAACCCCACCCCACTGAGTCCCCTGCCATCCACCAGGACTTCATACACCCCCACCCCACACACACACACATACACACCCTCTCAATCTGAATAAACGCATTCATTTAAATCAAAACCTGGAATAGTGTGGCTTTTAATTGAAAGGGAATTATCCTCTACATGATTTCAGAAACGATCTCAGGGGAGGTAGTGGTGCTTTTCAACAACTCACCAATTAGACACTTGTCTCTTAAATGGAAACTACCTCCAAAGGAAATGCCCCGCATTAGAGCTTAATGATTTGGGCACTTACCAATTACGGTAGCAATGAATTTCTTTTCTCGTTAAAACAAGACATCAGTTTATGGATTCATAAAAGCTGCAGCACTGCACACTGTGGAGTTACATCATGTATTTTACAGCATGGTATTTATTTATAAAGTGTGCCATTGCATAAGCACTGGCACCTTATTACTACTGTTTGGCACTTTATTTTCTGTTCTTGTCACGATCTTTGATTTGCTCATCTTAATAAAACATACATCAAAATGTGTAGCTCGATCAATAATATGACTTGTGGTAGCAGTATGCCAATCAGTGTGCTTGAAATTTACACAAGGTGCAAATATATATATATATTTTTTTTAAATACAAAATAGGATTTTGGTAAAACAAGTGAGAAAACGCAGCCCTCTCTGGAGCTCTATAACTCAGCTACACTTCAGAGAAGAAACAATTGAAGTGTATCGGGTCACTGAACGTTAAACCTTAATGACTGAACTATTATTTTTAATTTCCTAATTTTTGTAGTTTAACATCGTTACAAAAACACATACACTTAATACATAAAAATATCTTCAATTCATGTTCTGTTTTGTTTTTTGTGCCGTACTGTTGTTCAAATGTTGTACTTTTTTGAAGATTTTACTGCAAAATGTTCAACTAAGACTGTGATGATAACAAACCTTTCAATTTTTTTTTGTAAATAAACTCTTATTTTCACAAACTTTACACTTCTTGTAGTTTATACCAGGAGCAATGTTATCCTCTTTTTAGGGGTGCTCAAGCATCCCTAAATTTTAACTCAGCACCCCTGAAAAATAAATGTATTTACTTATTTGGGCCGTTCTGGGTTTGGGTTTTGTTTATTGCATTTATGATTCAATGCAACAAAATAAACTAATTTTAAAAGTAATAGATCATTATCATACTTGGTTTATTTACATAATGACTTTAATTGGTGGATGTCCGGCCCCTGAGCTGCTGGCTCTCAGTAACTCTGAGCAGTTTAGTTGAATATCCCTGTTTTAGAGGGTGAAATACAGTTTATTATATTTCCAAAAACCTAAACAAAGTCTGGAAAAATGTAAAAGATAGATAAAGTCCTGCCTCTGACCTCATGATCAGCTGAATACAACAGTGATAAACAGGAAGTACCACATGTTCGTCTGTACAAAGGTAACTACAGGTAAATCCTCAATTTTCTATCATAATTACATTGTACTCTATGCTTAATGGTTAAATTAAAGGTTAATGCTTAAAGCTAGTTGTGCTTTGTTTTGCGTGTTTTGTGTTTAGCTATCTTGCAACTTCTGGCTGGATAAGTTTAGTCTTATGATCAGTTAACACTAAACTGATTTTAAACAAAGCGTTTATTGGGTTGTGTAATGTAAAGCAGAGTGCTACATCTGTAGCATCTTAGCTAGCGCGTCTGCATTGCACGCCGCTAGCTTAGTGCTACTTATTCTTGTGCTGAGCTCTTTAAAATAGTTATTGAATCAAGTGTTTACGAATGTAGGGAAACGTAGATTTTAACAACCTGTTAAAATACACCAGAATGCAGGAAATGGCATGTACTTTTTTCAAAAATTGGGGGAGAAGCCCCCACATTATGAATACTTTTGACACCAATGGTCACCACGTTGTTCAAGCCAAGAGCCATTGTCAAACGCTAAGCACCCTTAAGTCAGATTCTAGAATCGCCCCTGGTTTATACATGAATGTAGGCATTATGTTTTCTTTCACCTGATGTGTCTAACTTTTACAGAGCTTGTGGTTTTCTTTCAGATCTCAGTGCATTGAGCACATGTTCAAACCCCTCATTGGCTTCCACTGTATCTAAGCTCAGAGTTTTCTCAGCAAAACTGCAAACGATGGATCTTTTTACTGTAAAGAGTGGCTCCTCTCTTGTGGAACCAACTTCCAGTTTCTGTGCTACCTGTTTTGTATTTGTAACTATTTTTACCCTTAACATGTTTTTTGTCTTTCCTCCTTTAGAAAGTTCACCTGGACCTGCCATTCTGGTTGTTTTTCTCCTTCCTGTCCTCTCAAACCCAGCCGGTCGAAGCAGATGGCTGCTTGTCCTGAGCCTGGTTCTGCTGCAAGTTTCTTCCTGTTAAAAGGGATTTTTTTCTTTCCACTGTTGCCTTTGCTCAGGATAGGAGACTGCGGCAAAGTGAAGATTCAACACAATCTGCTGGCTTCCTTAGATAGAGAACTTTTTCTAAATTAATTTTTATGCATGTGAATGTTTCTGTTCAGTGCCCTGAGGTGACTTCTGTTGTGACTTGGCACTATATAAATAAACTGAATTGAATGGTAAGTCATATTTCCAACATAGAACACTGTAGACAAATGAAAATTGAAACGTGCCATGAACAGAAAGAAAAGCTTTGCAGAGAGTGGTGAAGGCTGCACAGAAGTCTGTTGGAGTCAGTCTCCCCACCATCACAGGCATCTACATCTCCATACGCAGGAAGAGGGCCACCTGCATCATGAAGGACCCCACTCACCCAGCACACACTTTTTGCCCCGCTCACCTCAGGAAGAAAGTTAAGGAACATTAATTGCAGAACCACTAGACTGAGGAACAGCTTCTACCCTGAAGCTGTTAGACTCATGAATCTCTAACCAGAATAATCACTGTGAAGAATCACATAATGTTGCTGCTGATCTGTTTCATGTTGATGTGTTCATGCGTGCTCATCAGCTCACACAGACTCATGTTCGTGCTGCTGTTCAGTGTATTGTTTTTATGCTATTAGTGCTTAGTGTGTTTTTAGTTTAATGTTTTTTTTAGTTCATATCTTAGATCTTTTTACTGTTTTTCTTTTACATTTAATACTTTTGTTGGATGTAGCTGGGACCCTGTGTACACAATTTTGTTCCACCACATGCACCACATGTGGTGAGAATGACAAATAAAGAACCTTGAACATTGAACAGTTTTTTGTGCCACCTATGTTTCAAGAAGTTAGTTGAAATAAAGTTTTTATGCACCGGCTGTTGCAGGCTTAGTTTTTAGTTTGTTTCTGCCTGTTTTTAATAGAACTGCTGTCAGGGAGTGACAGACACAAGTGTGTGGTCACCATGGCGACCCTATTCAACCACTGGCAGCAGCTTTAATTACCTCAGTTCTCGTTACACTTTTTAAGTCTACACATCAAAACGTTAACGGTTTGTCTGCTTAATTAATGTAAATGTTTGATGTTAAACTTTGATTCTGAAAATAAATGACCGCATTCATTTGATGGGTCAAAGATAAATAACGTCTCTCGTTACATTTTTGTTAAATTCAATGCACGACATTTACACAGTCAGAAAGATGAGGAACTCGTGAAAAAGTATGAATATATCCAGCATATGACATACTACAGTTGGTGGCTTAAAAAGTTAAGCTTGAATTACTATCTGGCTTTAGAGAAAAACACTGATGCTCGTTAGAATTTCAGGTCCTTCACAATTTATATTTAGACATTTTCTTGTTACAGACTGTATGCCAGATTAGAGAAAGATCCAATTAAATTAAATTTGAAGTTTGAATATAATTTGTTTGAATTGCTTTGTTTCCTGTTGAACGTTTTAATTTGACTTTGTGATTTTATTTCAGTTTTATCCATGTGTTTGTGAGTTTCTGTGATTCCTACAGTGCGATCCATTCAGTA
>NC_056509.1:22471628-22480289 GCF_014905685.2 Nematolebias whitei
GCATCAAAAAACAAGAATTGTTTGCTCTAATGACCTTAACTTAATAAGATATAAAATATTGCAGAGCTGAAAAATATGAGTACTGATGTGGGAAAATGAACGTGTCAGGATTTTCATTAGTTTATTAGTAGCCTTTTGTATTTTATAATTCAGTTTCACTCTGCTACTGTCTTTATTTACTCTGCTCAACCTGTTTTGTATTTGTAATTATTTTTTCTATCCTTAACGTGTTTTTTTTTTGTCTTTCAGGTACACCTGGACCTATACCTGGACCTACCATTCTGTGTTCGTCTGTCTCTCCTTCCTGTCCTCTCAACCAGCCGGTCAAAGCAGATGGCCGCTTGTCCTGAGCCTGGTTCTGCTGGAGGGTTCTTCCTTTTTAAAGGGAGTTTTTCCTTTCCACTGTTGCCACTGTGCTTGCTCAGGATGGGAGACTGCAACGAAGCCAAGATTCAACTTGTCTGCTGGAATCCTTAGATAGAAAACTTTACTAATTGGCTTTTATGTGAATGCTTCTGTAAAGTGCCCTGAGACAACTTTGTTGTGATTTGGCGCTATAAAAATAAACTGAATTGAATTGAATTCAGTTTACTGTACTTGTTTTGACTTTTGTGATAATACTAGTGTTTTCATTCTGTCAACCTGTGTGTTTTCTCTGTGCTAATACTTTAGTCTGTTTTGGCCCCTCTGCTTCATCTCCGCCCACTCTCACCTGTTCCCAGTCTCTAATTATTGTCTAACTAATTAACTAATGTTTTTCCACATTTTCATCAGCCTCAGACTACATATTCTATCTGTTCTCATACATTAAACATATAATCTAACTCCTTCTTACACTTTATTGGCTGTCGTGCCATGTCCAGTCCCCATGCCTTCTTGTGTTCTGTGCTCCTCAAGTCTTTTTGAAGTTTTGTGCAGCCTTTTCAGCATTTAAAGTTGTTAATTAATTAATTCATTCATTCATTTAAGATCCTTGTTCTATGCTGCATCCTTCAGTCCATTTTCATGCTAAAACTGACAGAAACATGTGCTTGTTATATGGCATACCTCTTTACCAAACAGTTATAAAAAGGTCAAAATAAGAAAGATACCGAAAACGGTAGATTGATTTGTTGCGTCAGCTGTCTGTGTGTTAAAGGATATGACCACAGTACCCTTATAATGGTACATTTTTTTGCACCTGAAGGTACAACTACTACTTCCTACTACTTGTGACTCTACTTCCTCAGGCGGCTGAGACAAACAGGTCTGGGAAGCTCAGTCCTCACCTCCTTCTACAGGTGTGCAGTGGAGAGCATCCTGTGCTCCAGCATCAACGTGTGGCATGGAGGCTGCACAGCTGCAGAAAGAAAAGCTTTGCAGAGAGTGGTGAAGGCTGCACAGAAAATGTTGGAGTCAGTCTCCCCACCATCACAGACATCTACACCTCCCTATGCAGGAAGAGGGCCACCTGCATCATGAAGGACCCCACTCACCCAGCACACACACTTTTTGTCCCGCTCCCCTTAGGCAGGAGGTTGTGGCGCATTAAGTGTAGAATCACTAAACTGAGGAACAGCTTCTACCCGGAGGCTGTTAGACTCATGAATATCTAATCAGGATAATCACCATGAAAAAAAAAAAGAAAAATCACTGTAATGCCACTTTAATTGGTGATATGTTACTTATCTGTGCTGCTGATTATTCATACTGCTGATCTCATGCTGCTGTATACCTTCATACCTATCTGCTCACCACAGACTCATGTTCGTGCTGCCGTTGTTACGCCGTATTGTGTTACATTATTAGTGTTAAGCGTATATCTTAGATCTTTTAGCGTACTGTTTGGCGTTCATTAAACGCACAGTATTTTCCAGCGTATAAGTCGCTCTGGAGTATAAGTCACATCAGCTAAAAAAGCATCACGAAGAGGGAAAAATATATATGTAAGTCACTTCAGCGTATAAGTCACATTTATTATGCATCACCGCTGACCCGTCATATTTATTAAATGGTCAAAACAACTTCATTTTGCCCGGGTGATGCGGTGCCATCCATCCATCCATCCATTGTGGCCAGAGCCACTAGCTCTCCAGCGTTCCTCCTCCTGCACCAGCTGAGCGAAGAGAGTGCGCACCAGAGGGCTCGATGTTGCAGCGTCAGTCAAAAATTACGTTATGAATATGGAAAAAAAAACACACACATATACAAGTCGCTTCAGCATATAAGTCACAGGACTGACAAATCTATGCGAAAAACTGTGACTTATACGCCGGAAAATATGGTATATCTTAGTTTATATCTTAGATCTTTATTTGCTGTTTCTTTATACACTTAATATTTTGCTATTGTTGGATGTAACTGGGATCCTGAGTACATAATTTTGTTACACTTCATGTGCCACATGTGATGTGAATGACAATAAAATTGACTTGAACTTGAACTACAAAAAAATGACTTCATGGTAAGCAAAAGTACATTTGCTAAAAATGTAAATTTTTAGTTACCCTGACTTTTTACAACGTAGCTGACGTGCACCTCTCGTCCCCCCTGCAGCAGCTGTCCATAAACACTGGAATTGTGAAGTTATGTTCACAAACCCAATTTAAAACAAGCAGGTTTTTATGCTTTTGTGTTTTTTCCAGCATGTTTTGTTTGATATAGAGTGTTTTAAGCATTATCTCCAGTACTTATTTATTGTGAACGTTAGCAAAATGCACTTAAATAAAACCCGTGTTCCCTCTATATGGGACGTAATCACCTGATGTATTTGCCATGTAGTTCTCCAAATGTTCAAAATGTCTTTACCAAACTTTTGTTGTCCATATACATGCACCAACAGCCTTTGCCTTAAGGTAACGAGAAAATGTTGTGATGGAAGTCAGTGCTTCAGTCCAGTCACAAATTCAACCTGACGATTCTAAAAGACGTCTCACAAATTATTATTTTCTAAAACCTTGTACTCATCCATTTCGATTACCCACTTTTCCATGTTCAACATCACAGAACTGGTGCTACAGCATCTGCAGGCAAGAGGTGGGGCCACATAGATACAAACAGGACCAACATTCATGTTCATGCACACTCAATATAAAGTTGAGCAAATGATTTTGGGCTTTGGGAAGACAAGCAGATTACACAAAAACCCATATCATGCATGGGGAGAGCATGTGAACTCCACACAGAAAGGCCCCAGTAGATAATCAAGGTTTCTGTGTTCTCCCTGCAAGGAAACAGAGTTAAACTGTGCCCCTGTAAAAACACATTATATACTTGTAAATAATAATTTATTGTATTTGCTAATCTGACAAGTATTTTCCCAGGAAATCAGTTTAGTCTAGTGTAACAAATTTCCTCAAACCCTTTAAAGTGACAAATTATTGCAGTTAATCGCCTGACACCCAAAAATATTCAGTTTTTATTGAAAGAAAGCCAAGAAATATTTGCTCAAATATACTTTCAGAGTTTTTTTTAAATACTTTTGAAAATATGAAAAGTCTATTTCAAACTGGGCTTTTATAATCTCCAAAAAGATTAAAAATAAATCTGAATTTGAATACAAACAAAGGCCCAACACGGCATTACAAACATGAGATTATGTCACCTTGGATTATGATGTGAAATAAACTATTAAATGAGCACAACTTTAATAATTTTTTTCTGCGTTATTTTAATTTCACAAACAGTTGTATTTAAGAAAAATAAAAACATTAAAGAACAACGTAAAATATTTAACAATCTAATAGGAACATTAGCTTGTTGGAAAAAAATTGTTAAAATTGTAAACTATAATTCTAAAGTGGAAAAAATAAAACCACTGAACTGCACTTCAAAATAGTTTCATCTTAAAGCAGGAAACCATCAGTCTGAGTCACCACTTTAATTTAATGTAGTTAGTTTAGATTATTTTATCTTATTATGTGCAATAAAAAAAATCCAGATGAAACAAGCCCATAGAGCTTACTTTGAGGCATCTGCAGAAATACAATGAAGTGTGATAAAAAAAAGACTGGTCTAGAATTGTGATCTCACTTTACACCTAAAAACATTACAAATCAAAGCTTCTGTACTATACAGTACTGCTAACAACAAATATGACAAATTGATTAGAACAATTGATTTACTGTAAGGACTTACCTTGTTTATTGCTCCTTATTTGCAGCACAACTAAGGACGTCTCCAACTAAATACAATCTGATGGTTGGTCTTTATGTTGTGCCGATGCTGTGTTGTGTCATCCAACATGCAGAATAACTTTCACAACATCCTTCTTTCTAGAAACAGGTTAAACTCCAGAGATTCCCACAACAATAAATGCAAATGTTCTAGAATTGCGCCGCTCAAGGTGGCAGCATGTTGGAGCAGCTCTGTTACTTTCATTCTGAGATTTTGCTTTTGGAAACTTTAATTCCTCTTTTTCTGGATGTAAATCACATTTTTTGGATGATTGTTTCCTCTGGTATCAGATGCTGTGCAGCTGGAAGGATTTTTACTGAAACTTTTAGTTTTGGACATTTGTTATGATGCGTAACCATGGCAACAAGGCAGTTTTCTACAACAACAGCAGCTGAATAACATCTCAAAAGCTGAAATAATATCTCAACTATCTCAACTATGGCCCCAACTCTCAAATGAGTTGAAAAGGATGCTCTATGGACGCATTCTCATCTACCTGCCAGCTGTGCTCGAGTGCCTGACCACTGAGATCCTGGAACTAGCAGGGAACACAGCTCATGACAGTGGAAGGACTGGATCATCCCTCAGCACCTACAGTTGGCTGTCCGCAGCTACGAGGAGCTCGGCAGACTTATGGGAGGAGTGGCCATCACTCTGGGAGGAGTTCTCCCCAGCATTCAAGCGGTCCTACAGTCCAGGGGAACCAAGAGGCCAGCCAAGTCTGGGTGGACGGATCCGACGGCGTCTGCAGCCAGTTTCTTAGGATCCACTGTGGGATGGACCTTTACAAGAGATCCTCCTGTCTACAGCCATCAGCATCTATAACATCTCTTAATGAAATGAGGATAACGAGTTACAACAATAAAATAATTTCCCTCTGGGATTAATAAAGTATTTTTGAATTGAATTGATTTGAACAGCAAACCCTTTGTTAAATCAGTTTGTCTGGATACTTTCTCAGTTGTTCATTTTACATTCTTTCATGCCTGGCCTGCAAAATTTGTGTATTTGTCCTGTATTGTTGTGATGTGATAAATGATTGAGACGGAACGGGGTGTTGAAGCACAAGTTTACTTACTGATACGTCCCTTAGACAACAGAGGTAGTCACAGAGCTGAGTGGGTGAGTATGCAGTGTCAGAGACAGAACAAACAGACATTTGTTCCAAGTAACAAGGTTGCTCCTCCGTCACTAGTTTTATGTGTGGTTTGATTGCTTTTTGCAACAAACAAAAACATAAACTGAACGAAATTGGTGAGAAAGTGAGCCCTGATGCTGCTATGGAGGTAGTCACAGAGCTGAGTTTGTAAGGAGGGATTAAGTTGGGGGGCGGTGCCTGCAGCATTTTGTGTTTTTTATTTCTCTCTTACTCATCTTATAAACTGCCTCAGTGTTTCAATTCTCATCCAGTCTGTAGTCCACGTGAACTCCCAGGTGTCTGTAGTACTACACCAGGGTTGGCTTGTTATGCTGCCATAGGCTTAGACTACTAGAGGACAAATTGAGCTCATTTCCTTAAATTAATTGTTAAAATTGAATAGTTTTCATTTGATGCTATTTCTATCTTAACATGTGATTCTTGACCTGCCAGTGTGTATCTGTTCCTACCAAACCCAGCCGGTCGAAGCAGATGTCCGCTTGTCCTGAACCTGGTTCTGCTAAAGGTTTCTTATTCATGAGGGAGTTTTTCCTTTCCACTGTCGCCTTCATGTTTGCTCAAGATGAGAGTTCTGCGATGGAGTTAAACTCAAAGCAGTCTGCTCCTCAGAGAAATAATGTTAAATTATTATTTTTTTATATGAATGTTTCTGTTCAGTGCCCTGAGATGACTCTGTAGTGACTTGGTGTTGTATAAATAAACTGAACTGAATTGAACTGATTCTTCTCTCAGTTTGGAAATAGCGTGCATCTTATTCTCACTCCTTCTGGAGTCCACTGTCATGTTTGTTGTCTTAATCACGTTCAAGATGAGGTCATAGTCTGGCATAAAAAAACAACTGCGCAGATTCCCCAGATTACAAAGTGGCGTCTTGGTGTTTTTGGTTGAAAAATAAACATCAGAAGTGGTTTTGATTCAACACTTTCAACATGGCTTCTGCTTTTACTCTGCATGATAAATGAACATTGTATGCATTTTAAACGTGCACTACTGTATTTAACTCAACAAAACATTCCAGCTGATGACTCAATTTGATGTACATCTACAACACATGAACTTTCGGAGTCACTCCAAGTCAAGATGGCCGCCACAACAAATGGACATTAGCCAAGACAAAACTGTTTTTAACTCTGTCAGTTTTACAGATTGTTAACATTTTCTCTGTTAATAGCTAAGTGTTATTCACAATACAGTCTGTGAGCTCTCCACTTGGCACAAAATCTTTACATCAAACTTTGGATTTAATTGTAGGAGTCAACACTGCCCATCTGTTAGCAAAATATCCATAAACCATGGATATATTTTAGTGAAACCCTCAGAATATAATCATTGGCTGCACATCTGAAACTCATTAACATTTGGAATCAACCCAAATCAGGATGGCCACCACAACTAATCAACCAGAACAAAAATGATTTTAAGTTAGTCAAATTTGGAGATTAACTAAATTTGGGGAAAGAGTAGTGGAGAGTATTCCTCACCACATCTCACAATATTTGCATATGATTAAGGCTGTTAATTACAAGGTTTAACCAAAATACGGTGTAACGGATAAAATAATTTTAGTTTAAAGCTGTAGCATTAAAGGGGAGTGGTGGCGCAGAGGTTAAAGACTATGTGATATTCATTCCTTCAATGAATGCTGAGGTTTACATGGAGCTATAAAAAACAGAGAGAAAAAAGAAAAAATATTAAGGACAATTACAATTTACCCTCTCTATTGTTATTTTCTTCTTTAGTTTGAACCCTTGAAGCTTTTAAATATCTGGAGAAAAGTTTTACAGTCTGACGAAACAAAGATTGAGCTGTTTTGTCACAGTGACAGGAGGAGTGTTTAGAGAATTCTAAGTGAGGCTTTCAAACCTATGAACACTTTAGCAATTGTGAAGCATGGCGGTGGTAGCGTCATACTGTGGGATTGGGAATGGCATGATGAAGAAGAAAGACTTCCTCCAAATCCTCCAGCTTCACCTCAGATCAACTGCTAGATGGTTGGAACTTGGACACTGTTCCTGCAGGACAACAATCCTTTACAAGAAGCATTAATGGAAGGGATGCAGATCACCCACTGCTGTTCATGCCAGATTTAAGATTCAAACTGAGATTTTTATTTTTATTTTATTTTAACCTTTATTTCACCATGAAATAAATCCATGTATGTCTTGGGCAATGTGCAAACAAGTCAACAATAAACAATAATATCTTAGCTACAGCCCCAAATCCCAAATGAGTTGAAAAGGAGGCGCCGTGGATGAATTTCCATCAACCTGGCGGCAGTGCTGGAGTACCTGACTGCCAAGATCCTGGAGGTGGTGGGAAATTCTGCTCGTGACAACATGAGGACTGGGATCATCCCCCGGCACCTTCAGCCGTCTGTCCGTGGTGACGAGGAACTCAGCAGACTGCTGGGGGAAGTGACCACCACTCAAGGAGGAATTCTGTCTGGGATTTGGGCAGTCCTGTTGCCCAGGAGGACCGAGAGGCCTGCCGGATCTGACAGCAAGCTGGATCCGGGTGTACGGATCAGTATCTGTGGCCAGATTCTTCGGATTCGCTGGAGGAGCTCATTCTTGCCCACAGCTATCAGCATCTATAACAACTGACTAACCTGGATAAATAAAGGCTGTTGAATGAAACCAGGATGATGAGCTATGACAACACTTACTTCACCTTTGAGATTAATAAAGTATTTTTGAATTGAATTAAATTTTCCTAAAATGGCTTTGTATATGACAATATACCAATACATCATCCTTCGAATTATTATATTTATTTTCATTTAGCCTTTATTTATACAGGTAGTCTCATTGAGCCACGAGAACTCATTTTCAAGAGAGACCTGTTTAGGGAGCAGATGGGGGTTAAGGGCCTTGCTCATGGGCCCAGAGTGGGGCGAATGAGGGTGGGGGCAAGTGTGGGTACTTCACCTACCCCACCCACATTTTTGATGTTGTCGGTACCGGGGCGTGAACGGGCGATCTTCCGATCACAGGCCCACCCATAGATATCATATATGACTAGATGCAGCACTGACCGCTATCGTCTATTGGCGCTGACGAGATTTAGGGCCGCCATCTTGAAACGGTCGACCGCTCCACTCAGTGTAACTTGTTTCTCAGGAGCAATGAAGTATTTGCGCGTTTAATCAGTCATAGCTAAATACTAAACTCATTCTCACAATTTTTTCCTCTGTAAATCTCAGAAGTACAGCCATTAAAGCTGAACACATGGTTCAGTGTATTTAAATATTCTTGGTGGGGTTAACATTAACACTAATAAAATATTCTTATGACACGTTTGCAAAACTCACAGTCACTGATACATTTTTATTAATGTCTACATTATAT
>NC_056509.1:22480389-22481507 GCF_014905685.2 Nematolebias whitei
TATATATATATATATATATATATATATATATATATATAATCTCAATCATTTTTACTGTAGTTTTTCATTGTCATTGTTTACTGTTCTGTCTGGAGCAGGTCTCTTGTTAATGAGTCCTTGTGGCTCAGTGAAGCCAACCTGTATAAATAAAAGGTTGAATAAATCATTATGTATATATTTATATTCATTCAACCTTTATTGATACAGGTTAGTCCCACTGAGCCAATAGGACTCATTTACAAGAGAGACCTGGATTTTAACAAAGAGTGATGACAACAGTGGATAACAAACTGTTTTTCAATTGTAAAACAAACAAACAATTGAAAAAACTTAAATTTGTATGAATCATTTGTGAATGTCTGTTGTTGTTGTTATCACTGTCTTATTATCTTGTGCTCTGGTCCTGTGTCTTCATGGACGATGTGTGTGAGGGTGGACATGTTTGGAGGTTGCTGTGTTGAAGCTCCATGGATCAGCCTCTCTGCAGCTCTCAGCACCTTCACTGAGCCTTGAGGGAATCACTGAGCTGCTCTTGTTCTTCACAGTTAGAAGGTGGGAGCTCTCGTCAAATGATGATCTCCAGCATCTTCTTGTTCATGCCAGGCTTTTCATCCACTGACCACAGACACCTGGAAACATCAGGGGGACCAGTAGCTGTTTAACACATCTGGAAGGAAACCAGTGAGATTTTAATATGACCATGACCATTATGATATGATGTTATGTGGGGGAGTGGTGGAGCAGAGGTTAGAAGATGGACCTGTGATCGGAAAGTCGCAGGCTCAACTCCCGGTACCGTCAACATCAAAATGAGGTGGAAAAGGTGAAACACCCACACCTGCCTCCACCCTCATTGGCCCCACCCTGGGCCCCTGAGCAAGGCCCTTAACCCCCACCATCTGCTCCTAAACAGGTCTCTCTTTAAAATGAGTTCTCGTGACTCAGTGAGACTACCTGTATAAATAAAGGCTAAATGAAATTAATAAAAGTTTAAAGTAGAAATACTCACATCATGAGGCCAAGGTTGTGTGTGTGACGGGCACGTTCCTGAGGTTGTGTGTGTGACGTGCCCGTTCCTGAGGTTGTGTGTGTGACGGGCACGTTCCTGAGGTTGTGTG
>NC_056509.1:22481517-22487980 GCF_014905685.2 Nematolebias whitei
GACGGGCACGTTCCTGAGGTTGTGTGTGTGACGTGCACGTTCCTGAGAGGCCACAGACCGAGCAGCTCCAGTTTTTGTTGAGTTCCTGTAGTCCTGCAGTTTTCAAGCTGAAATGAAAAAGCATCATGAATATGAACTTTACAGTCTATAGTTACCTGTTCATATAAACACGTGGAGGTGTCTCACCTTGTCACTGACAATAAAATATGTAAATTTATGAACTCTAATGAACGTATAATGATGCTCCTACTCCTTGAAGGTGAACCGATGGTAATACACCATCTCTCAGTCGGACAGTCTGATCAGTTTGATCAAAATCCTCGTGTTTAAAATCCTCACTACTCAGATGAATCCTCCTCAAAGATACTTCCTCCTCTTCCTCACATCTTGTTCTTTGGGAAACCTTCAAAATGAAAAAAGGAGATTTGTGTCTACACAAAAACATTGTACAGAGGAGGTCAAGCTTATTTTCTATTTCCTATATTCTCCCTAGTTTTATTTTTTAATTTCCTAGAACTTAAACAAAGCTCCAGTTTTGATGCATATCTCTTGATAATGAACCAATGCTACTGAAATAGTGAGTATGTTTGTTAGAAAATATTCCTGTCATCAGATCTCAGTCAGCTTCATTGCAGCTGAACACCGTGTTACACTGAACATCACATCAGCTGGTGGACATAAATACAGTACAGTAATATTCTAATCACAAAATACTAACAATAATATGTTCATCTTACTGTGAAAAGTTATCCCCCGAGACCTGACGTCAACAGTCCGTCGATCTGAACAGAAATAAGCTGCGAAGTGCTGAAACATCTGCTTTAACCAAATAAGGACGACCGTTTCAAGATGGCGGCCGAAAATCCTGCGCCGCAGCAGCCAATGAGGGATCTAGTGTTTATATCTATGGGCCCACCTCCTCTAACCTCTGCGCCACCACTCCCCCTATACCTGCAGCGTACCCTCAGTCTGGACCAAATTTGGCAAAGGGCCTTCTCCTACTCCGCTCATGTGTCCTGCACTCCTTATAAAAAGATCTGAAGTTGTCAACTTTGACCTCTCTAAGGGATTTTAAACTATTATTAAGCTCATGGCAAAAAACAATGCAGACATGTTCCTGTTTTTATTATTTTTACATCGCTTTATGATGTAGCTGTTTTTGTTTCACTTTTATTTCATTTCTTTTATTTACTTTTCATTTTATATGCTTTTACATGATTGTCTATTGTTGTCTGTACCTCTTCTTTGTTTAAAACAGGTCTCTCTTGTAAATGAGTCCTCGAGGCTCAATGAGACTAACCTGTATAAATAAAGGTTGCATGAATGCTCTTTAGTTATTACTGAAATGCATTGTTCTAGTAATGTTGCACTTTGTAGCCCAAGATGTGGACAGTAAAGTTTATTGATTTAGTAGAGTACTTGAGGCACAGGCAGAAAGAAGCTGAAAGGACCTTTTATTTAGAGTCTGTGAGATCACAACACTTTTGTCCACGTATATCGAAAACACATCCCAGCATCCTCAGAGAGTTTAGTTTCTGATTAGACCTTCTACTCATGACACCAGAGAGGAGGCCCCAATGAAATGTTGGGTCTTTAAAAGTTAAAGGTTAAGGACAAACACAGGATAGAAAACAACTGGGAAGGGGAAAAAATACTTCTGAATTTGCCAAATTTGTGAAAAAGCAGCTCTCCAGGAACATGTGACTCACCGTGCAAACTGCTCGACCACAGACGTGATGTGCCTCTTCCAATCCTGCCATTGCTGCCCTTTCGCTCACCAACCCGCGCACACACACAGCGCACAGCCAGCAGAGAACATGGGTGCAGGGTCGGCCAGCACACATGAGAGAGACGCTTTGAAAAATAAGCCCTCATTTGGGCAGAGTGGATTCAGATGGTTTGGCTGCGGCTCAAAGGCGAGCAGCTCTCTGGGTCAGCTTATTATTTCAATGGATGCAAGGCGCTGATGTTCTCAAGTGTGGTGCACTTCAATCAAGCGAGCGGGCAGCTCAGCACATGGGTCAAGGCTTTGGCCTCATCTGTTGGGGTCTGAGCCGACCGAGGCCTGTCCTGCGGCGGTTTGGAACGGGCCCCGAGCCCAAGTCTCCACTGTCTGTGACAAACCGGACTCCTACCAAATAATAAATAAATTGATTTCAGCTGTGGTGAGGGAACCCCAAACCTGACCAAGAAAAAAAAAAAAAATCACTAAAAGGCGCCAAGTTTTGCAGGAGGAGAGAAGACAGATGTCTAATTTCCTTCAGTGCGTGATCAGTGAGGTGTGGATTCATGTGTGTGTGTGTGTGTGTGTGTGTGTGTGGGGGGGGGGGGGTTGCAGTTCTTCTTCTGTTTGCATTCCGTCAAAGTGTTTGGTGTTTGCGCTGGAAAAATATTTTTGACTCATTTTTTTCTTCTCAAACAGAGAATAGCATAATTAACATGAGCAGACTCGCCAAACAAAAACAAACAATCAAATTCATGAGTCACCAAAAAACAAAACAAAAAGTATGGAAGTAATCTTTGCCGTTTCGTCTCTGTCTTACTTTCGAGACTCTCCGGTGATCCCTCGTTCACGCACTTAGTTGTACAAACATGCTTTTGTTTGTTCGGCTCAGGGCTGATTATTACCATAAAGGATTGCCTCTCCATTTTTAATGTCGCGGTGGCGAGTTTCATCAACACGGGCAGCAATTAAATCACACTCCAATTGACCACACAAAACAAGAGACACCTCATAAACACACGCCGACACATGCATGCGCAGACACACACACACAAAATGAACAGCTAAAACTAATAAACACGTAACAATCACAGCCAGCCTGTGTGCTTACAGAGCCCATACCTTCCTGACTGGTCAAAGGCAGCCTTGCGAGAAGGTGAACTGGACGATATTTGTTGTTCCTGCACTGTGGGCATCTGTTTCACTGCTTACATTAGCAGTTATCGACAGCACCAATATTTGTCACGGCCCCGGAGTTGTGTAATTCAAACTTACCAAAGCGTACCATCCACCACCATGGTCTGTTTCCCCCTTCTAGCCATGCTCTGATAGGGTAATGTGGGATGTAATGACGGCCAATTAGAAGGGAACACGAAGCAGGACGTGTAAACAGAGCTCAATAGACCGGACCTGGAGGGGCTGCACCCTGCTGGGGCTGCTGGCAACTTCGCTTTTGCTTTGCTGTTGCTGATCCCCTATCAGCTTTAGACTTTTACATCAAAATGAATATTGTTTAGGCCTAAATGGTGGAACTGTGGTCTTTGAGAAGCTCTACTGGACTCCGCTGGACCACTTGGACCACCCAGCCTCTAGCCGAACCAAGGGGTTATTGTGCAGGCAGCACCTTGACTCCTAACGCAGTCTGTGTCTGAATGAGTGCAGTGTGTGGCGAGATGAGATAACCTCTGCAACGTGGTGCTGATAATTGGTCATGATTAATTGAGCAGCCCTCAAGATTTGCTCGGTGCAAATTGAATAACGGAGCTTTTCCTCTTGTAGAAATGTAAGATAACGACGCTGCACCATGACCGGGGCAAACTGTGTGGCTTTCAGAGAAAATATTATTGTACTCACCAATTTTCATATTTTACAGCATTAAGAGATTTTAGGTCTGGCCTAAAAGTAAGGGGGAGTGGTGGTGCAGAGGTTAGATAATGTGGGCCTGTGATCCGAAGGTTGCCAGTTCAACTCCCCAGATCAACATCAAAATGTGGGTGGGAATGGTGAAGCATCCCACCTGTCTCCACCTTCATTTGCCCCACTCTGGGTCTTTGAGCAAGGCCCTTAACCCCAACCATCTGCTCCCCTGGGTGCCCTAGATAGCAGCTCTCTGCACCACACAGAGGGCTGTGGTAGCTCAGTGGTCTGGTTGCATCAGGAAAAACATCCTGCATAAAACAATTGCCAAGTCTTTGTATGAGTTAGTTCACGTGGTGACCCCTGAAGAAGGGAGCAGCTGAAAGAAGAAGAAAAAATAGAGTTTAAGTCTTGCAATTTTCGATCCTCTTCTTTGCCTGCTTATAGTTTGGTAAAATAAAACTGTCAATTACAAAAAATATAAATAATTAAATGTTTTTTTTTTTCAAGGTCCAGGTGTCTTTATTGTCATTCACATCACATGTGGTACATGAGGTGGAACAAAACTATGTACACAGGGTCCCAGTTACATCCAACAAAAATAAAAATTGTAAATAAAAACAGTAATAAGATCTAAGATATGAACTAAAAAATATGCTAAACTAGGAATATACTAAGCACTAATAGGACAAAACAATGCACCAAAACAACAATGTTCATTATCTGATTCATAAAAACGTCTAAACGTTTAAAAAGTTATTGACTAAATACACTGCTCAGGATATATTTCTAATTATTTATTTTTAATTTTTTCCTGAAATAATTTTCACATATTATTGTAGCAATAAAATACTGAAATGACCATTCCGAGCCACTAGGGGGCATGACCTTCCACATCAACAAAATATTAGAGTACAGAGTGACAGCATTCTTAACGTGGCCCAATATTTCCCCAAACAATGTTCCTCATTTGTTAGTTTTAATTTTAATTTGATTTTTGGATACCTTATTACTTAACTCAGCTCATGAGCTAGTTAAGCCTTAAAAAAAATCCTACATGAGCTGCACAAGAAGTGCAAAGAGTACCAACATTACAAGAAATGCCAAAGCCTTCAACAGTGGTGCACCACAACAACCATGTTTGCCACATGGTGTTGGTTTTCTGGTTTGTGGGAATGAATAATGATGGGCATACACGAAAAATGCTGTTACGTCATTGTTTTCCAAATACATTGAATTTCTGGTCAAATGGAAACACCGAAAGCAAAATGTTTAAACAATTGTCTCGGTGAAAACATTAAAGTCCCCATTTTTCTTCACCAAAAATCATCTACATGGACAGGAGCAACAAACACAACAAAAAAATATCTAGTTTCGATGCTAATGTATTGCAAGCAATAGTTATCCAAGACACCTAAAAGTAAAATTTGTTTTGGTAAAAATCTTTTGAAACGTGCAAGCAACCAAAAATGATGATACTAATTATCACAGAATTATATATTTGTCATAAAATATTATGGTGATGTCAAAAACAAAGTTACACAAGGGTGAGACTTGCCATAAAAGTTGAGATATTATTCTGCCCTAATGATCTCTTCATGACATTTCAGTCTGTGTATGCAAGCATCACCAAGTCTCAGCAGCCCAAACTTTAAACCGCACATACCAGAACGTTAATTTGTGATGTTTACGACAGAAACGATCTGGAGCCGCTGCAAAGGCAATGAATATGTGACTGGCAAAAATATACTTTTTGCTAAATTACTCATAAATCTTTATAAAGTCTGTATTGTGTTAACACTCCTCCAGCAGAAAAAGCCACAACACAAGAAAATCAGCCTGAGAACTTAACATCGCAGCTACACAATGTGTGCAAATGATGTCACGAGTGCCTTGATTCTAGCTACAGGATTAACTTCATGCACAATTCATATCGGGAACTGTTTGCCAAAAAGAAACACATGAAACTAGTTTCGGTGTAGATTTTCACCGTTAGAACCGACAGACTGAATCCATCTTGCCGTGACGAAAGATGCAAGAGATACAGAAGTGCTTTAGATGTTTTACAGCTAGTTTAATCAGCAGTTAAAAAAAAAATCATATAAAGCAGTCCTCCACAGGGTCTGCTGGGTAACACGTGGGCACCTTGATCCAGTGCGGAAAACACATAAAGCACGACCACGGACAGCGTGTGAGGTGTTAGACTTTACATGAAAAACATTTGGAGGACATATGAATTCACCTCAAAGTGAACGTTGGATGTAAATTTACAGCAACTCTACGACCTGAACCACAGGCTGAGCTGCAAAAACTCACCAAGATCAGACACTGAAATGTACCCCTTTAACTCCTTTCAGTTCAATAATGTTAATCTACATCACATGAATTGGTCCTGTTCTGATGTTGGTGCGATGGTCTGCACAGTTGCCTCACAGCAAGAGGGTTGTTGGTTTGACTATCAGCTCTGCAGGTGTTTCTGCATGGAGTTGACATTTTCTCTCAATGCATGAGCGTCGTCGGCTGTTTCCTCCAACAGAGCAATAAACATCAAAGTTAGGTTAACACTTGACATCTAAATACTTAAACAGTGTATTTTAACCACTGAAATATTAAAACTATAAGCAAAAGTTAAAGAGAGATGAGTGTGGAACAACCTTAAAGAAAATAAAATTATGATAAAATTCTTCTCTTTTAGGACACGTTTGACTTCACGTTCTATTCCATGTTTGCCTCCACGTTTGACTCCTGAGTACACCTTTGATTCCATGTTTGACTCCTAACTACAGGTTTAACTCTTGACTCCATCTTTGGCTCCTGAATCCATGTTTGACTCCACGTTTGACTCCTGAGTACACCTTTGATTTCATGTTTGACTCCTGCCTC
>NC_056509.1:22487990-22488157 GCF_014905685.2 Nematolebias whitei
CGTTTGACTCCTGAGTACACCTTTGATTTCATGTTTGACTCCTGACTCCATGTTTGACTCCTGCCTCCACGTTTGACTCCTGAGTACACCTTTGATTCCATGTTTGACTCCTGACTATAAGTTTGATTCTTGACTCCATGTTTGACTCCTGACTACAGGTTTGATTC
>NC_056509.1:22488167-22490023 GCF_014905685.2 Nematolebias whitei
TTTGACTCCTGCCTCCATCTTTGACTCTTGAATCCATGTTTGACTCCTGATTCCACGTTTGACTCTTGGCTGCAGGTTTGACTCCATGTTTGACTCCTGACTACATGTTTGTCTCCTGACTCCACATTTGACTCCATGTTTGACTCCTGGCTACAGGTTGGACTCCATGTTTGACTCCTGGCTACATGTTTGACTCAATGTTTGATTCCTGACTCAATGATTGACTCCACTTTTGACTCCTGACTACATGTTTGACTCCATGTTTGACTCCATGTTTGACTCCTGACTCCAAAGTTAACTCCAATTTTGACTCCACATGTAACTTCTGACTCCACATTTGACTCCTGGCTACAGGTTTGACTCCATGTTTGATTCCTGACTCAATGATTGACTCCACGTTTGACTCCACGTTTGACTCCTGACTACATGTATGACTCCATGTTTGACTCCTGACTCCACATTTGACTCCATGTTTGACTCCACATTTATTTCCTGACTCCACATTTGACTCATTACTCCATGTTTTATTCCATGTTTGACACCATATTGGACCTTGTTTTTCTAAAACATGTCTTTCTTGAAATTAAGTCCTTGTGACTCAGTGAGACTACCTGTATAAATAAAGTTTGAATGAATGAATGAATGAATGACATTGTCATAGTCAGACAGAAAAATCATATAAAATGCAATTGTTAAGAAAATGAAAATAACTTTTATTTTTATAAATATATTAATTAAAGTAAAATAAAACCAAGAGGTTGTGTTTTATTTGAGTGGTCAGGTAACTGAAAGTAATTACCCTTCAGAGGTGCACTGGTTTTTGTGTAAAGAAAAGGCTGCACTCAGGCAAACCAGCTCTGCATTAAAAAAGGATCTACAACTCTTTCAAAACATTTTGCTTGATACAAACGTTTGATGCAAGGTTAGGCAACAAGCTTTTTTTCATACTTTTCATTGGATCCATAAAACCACAGAGAGATTTGAAGGTTGACCAAAAACTTTTTTTTTTTTTTACCAAAATATTAAAATGATGAAAAACAAAGATATATTTGCCTGACTGTAATTATTTATTGTTTATCTCTGATGATTCCTAATAATACACTGGATTACATTTTGAATGATGTCTTAAAAATAATATTTATCAGTTTTCAAAAGATAAGTGGCTTTTTGTCGCAACCTGTTGTAAATATTAAAACTCAAATTCAATCAAAAATGACCTATTTCTCATTTTTCTACTTCTGCTATTTGTAATTTGTTAGGTTTAGGACTTTTAAAAAGGCAGTTAAGATTACTTGTAAAACATTAAATAAAAACGCAGGATCAGGTTGGGTTTTTTTTTTGCGTAAATAAAATTATCCACCCCAAACTAAATAACAAAACTGTTATACAGTTTGACACTAAGTTTGATTTCATTATCAACCTCTGCAATGCAAGGCAGGAGATTGTGTAATTGAATGTCTGTGTGTTCATTGTATTTTGGCAATACGGTAGTCCCTCACTACTTCGCGTTTCGGTTTCCGCGGACTCGCTCTATCGCGGTTTTTCAAAGTAAGATTGGACATGACACACAATGTTTGATTGATGGATGAGCCACACAATCGGCATGGATTTTTTATTTAAAACATATTATTTAAAACGATTTAGCACCTGTGTGCAGCCCACAGCTGTGGGAGAATCTTCCTCCTGCAGCTGATTAGCTGACATGCAGAGGGAGAAGTGGGCGTGGCCTAGAGTGCAACCGGAGGCAGAGCTGAAATCATGACATGCTGTGCTCTTTTAGAGCATTTAGAGTTTAGAAACATTGTTTAGAATATTGCAAGTGTGTGGGAAGGGTTTAAAATGCCTTTATATATATA
>NC_056509.1:22490123-22494883 GCF_014905685.2 Nematolebias whitei
TATATACATACATATCACCTCACTCTTTTATAGAAAGAGGATTAGAATTTGGTATGGTAGTAGCTGAGAGTCTTTGCCATCTTGTTCTCTAAGCACCAACCATTTACACAAAATCAGTCTTAAAACTTTGGAAAGTGATCTGGTGGGAGGAATATGCTGCTGTCATTGTATGAACAGGAAACAGATTTTTTTTTAATCTAACGCTCAAAATCTTGTGTACTATTAAATACACAATCTGTTAGCTAAGTCAAACAGGCTAAACAGTTTCTTGATTTTAGCCTCAGAGGTTTCATCAAGCCCTCGTCAAGTAGCATTTGAGAGTGTCTGTCCTTTTCTAAACCATTTCTAAGCACAACCTCTCGAGTGGCTCTACACAACGAACCATCTGCCACACCAGGTTCAATTCTGCTGGCAAAACAGATACCACAGGGTCTGGCTAGAAAACGCAAAGCTAGTTTTCACCCAATCCCTGTTTGAAAGGTGGAAGCAATTGTTTTAAGGATTGCGACAATTACTGAGCAGTAAATCTGTCACCGCGTTTACGTGCAAGGCCTGAAAGTTTGACAAATGGGGAAGCGGTGACTGCAAATGATTCAAAAGGCCTTTTCTATGACCCGTTGCAAATACAAGCAGCAAATTAAGCCTTATCATGAAATATATAAACTATACACAAGAATAACAGCTTGTAAACATGCTTCAGTCTGCAGCAGCGTCCTGTGCTGCAAATGCTTTCTTTAACAGTGAATGAGCGCCACTGCCAGATCTGACTCCTCCCCTCCTCATAGTTATATTTGTTGGGGCTTCAGCCCGAAATGCAGACGCGCACATAAATTATGCTCAGCTGCACACATGTGCATGCAAACCAATGCATACCAGTGATACACATGCACAATTTTTTCCCCTTTGTGCTGCCTCCAGTGGGTCACAAAGCAAAACGGGGGATTGACACCCTCTGGTTTCAACTTCTGTGACCCCTCCAGCAGCCTGTGAAGTAGGCACAGAGCAGCCGAGCAGAGGCCCTTTGGAAATATCTGCGGTCAGCTGCGTGGGGAGGAGGGAGCGAAGGAAAGAAACTTGCTTTTAATAAACAAGATAATGGGTGCCATACGCCCCTTCTCACACCATCACTGCTCTCAGTCTCTCCCTCTTTTTCCCCTCTCGCGCCGCGCCTCGCTCTACCTTACATTTTCTATCAAAATTACGTTCATCGTTCAAGAATGGGATGAAAGACTGTGAGAAAAGACAGAGAGTGAAAGAAAACAAAGCCGGTGGGGAGAAATAGGGTGATGGTGGGGGTGGGTGATCTTCAAACCAACAATTAACTGGCGTCAGGATGTTTATGGGCAGAGTTGGTTTAAGCCACTTGTCCTCAGATACTTCAACTGTGGCCTTTAAGACTCTTTAATGCTGAAATTATGCAGAGAGGAAAATAAAAAGGCGGTTCATAATTTGTCCTCACTGGACTTTAATGCATGAGAAAATCTAATTCAGTGAAGCAGTCATTCCATGTGACAGCATATTTTTTCATCAGTTGCGCGTTTGCAGGATTTTAAGCAAACACCTCAGTGTGTTTTTTCCCATCTGCCACAAAGTGATCCCAACAAGTTTGACACCAGTACCACAGAGAGGAAAGGGTGGGCGAGGGACTCAAACATACGGCATGGAAGGACTCCACAACGCAATTTTAACTAGAAACATGCACTGGCATGACTAGAGCAAGCTATGATGCTGTGTGGATGTGTTTTAGGGAGCCTATCTCTTTGCAACAAAAACAACACAAAACAATCTGTTGGGGTTTTTACCGGAGAGGTGGAGGAGTCACACCTGCAGAAAGAAAGTGTTACTGTATTTATTTGTGTAAGCAAAAATATGCTAACAAAGTGTGGACTGAACTAGATAATTAACTAACATCTCCAGTATTTCCCTAAACACAAGTTAGTGAAATATGTTGTCACATTTTGCAGCAAACATTGCGGAACACAACTTCAAATTATTTCTGCATGAACCCTTGTAAATGAAAATGTGATTTTTTTTTTTTAAATGAGTAAACAAGCACAGTACTGAATGCATGTCAATCAGTTTATGAATTCATAAACCATCTGTGAGGTGTTCCACAAAGATCTATGCTTGGACCATTAATATTTGCTTTATATATCAGTGTGCAGCAACACACAGAAATATGCAGATGATCCTGCAATGTACAGGGGTGAACATTACATTTTTAGTGGGCTTCTCAGTTGAGTACCAGTAGATGGTGTTTGGTACTCACCTCATATGCAGCTTTGTCTTCATAAGTGCCACCTTCCTCGCTGTCCTCCTCAGTGTTACTCCCACTATCCTCTGCTTCAGCTTCCTGCATGGTAGATGATGCAGATGTACCTCCTTGTCCTTGGTATTTTTTTCTTCTCTTTCATTATTTTGTAAAATCCCCTATTTTGTGAAATGTAGTTATGACACCCTTCACAAGTTTGTATTTATATATTGTCACATTGTTCTGTTTTGTGCTGTTAATAAAGTTTTAGGGAAAAAAAGATGAGTTGTATATATCTGCAGGTAAGGGGCGTTTACCTTCTAGACAAATTGAGGTCATCGATTGGTCAGTTGCTGACACGCCTACTGGATTGATTGACAGTTTGTGTTGCGGATCAGACGTGCAAAAACAGGGCGGGACGGCCCAGGTGCAGTGGTAGCGGTGTTCTGTGTTTATATGTTGTTAATTAAAAGTTATTTTAAAAAAATACAGGGAGCTCCGGCCCTGCAGCCTAATCAAACCGGCCCACCGGGAAATACTGTGCTGATAACTTGATGGTCAAGTACGCAAAGACGTGTGGTAACACAGGTGATGCTAGCATCTCCGATCTTTGTTGCACATACATATCTGCGTACCAGTTATGTGCATCCCTGGTAATGTACATACATGGAAACTGTATGACACAAGCTGCCAAATAACTTTCTACCTCAATGTGTTCATGCTACAGTTTGCTTAAAGCAGTGCTGCTTGTAATTCAGTGTGAATAAAGTGTATGTGTTTATCACCAAATCATGCAGATCCTGTGTAGCGAAAAGATGTTTTGGTATTGGTAAGAAGCTGCAAGTCAAATATTAATACTTACTGACTGCTTGTTTTGAATATGTTTGTTTGTCTTTCAGTTTCTTATTAAAATATATCATTAAGCAGTGGATGTTTTTAATCTGTTTTGCAAAGTGATCATTGATTGTGCATGTACAACTGATAACATTTTGAAATCAGTTTCATTCAAGATGGTTGTCAAAACTAGCCAACATTAGCAAAAACAAAATAGTTTCAAATAACGAGACAGCATTTGTTGTGGCAGTAGCTGAGAGTCATCCCCAGCACATTGTGAGTGATAGCAGGTTACACAAGATCACTGATTAAAACTTTGGCTTGCAAGTCAGCAGGAAAAAGTTTTCAACCTAGGATTGCTGAATTAATTCTGAATCCTGCAACAAATCTTTGCAACAAAGTTAGATTTAATGTTTGAAAGAACTCAGAAATCAAAAGGCAGGTTTGCTATATTCTGACAAATAAAGTTTAGGAAACTAGAACATTTTCATTGTTTTATAATAAATCAAACTCTTATGCAAATGTTTGTCTTTATACACACACATGACCTAACGTCACCCTTTCACTTTGTCATTAAAAGGAGAATGGTGCGTTTGTTTTATTCATTCTAATATTGTTTATTTATCATAGTTTTTAGTGTGTATGATGTGTTTATAACTTTTTGTTTCTTTGTCACTTTGAATGCTGTCGAGTTTAAATGATTTTGGTTTATTTTTATAATTGTTATAATCGTGTGTTTTGTTTTGACTGTTCTGACTTAGTAACACGTGTCCAAGGGCAACAAATGAAAAGCAGCCTTTTGGCTGAATCTGCCACATTTACTGGATTGTTTATTAATGTGCAATATCCTTATCAAATAAACCAATCAAAGTTTAAAGTGCAGATAAAGACATTTTCTACAAAATAGTAGGTGCAGTTCATCTGGTCGCGTCTTCCTTCATGTCTGTCTTTTTTCCACAGTGATCAAATCCCACCACTGTTGTGAAGAATATCATTCAAACAAATTCATGCTGTCACATTTTAACCTTATGGTGCTAATATTAAAATATTTAGCCTCTGATTGTTTGACAAATGAGCTAAATCAGAGCTGTTCAGAACTTGACGACCGACTGTTCGTATTTTAACGTCAAGTAGATCAAATGAAATGATTTTTTTTAAGGCTTTTGAAGAGCGAAGAAAATAAAGCTCAGTCAGAAAGAAGAAAAAAGTTTTTAAAAAAAGTAGCTCACTAAAAAAGAATAGATTTTTTTCTTCCTTACAATCATTATACTCCTCCCCCCCACTTGGCAACACAAACCCTAATAATGCTCCGACTTTTCTACATAAGAGAGATCCTCCATCTACCTTTCTTTTGAGCTTTGTAATTCAAATTCACAGTGCTGTCTGGAGAGTAAAGAACACAGAGGATCAGTGTTTTGGATCATTTCTGTGTCAGAGCCCATACTTCTTTATGAACACGTAATTTACATCCGAGGCAACAAAGTGGTTTTCACCACAGAGTCATAGCTGTAAAACCGCTGCTAACTGGTTGATGTGAATCCCAACGTCTTGTGAAACATAAAGTCTCACAGGACTCCATCCTGGCCATCGCCCTGCTGCACTGGGATGACTTTGCCCCCCCTCTGTACCCTTCTTTTTAATTTTCATTGTTATCCCCTTCCTTTTTGTAATATAT
>NC_056509.1:22494983-22513250 GCF_014905685.2 Nematolebias whitei
TATATATATATATATATATATATATATATATATATATATATATATTGCTCTCATTTGCTGGTGCTGTTAAGCCCTCTGAGACCGCCACTGTGGTGTTGCGCCAAGTATTTTTGGCTTGACTGTGCTTACATGCAAAATGCAAATTGTGGAGAAATCCGCAATCTAATTTACTGCTAAAGCCACATTTTATAGCGATATCTGTTCTGTCACCCTGGCTCATTTCAGCTAGATTTGACATTAGTTACAGTGCCTTTCTGGCAAGAGAGCATCGTTTTTATCAGGTTTATCATTTGACATGAAATTGATGCAGCGCTATAATTAAAAATATACTAATCACATCTGTTTTGCTGTGTTTTTACAAGGCTTTTGTCTTACTTTTAATCACAGGATGAGCACATATCTTCCCAAGTATATCACCTTCCACTTCAACACTGAAGTATTGTTTTCAGTTGGTTTGGGGGCTGGGGATTCCCCCCTTCCTATTTATGCTGTATTAGTACAGCCCTTTGGCCAGACACTTGGCCGGCCCTCTCCTGTCTGGCACAGTGTAAAGCAGGGCTTGCCAGAACACGCTGGAGAGCCAGGCTTTAGCTGCTCCACTCGCAGGAATGTGTCAGTCATCGCTGCCAGTCCACCGCTGGTGAGGATTCAAAACGGCAAAATAATGAAAGAGGTGAGTTAGAGAGGGCGTGTGGACCTGTGATCTGCTACGCTTACCCACCTTCATATCAGTTGAGTAGACTTGGGACGGAACAAGCGTGGATGGTGCCAAGACAAAAGTACAATCATTGTAAAAAATATACAGTCCACCCTTTGTCAATTCTGGTTTTTACATGTCAAGACATGAATAAATCTGGTCCCTACCAAATTCTACAATTCTTCAATGACCTCAAGTGTAGAGAAACCACACAACAAATTCCACCTTGTCAGTATTTATTAAAAAAAGTAAAGGAAAGACAAGATGAAAAAGCAGTGTGTGGAAAACTAAGTCCGCCTTCGCTGGAGGGAAAGTCTGCAGCTGCTAATCAAATATACTTGATTAATGGATCTTCAGTAAGTGTGACCACCTCTATAAAAGCAGGCAGTTTGCTGCTCTGGCGCTTACAGGTGTGTGCTAATGCAACTCCAAGAAGGAAAGACATCAGCAATGTCCTTAGGGAAGAAGCTGCCCATCAATCCTGGAAGGGTTTCAAGACGATGAATGAACCACAGGACTTCTGGAACAACAGACGAGAACTAAGGTCCCATATACTGTACACAGACACGGCAGGGGGAAACTGTTTTTTTTTTCGGCGGTTGATTCGAGGACAAAATTTTGCGTTGACACGGAGCGGTTTCATTATTTACATGGAACTGCAGCAACCCCCCGAATCCGCTCTAGTTACCATGCCAGGTCATTAGTTGGAGCTGTGAATTTTGTACATTCATCTAATGTGCATGCACACTCCTGGGACTGCTCTCTGTACGGACTTTGCTCTGGACTAAAAGCCCAGCTAACAACAAGTTAAAGCTGGATTTTGGATACGAGTCGACAGATTTGACGCCAAATGGGACCACTTCATCTAACAGCTCGACACCGGTCGCTGAGCGAAACAGCACTGATGAGGATGAGCATTCATCTTGCTTTTGTATAGTAATTTTATTTGGAATATATTTTGGGGACAAGGGGCAGATTTTATAAGAATTCATTCTTCTTCTGCTGCCTTTCATTTTATTTCTGTGATTGTATATCTTTTTTCTCTTCTTTAAATTGTATTATATTTGTTGTTTGGATGAAATGAAATGAATAAATAAAACATACATACATACATGGGCAGCACGGTGGCGCAACTGGTAGAGCTGCTGCCTCTCAGCGAGCAGGTCCCTGGTTCAATCCCCGGTCCAGGGGCCTTTCTGGGTGGAGTTTGCATATTCTCTCCGTGCATGCGTGGGTTTTCTCCGGGTGCTCCGGTTTCCTCCCACAGTCCAAAAACATGCATGTTAGGCTGATTGGTAACTCTAAATTGTCCCTAGGTGTGATTGAGAGAGTGAATGGTTGTTTGTCTCGTTTGTCTCTGTGTGGCCCTGTGATGGACTTGCGACCCGTCCAGGGTGTACCCCGCCCCTCGCACAGTGATTGCTGGACATGGGCACCGGCGACCCCCGTGACCCGAAATGGAATAAGCGGGTAAAGAAAATGGATGGATGGATGGATACATACATACATAGGATGATGTCGGACTTCCTACCCCAGTAAATCAGTAGCAATGCTTCAGCAGGTAAATCCATGTTCTTGATAATGTTTGCTTGTGTTTACTTTGGTTACACAACAACCAACTGAGTTTTTATTTTATTTTTCCAGAGAGGAGAAGCTATCCTCCCCCCAGAGGTGGACCGGCTACGGACAAGCTTACACCTCGGCCCGAAGCTCAGCGCTGCAGGAGGACGTCAAAGAGAGAAATGTTGGAGCAAC
The DNA here is from genome assembly GCF_014905685.2 of Nematolebias whitei. Taxonomy (NCBI): domain Eukaryota; kingdom Metazoa; phylum Chordata; class Actinopteri; order Cyprinodontiformes; family Rivulidae; genus Nematolebias; species Nematolebias whitei. The sequence goes on from NC_056509.1 coordinate 22,497,436, forward strand.
TATTTATTTAATATTCCCCTCTGTTATTTTTTTTCCAATTCATTCAATGTTTTAAACTACATTAAGCAAAGGACTGACAGCCTGAACAAGACAGATAAACAACATGGCGTCAGTATCCAGGACGACAACACAGAAGAAGAGTACATACAGTTCATTAATGTAGTTTACAGTTCGGTAAACGTGTTTTTAATAATGTGTTCAGTTTTTTTTTATCAGTGTTTGTGTGACATAGTGGTGTTGAATAAATAAATTAAATCTAAACCTGATGTCGTCCTTTTCAACTTTAATACCGTGATGTTTCACATCATCAACAGTTTAAGTCACATAACTTGAATTACATAATGTTCATTTAGCTCAAATAGCTTCATTCCATCTCCAGCCACTAACAGAAACATGGTTTATTATTGTTAAACTGTTATTATTTAGCACATTTAGAATGTTATAGTCTAGCACGACGCGTGAAATATCCGCCTGCCTTGACAAGCTCATTCAGTAAATGGCATATTAGAACTCGATTCGACCGGCATCTCTTCCCAGCACAGATGTCGGTCACAGCAGCTACATTCTGGTGTAGATTAACTACGAGCCTCAAAATATATCCCGTCAGTCGTAGCACAAAAAACAGTATGTTATACTCCGCCGCTATTGTTGTTGATAGAAATATGCTGTTGGCCTGCATGTGCGTGAACTATATGCCTGTAGTGCGCATCTGCTTTAACACCTCTGCGGGAAATGTTGACATTATCAGCGGGCGGTCTCTGGAAAACTTCCACCCTGATTCAAAGGGGGGAGCTACTGGTGTTGTGTAATGAACAGCCAAACCGCAGAGAGAAAGGTGCGGTTTCACTCAAAATATGCGCCGTATAAACGGCCCCTAAGAAGAAATGTCTCTCCATAGTGCACTGGTATGGCAAAAACAAATGTAGCATATCAGCACAAGCACCTCATACCAACAGTTAAGCAAGGTGGAGGAGGAGTGATGATCTGGGCTGGTTTTCCAGCTATAGGACCTGGGCACTCAGCTGAACTCAGCTGTTTAACAGAGTTCACAAGTCAATGTGAGGCCATCCGTCCATCAGGTAAAGCCTGAACCAAACTAGGTCATGATGCAACAGAACAATGACCCCAAACACAGCAGCTAATCTACAACAGAATGGGTCAAATAAAAAATGTCCAGAACTTTACCCGATTAAAATGTTGCAATGGCACCTTAAGAGAGCTGTGACTAAACAAAACCTTTCAAACGTTAAACTTTAAAGCAAAGCAATGTAAAGAAAAGTGGGCCAAAAGTCTGTGAATTCTACAGAAAATGTCTATTTCAAGTTATTACTGCTAAAGGTGGTTCCATAAGTTTTGAATCATGGAGTCCACTTAGTTTTCCCACAAACAACTATCTCTATTGTGGAGTGGTGGCGCAGAGGTTAGAAGATGGGCTTGTGATCGGAAAGTCGCAGGTTCACCTCCCGGTACCGTCAACATCAAAATGTGGATAGAAAAGGTGAAACATCCACACCTCCCTCCACCCTCATTCGCCCCACCCTGGGCCCCCGAGCAAGGCCCCTAACCCCACCATCTGCTCCCTAAACAGGTCTCTCTTGAAAATGAGTTCTCGTGGCTCAACGAAACTACCTGTAATTAAAGGGTAAATATAAAATCTCATTTTGGCCTTGTTTTGTTTAAGTTCAAGTTCAATAATCTTTATTATCCCCAAGGGGCACTTTGTTTCACATTCAGTAGATATAAAACATCCATGGGACATCAAGACATTAAAATAACAGAAATCATCACTGTTCATTGAGAAGCCTGGTCGCTACAGGGATGAACGAGTTGTTCAGTCTGTTCTTCATCTGGGCAGAAGATACCTGCGTCCAGATGAAAGCAACCTGAACTCACCATGGAGTGGATGATCAGGATCTGCCAGAATCAGCCTGGCCTTGTTCACTGACCTCACCTTGTGTAGGTAATAAACACTGATGCTGAAATCTGTTGTTTGTTCACTTAAAGTCAGAGTTGAATATTTTTGAGCCTGGTAAAAACCACAATATTTTCATCATGGCTTGATGTGTTAAACCGCAGAACTTAAAAAGAGTGGACTTTCTTTAAAACTTTGTGTGGGTTTCGTCACACGTTTGTGTGCAAAATGACAGTTTTGACTTTATGCAAGTGTATCAGAGAGAAGAAAAAAAAAGCCGAAACAAAGAATCTAGATGAAAGCAGATTTTTTTTTTTTTACTATTTTCCTCCCAACTAATATATTTTCAGTCCATGAAATATTTATCAAGATGGATTGTTTAACATGGGGGTGGGCACATGGAGGGATTTGCATATTCAAGCCTCTTTCAGCTCACCCATTATTTCCTCGCACATTCCACCTTGTGGCTTCTGTCAACTGGAGAATGCCTCTGATGAAGGTGTCCTAGTCTGTCTCGTTCTGGCTCCATTGGCAGACAGATGTTGGCATTTGAATCAGAACCCTTATGGGACCGCCATGCTCCTCTGGGGTGAAGGGGGGAACAAATTATATTGACAAACATGCATGAGATTCATCCTCTGTCAGACAACCTTTTCAGCAGAGGAAACTTCGAGTGAGTCTGGCAAGACATGAATATTCTTTTTTGTTGTTGTTGTTGTTTTTTAATACAACACACTCCAGTGACTTTCATTTGACTGACAGATTGGTTCCAAATATAAATCAGACCGTTTTTAGTTGATCTGGAAAGCACAGCGCCGTCTTTCCACAGAACTAGGTTGTAGAAGAACAACTGCAGCCCTTTAGCCCAGCATCCCAGTGAGAGTGTTGAGTCTAATCTGTGGCTAAGTGTGCTGATACTCCTCGCTTTCTCTGATGCCTCCCAGGGGATGTCCTAGCTTGGCCGTCAGCTCAGGATTAATTAAAACTTCCCGTGTCCCTGCAGACGTATTAGTGAGCTCAGCGCCAGTCAAACACCAGTTAGCGGTTAGTGCAACAGAGGCTAAAACCTTGCGCTTGAACACGTTGTCCTATAATTAATAACTTTCTCTCTTCTTGCTCCAGCATCGCAAGTTATTATTTTCTGCATGTGACCTGAAGACTTTTATTTGGTGTTAGCGCCGCCATTAGCAGGGAGATGTGATCCTTTCTCGGTGGCTTATTGTTCTTGTAAAAGTTGTGAAAATCTAAATGCCTTCAGAGGAAATAGTTTAAAAGCTGAAAGTCAAGGTCTGAGTGAGTTAAGAAATAATTTTAGTTTGACGTTAGGTGAATTGGAAATTGTTCAGAGGTTTTGAAGTGGGGTTCTGTGGGAAGCTTATGAACTATTGATATCTTACACGTTGTAGAAGGTTTTTTTTAGTGATTTCAGTTTGGACATCAATTCATGCAAACTATTCCTGCTGGAAGGGCAGTAGAAGGGCTATAGCTAGCTACTATTGCTACTATTGCTATGTTTTGTAGGTTATTTTTGGTTTTGATTGGTGTTTTAAGAAAGCAGCAATGCATTTTGGTCTTTCTTTAGTTCAGACGAGTTTTCTCTCATCAATATTGTTAGAATTTAATTTTGTTTTTCCACACTGGGGTCTGTCAAGGAGCTATCTACAAGAGGTGAGCTATTTTTTTTTATTCATAATCGTACCATGAAAACCCATTTAAAAAAAAACTGAACTATCTCGTGACTAACTTTAAAATACACAAAAGCAAAGAAATACAAATACAAAAATAAAGAAAAAAAACATTTAACAAAACAAAATTTAAAAATTGTTGGCTTAACCAATCGCACCAAAGATCTAGCATTCCTCGAAGTCATGTAGATCACAACGCCTTTTACGGCATATTTAATTCATGATGGCCACCTCAACCATAGCTTGTGAGATGCGTTGATTGTCAAAGTATAGATGGCTGACTCTCAGCTACTACCATATAAATGTTTTTGTGTAGGTAAATGTAGCTGTGACCCTGATAAACTGGGTTGACTGCGTTTGTCATCAGTTGTATGTTTTCATTGTGAACGTTTCATCAAAATCCATTCTGTGGTTTAAGTGTTTATAACACAAGGAGGACTCAGACACTATCTGCTGCAATAATATAAACTATATTTATTTTGGCCGTCTAGAGATTCATCACAAAAAAACATTTGAAAAAACTGTAATAATAATCAAAAGTCAGTTCCTCTGAGAAAGACTAAAATAATAATAAGAAAAAAGAACAAGTTTTAACTGCAGATAAGCAGTTTTGCTACAACAAACCAACAGAGAGTAGTTTATTTATACTGAACCATCCCTCTATTACTTTGCTCCCTTCTTCCTCCCCCATCATCTTAAGTTGCATTATAATTAATATTATTTTAAGCCAAGCTTTCTTCAAGAAAGACAGTCTCAAGTTGTTTCCAGGCTCTTGCCCACCTGTCTCTTGAATAAACATGGGCTGTGGGGAGGGAGGGTTCGAGGCGACCTAGATTAACTTTGGTTTGGTAAAATGTCACCGTAGACAGAAGCTGAAGAAGATGAGGGTCTGATCTGCTTGATCACTCCGTCTTATAGCATGCACTGAAGGTTACAGGTGAGGCAGAACTCCCCACACAAACGGGGTAAAAATATACAAATACACACATATATACTGGTATATATATAGAATCTCAGACGATCACAGTATATCCCTCATGTCCAACTAAAAGGCAAGAGAAAGATGTAGAACTCCATATATTCCAGGTTAGAGGGCCGGATCAGCACCTTTAAAGGACTCCAGAAGGATGTGGAGAAGGGATATAAGGAATCCTTGCAATATTAATGTCCAAAATGTCATATAAAAGTCACGGTAGCTCCCGGTTAGGGTTGCAGAGTGACGCCTCAAGCCGATGATAGACTTGGCTCGTATAATGAATGAACTCAAGGGCCCTGTCTTCAATCCCTCTGGACTTGGCTTCGTCTTTGCATGTGCATGGCCAGGACAATCAAAAGACTTTCTGTCTAGACGAGGAGAGAGGAGTGCAGAACCCACCAGGCACCAGGTGTTGAAATAAAAACGGGCGTCATAAAAACCTGTTCTCTAAGTTAAGAAACCGCATGTATAGATTGTACACCAGCGTATTTGTGCTGCTCAGAAGACAAAGTACTGAGAAGAAACTTTATTTCAGATTTAGAGAGTATTTAAAAAGCAATTGAGCATTTGAGTGAAGACCTCAACAGTCATACACATTGTATTTCCATTAGATATTCTGCTAACTGACAAACAAGATTGATGTCAACAGTTTAAAAAAAGGTTTTGGCAAATGTCTTGCATAATGTTTAAAGTATGTATTGGAGATGATTCTCATACTACCAGATGAAACTTTAGTTCAGTATCTACAACATCTACAGGCTGTTTGGTCCCAAGTGGTGCACGAGTTTGGTTTGCATTGCCGGTAGTAAGTCAGACCCCTTCAGGGTGGAAGTTGGACTCTGCCAGGGCCGCCCGATGTCACCGATTCTGTTTAAAATGTTTATGGACAGAATTTCTCAGTGCAGTCAGGGGGCAGAGGGAGTCTGGTTCGGTGGACTCAGGATTACTTCTCTGCTTCTTGTGGATGATGTAGTCCTGTTGGCATCATCGTGCCGTGATCTCCAGCTCTCACTGGAGCAGTTTGCAGCCAAGTGTGAAGTGGCTGGGATGAGAATCATCACCTCCAAATCTGAGGCCATGGTCCTAAGTTGGAAAATGGTGGATTGCTCTCTTCGGGCCGAGGGTGAGGTACTTCCACAAGTGGAGGAGTTCAAGTATCTTGGGGTTTTGTTCACGAGTGAGGGAAGAATGGAGCGTGAGATTGACAGACGAATTGGTGCAGCATCTGGAGTATTGTGGATTCTGAGCCGGTCCATTGTGGTGAAGACGGAGTTGAGCTGTAAGGCAAAGCTCTCTCTGTTTACTAGTCTGTCTATGCTCCGACCCTCACCTATGGCCATGAGCTCTGGGTAGTGACCGAAAGAATGAGATCACGGATACAGGTGGTTTGAAATGAGTTTCCACTGCAGGGTAGTTGGACTTTCCCTTAGAGATAGGGTGAGAAATTCAGTTATCCAGGAGAGACTCAGAGTAGAACCGCTACCCCTCCACATCGAGAGGAGCCAGTTGAGGTGGTTCGGGTATCTGTTAAGGATGTTCCCTGGGCTCCTCCCTAGGGAGGTGCTTTGGACATGTCTAACTGGAAGGAGACCCCGGGGAAGACCCAGTCATGCTGGAGAGACTACATCTCTTAGTTGGCCTTGAAACACCTTGGAATCCTCCCAGAAGAGCTGGAAGAGGTGGGTTTGGAAAGACATGCCTGGACCTCCCTGCTGAAGCTGCTGCAATCATGGCCCGACTTCAGAACAAGTGGAAGATAAAGGATGGATGGAGCTACAACATTGGCTAAGTGGTAGCTATTGTTGTCTTTCCTAAAATCAATTGGCTGTGGTAACCATATTAAATTGGGTTGAATTAAAAATGTAATCAGTTGTAAAAGTACACTCAATGTTTATTTTTTGAGCTTTCATTAAAACTCATCCAGTGGTTTATGAGATATTTTGCTAACAACCAGCTTGCGTTTACTTAACAGTTACTGACAAAGCTTTAAAAAACAATCTCACTCCAACAGTTTGAGCTTACTCTGTGTGTTGGGGATGTGTATAAGCTACTGCCACACCAAACTTAGACTGTAAAATTGATAGTGTAACAACCATTTTCTGATGAATGCATTGTTGGAAAGATTACGTTAAAACATCCTGCAAAATAAATGTCATGCCACAGAAAAGAGCAGTTGTTAAGATGTTCTCATGTACAGTAACAGGAAGTGATGACAAAGGGGAACGCCTGCATGTAAACAGCACATTGCTACAGTGGCTCACAACACAGACAGTAGAGAAGAATCTGATGATTCTTAAGATTATTTTGAGTCATATCAGAAAAAGACAGAGTTCAAATAATACTTTTTTTCAACAAAGACCAGGGAGTTCTCCCTTTTTAAAAAAACTATTCCCCTTTGATGTCACTTCCTGTTTTAATTTTCCCATGCCAAGTTATAAAGAAAACATGCCATGTGCTCAAATGGGTAAAATTATGTGTATTACAACATATTGCTTTAATGTTAATTTTTTTTTTTTTTTATTTTTTTTTCATTTAGCCTTTATTTATCCAGGTTAGTCTCATTGAGCCACGAGAACTCATTTTCAAGAGAGACCTGTTTTTTTTTTATTTTTTTTTTAAATTTTTTAGGGAGCACATGGTGGGGGTTAAGGGCCTTGCTCATGGGCCCAGAGTGGGGCGAATGAGGGTGGGGGCAAGTGTGGGTGTTTCACCTACCCCACCCACAATTAAAAAAAAATGTTTTCTCCTACCTTTTTTGTTTGTAGGGCATGCATTTCACAGGCTCTTTATTAAGCTATTTTAATTAACTTAAGGTAACTTAAGAGTACGGTAGCCCCTCGCGCTTTCGCGATTTTTCAAAGTAAGATTGGACATGACACACGACTGGCTGATTGATGGATAAGCCGCAAGAGTGGAATGGATTGTTTATTTAAAATAAATCATTTTAAATCATTTAGTATCTGCTAAATCATTAGGTGCAGGGAGAAGCTCCCTCCTGCAGCCTGTCATGATCTCCACTCTCTGCCACCTGCGGCTCTCTGCCATCCCCACATTTCTCCTCCGGCTGCAGCAGCTTGCTGTCCAGATGCACTGACTGACTTTTGTCTTCCAACTTAAAATTCAAAGTATGTCACATAAAAACATCATAATCACAAAATATAAAAGTGTTAAAATTTAATTTGAATTTTTTTAGAACTTTTGTGTTCAGTTATTACAGTGTAATTGATCAATAAGTACATTTCTGCTCCGTGCTGTATCTGCTGCGTGAAGGGTTAACCCTTTGCTGTCCTGCTGCACTTCTCTTCTCTACAATTTAAATACTGTAATATTTTAAATAAACAAACCATGCTGCATTGTTCAATGGGATTAACTTGTATAAATAAAGGTTGGATGAAAAAAAAGATTACAAAAATAAACTACTACACTACAAAGTAGTAGTAAGTATTTTGTACTAATATCCCTACTTTGCTGTTTTTCACTTATCGCTGTGGAGTGTGGCCCCTAAACCCCGCGATAAACGAGGTACTACTGTACTTTAAAAACAACTGTCTGACTTTTATTGTGAAGGATGAAAGTTCTGTGGGCATCACAGGTCTTGATATAATTAGGCTGTATGGTATATTTATAAGGGCAGCATGACGACTCTGTTGGTGGAGCTGTTGTCTCTCAGTGAGAAGGACATCGGATCAAGTCCTGGTCCGGGGACCTTTCTGGGTGGAGTTTGCATGTTCTCTCCGTGCATGCGTGGGTTTTCTCCAGGTACTCCAGTTTCCTCCCACAGACCAAAAACTTGCATGTTAGGCTGATAACTCTAAATTGTCCCTAGGTGTAAGAGAGAGAGTGAATGGTTGTTTGACTCAAGTTCAAGTCAAGTTTATTGTCATTTACATCACACGTGGTACAAGAGGTGGAACGAAATTATGTACACAGGGTCTCAGTTACACCCAACAAAATAGCAACAATATAAAGTGTAAAAAGAAACAGTATATAAGGATCTAAGATATACCCCCAACATTTTTCAGTCAGGTCATCTGGACAGTTTCTTCTTTTTTGTGCTGAAATGTTTCGCCTTCGGTCTGGAAGGCTTCATCAGTCAAGGAAACACAACAAAACTGATTCTTCTCCCAACATCTTACTCCAAAGTGGAACAAATAAGTTTTGTTGGTGACAAGATGGTCTCTTTGGTACGCCCCCTCCTCCATTGCTGGCCCTCTTCCTTGTTGACAGTCTTGTCAAACTGGTTGAAAACAACAAAGTCCATGCACAATAATCTAGGTATACAATCCAACATTTTTCAGTCAGGAAGAGACCATCTTATCACAAGCAGAACAGGTTTGTTCCACTTTGGAGTAAGATGTCAGAGTCAGAGTTTCTTTATTGTCATTCGCACCTCATGTGGTACATGTGGTGGAGCGAAATTATGTACACAGGGTCCCAGTTACATCCAACAATAAAATGTATAAGAAAAACAGTAATAACATCTAAGATATGAACTAAGAAAAACATCAACTAAATATACACTAAGCACTCATAACATAAAACATTGAACATCACCACAAACATGAACATGAGTCTGTGAGCAGATGTGCACGCATGAACACATCAACATTGAAACAGATCAGCAGCAACATGAAACAGATCAGCAGCAACATGATATGGTTTTTCACAGTGATTATTCTAGTTAGAGATTCATGAGTCTAACAGCCTCAGGGTAGAAGCTGTTCCTCAGTCTAGTGGTTCTACACTTAATGCTCCTTAACCTCCTTCCTGAGGGGAGTGGGGCAAAAAGTGTGTGTGCTGGGTGGGTGGTGTTGGGAGAAGAATCAGTTTTGTTGTGTGTTTCCTTGACTGATGAAGCCTTCCGGACCGAAGGCGAAACGTTTCAGCACAAAAAAACATTAACTGTCCAGATGACCTGACTGAAAAATGTTGGATTGTATACCTGGATTATTGAGCATAGACTTTGTTGATCTAAGATATACATTAAGATATACGCCAAACGACTGCCAAACGGCACGCTAAAAGATCCAAGATATATGCTAACTACTAATAATGTAAAACAATATGGCATAACAACAGCAGCCCGAGCAGTCCAAACTTGTTTGTCTCTATGTGGAGCTGTGATTGACTGGAGACCTGTCCAAGGTGTACCCCACTGCTCTCAGTGATAGCTGGACATGGGCACCAATGACTCCCGTGACCCAAAAAGGAAGAAGCGAGTAAAGATGATGGATGGATGGATGGATGGATGGATGGATGGATGGATGGATGGATGGATGGATGGATGGATGGATGGATGGATGGATGGATGGATGCAATGGTGTAGTCCACGTGATACTCGGGTATGCAGAGTATACCCACTAGAAAAGCTTACAAATTTCAGTATACCCATTTAAAAGTGCCCAATGATATATGACATATCATCAGACACGTGTCATTGATAAACAACAGTTAAAAGCTTCCATAACAATCTATCAGTATGCAATGCTTTGCTTTGATACTGTTTTCTAAATTCTATAACATATTTTTAATAGAAAGCCAACTGTTGTACAAAGTTTGTTGTTCATTATTCAAATATACCATAAGCATCAGAGAAATTTGGAAATGTTCAATATGCTTAAAGATCTAAATAAATTGACGATTACAGTGTACTAACCGGAGTACTTTGGTTTCTAAGCACAGTATACTCACTACAAAATTGTAGACTACACCACTGGATGGATGGTATATTTATGTCCTTGATCCTGTAAGTATGTCTGAATTTTTTAACTTTACTGAAGCTCGAACTTTGATCTATTGTTTGTTCTCAAACAGAAATATATTTGTTAGAAAATTGTGTGCAATAATGGGACTGTGGCACAATGGTAGTGCAGACAACTTGGGACAAGAAAGTCGCCTGTATGATTTCCAGCCATGCCCAAATCTTTGAGCAAGGTACCTACAGTATGCTAACTGGACACTTCCATTACTGCTCCACTTGGGTGTGTCTGACGTGTGTGATGGATCAAATACAGAGGACACAGTTTGTCATACAATAATAAGACAAAACACTTTTCCTAATTTAAGCCCATCCTTTCAAACAGTGCTCCTCAGGGTTGCTTTAAACACTAAGTTTAGTCTCTTTCTGATTACTGAGGGCTGAGCGCTTTTAATTCTTGGTCACCTGCAAATGAAGCTGCACTCAGATTCAAACGAGTGAACAATGATGAGCTCATGCGACATCTCTTTTGAGAGTGCATAAGCCTCTTAAATCGAAATGGTTTGTTTGCCACCCAGTCACGAATCATTAAGTATTTTTGCTCCACTTTTTCGCTCAGTGGGTTGTATGAAAATGAGCGACAATCCCTCCTGTGTATGGATTATGAGCCTGTTTTTGAGGGTCTGACTCTAATGGGCAAGTAATTACAGTTTGTTTATGAGTTTATCGATGCATGCCACCACCGTGCCGGCATGGGTTATAGGCAACGCAAGATAAGGATCACACATTTATTGTTATTCTCATACACTCCCTCTAAAGAGCGAATTATTAATCATGGTGAGCTCCCACTGTGATCGTATTACAAAACCCAATAGTACTTATCTGTGTTGGCATGGGTCCGGGGTATGGATCAAGCTTGACTTCACAACCTCAGGATACAAAAGCTAGAGGACTTTTAACTTTCATCTGGGGCTTAAAGACGAAAAATAAAAATTGTTCAGTTTACATCTCTGTCATGTCTCTATGCCTTCTGGCCCAGACTCAGTGTATCTACATTTTTGTTGCCTACCAAGACAACAAACCTGGTCATTAAAGATGTTTGATCGTGTAATTGTCAATGTCTGTGTGTTGTCCGTTAGTAAAATGTCTCATGAATGAGTGAAGGGATTTTATTGACACTTTCAGAAAATAATAATTGAATGTACATCTAAAACTGATAACTTTTGGAGTCAGTTCTATTCAAGCTAGCCGCCACAACAACGCACTTTGTGCGAACACAAAAACTGCAGTACGGTAACTTCATCAATTCTAAAGATACTGAGCTAAAACTGATGTTATTAGTTGAGACTGTTCTTTAACTTATACTGTAGGCACAAACTGATTACACAAGATCTCCATGTAAAATTTAGTTTTTAATTATTGGAGAGAACTTTGTCTGTCTGTACAAAATATCCCCTGAACCACGGTAGTGCACAGGTTTTAATAAAGATTGCAGGAAAAAAAAAGTCATTGGATGTACGCCTACGAGTGAACTTTTTAAGGTTAACAAAATTTAAAGAGTTATAGCTAAATGACATTAGCAAACACAAAAATGTCTATGACACGTTCAATTTTTAGACATGTCTAAAAATTGAACGTGTCATAGACATTTTTTGTGTTTTGTACAGGTCATCGGGACAGATTCTTCTTGGTTGAAACGTTTCATCTTTCATCCGAATGACTTCATCAGTCTGAGGCCTGCCAACAAACTCTGTTGTAACACCATTTTCACAGTGGATCAAACCAGTCTTATGTGGACTTCCAGAAACTAGTTTTTCACATGTAAAAGGAGGACATCCTGATTCAGGCTCAATAATCCAGGTAGAAAAATCCAACAAAGTTAAGTCAGGTCCTCTGGACAGAGAACCGTCAGCCTAACAATCGGTCGTTAGTGGCAGGATGGATGATTGCTATTCTCCAAACTTGGACATGCAAAAAGAAAGGTAATATACTTTTTTTTTTCAAAGAACAGTAGTTTTATATGGATAAAGGACTGTAAACACAATAATGCTTATATGTTGGACAGAGAAGATATATGTTATTTATTTATTTTTAATTATTTGGGCGGTGAAAGAAGCCTCATGTGTCAATTGAGAGAACAGCATTAAACAGAGGAAGTCTCAGGTTTAACGTTCCCAACACTTACAATGCAGTTTTGAGACTAACGCAGACATCTTCACACCATTTTGCATTTTCATGCATTTGATGAAAACATACTTCATGTAACAATCCTCTGGAGGATGGGGACGAAGAATGAACCATCCATTATATTTACACGCTTGTTTTTTTTCAGGTCGTGGGGATCACTGGTGCCCATGTCCAGCCATCACTGTTCAAGAGGCGGGGTACACCCTGGACAGGTCTCCAGTCCATCGCAGGGACACATAGAGACAAATGAGACAAACAACCATTCACTCTCTCACTCACACCTAGGGACAATTTAGAGTTACCAATCAGCCTAACATGCATGTTTTTGGTCTGTGATCATCTTGCATAAATGAAACTTCTCACTAAATTTTAAAAACTTGAAATGCCACATGTTTTTGGTTTGAAGTGAAATGCTTTTCAGATGAGTTGGTCAGAAACACAAACAAAACAAACTAACAAAAGGCCTGGTTACCTTTATAAAAAATATAATCACCTTGGGATTTCCACGTCCTCTATGATTATAATAATAATAATGTGTATGTATTGTCATCATTGTATGTCCCCATTCAATGGTGAAATTGACTCTCTGCATTTAATCCACCCACCACCGGGTGGAGCAGTGGGCGGCTGTGGAAAGCACCTGGGGAGCAACTGGGGATAATGTGTCCTGCTCAGAGACACCACGAGATGTGCAATGGCCGGGGAGCAAGCCCAGGACCTTTGGGTCCCGAGTCGGCTGCCCTGCCCCAACACCATCTCGGCCCCCAAATCTACATCAACATGCTTCTGTCATGTCTCTCTTTCAACACAACTATTTGCTTCACTAAGCCAGAGTTCACTGACACTTGCACTGTACTGTAATTACTCCAGTTCTGTTTACACCCCTCGCCGTTCTGGGGCCAAATCTCGACACAGGGTCGTGTGGTGGGTCACGATCTTTGCGCAGTCTCAGGGCTCGGAGGGTGTTTTGCATGGTGTTTTGTCAGCAACGCAACAACAGCAGGCGGTCTCTGAGCCTCCACTCGTTTCCCAGGCTCCCGTCGACATGCGTGGCGGCATATGCTTGGGGAGCTCTCGACGCAGGCCCGCTCACCTCCGTTTGTGTTTGTGTGGTCAAATTTAATCAAAATGGCATCTGTTGGTGTTTAATGTGAGTAATTGTTCCATACAGTATGCTCGTGTGTGTATGCACGGCTATAGAAAGCCAATGTTAGCAAACAGAGAAAGGGAATGTTTAGGTATATGTGGTTTCTCACAACATGCTCTGCATGAGGCTCAGATTACTCTTAATGCTGTCAACAGCCTGGACCGCTTTCTCTTTTTTTCCTATTATGTCTTCTTGTTATGAGCCCTTTCCCTATGTGCTGGTGTGCTGGACTGTGTCAAATTATGTGCCAGAGTAATAACTGTCTTGTATGAATGTACCTGCAACTGGCTGTTGAAATAAATTTCCTCCTCCACAACAAATAGAACTCTAATCTAATCTGCTCAACCCCATCTTTGCAGAGTGAAGATGCACGGACATATGTGTGTGGTCGTGTCTCTGTAAGTGTGAGAGCAAAGATAAAGTGCAAGTGTGTGCATGACTTCAGCGTGCGTGTTTGTGTACAGTATGCATGCTTGCATTAAGGTTTGCCTAAGAGCCCATTGTTGACTTCAAAAGGATTCCTTTGAGGTTTTAATTATGCTACTGCTTAGCTTGGCACCAGAAAAAGAGAGTGATCCTGGCTGAAGCCTATAAATCTCCCCGTGCATTCACATCCACGCCCTTCAAAGTCATCGGCTCCTCCAGACCTCCCAGACACATTAAGAAGAAGTGCTCATGTTGGCCCCAACCAGTCACCTCGCTGACAAACACAAACACATGGACACAGGCAAAGTGCGGCGTGCACATGGGCAAACAGCTGCCTGAGCTGACATGACTTGCCCTCACGTTGTGTTTATGTGCATTTACATTCATACTTATAGTCGCACACAAAAGCAGAGCACAACTTAGCTGCTTCACTCAGAATAAAAGGAGAAATAATCTGACTTTTTGAAAATGGTGTTTTCTTTTGTGGCTGAAGGTTTGATATCACCCTGACAACGTTTTTTTGTTTTTTTTTCTTGATTTGAAATGACTGCATTCAAAGCAAGAGCTAAAACGAACACTAAAAGATATGAATGCATCATAAGCAAAATGAGTTCAGCTAAAATGAAAACACTTGAAAAAAAATTTGATTCATTTGAAATCAGAAATTCAGAGTGGGGATTTGTGTTCAGAGATCAGTTCTGGATATTATGCAGTCGACACATTAGTTTAGCCATGGATATTTCCTGTTGTCAAATTGTGTATATAAATCGATTCAAAGTTTCATCTTTGTTCTCTTTTTTTTCTTTTTCAAATAAGACATGACTGTTATGTGAACCTGAGCCATTCAAAAGATTTAAACAAGTCATTGAAAGAATCTGAATAAGATATCCTGATGCATGCTCAATAATCCAGGTAGAAAAATCCAGAGGACCTGACTTAACTTTTTTAAGAATCTGAATAAGAGTTACACGTCTTTTGGTTTGAATTGGATAAGTCCATATTGTGTACAAGTCTAAACACGTTCAAGACTGCCATTAAGATTATGAACTTCAACTCAGAGAGCTCAAAATGTAAACGATGACATTATAGAATAGTCAAACTGACATGGTGACATTATAATTTTCACATATGTGCACTTGCATTTATACTATTTTTGTTTTAGCTGCTGCTCAGCATGCCACTCAGTGCTCTACAGTTAAGCCTCCAATCCAGTAGGTGGCGACAATGTGCCAGTTGTCAACTGACTGTTCAAAAGAAAACAATGAGTTACACGAGCTAAGGAATTTACACAAGTCATGTGTCCTTGTGAACAGCTAAATTATTCAATAGTAAGTAATATCATCTGCTCACAAGGAATTTTCTCAAAGCAATGTTGCAGTTTTTCCTTCCTTGCTCAGGGTTTGACTGTAGGGTTGCCTGTTCTCCGTCATGGAGTGAGAGGGGAGTTGATAATACCCTTCGTCTATCCATACCCCTGTACAAATTGTGAGCTGGATAACTTCAAAATATAAGTACTTCCATTTTGGTGTGTGGCTGCATATGAAGGTCACTATCAAAATTTGTGTTGCCATGACAAAATCCAAGATGGCCTCCACCATATACTGTATGAATATACATATGTAAACTTTGTGTCAATATTCAATGTCTGTCTGTCTGTCTGTCTGTCTGTCTGTCTATCTATCTATCTATCTATCTATCTATCTATCTATCTATCTATCTATCTGTCTGTCTGTCTGTCTGTCTGTCTGTCTGTCTGTCTGTCTGTCTGTCTGTCTAGCTAGCTA
>NC_056509.1:22513650-22551059 GCF_014905685.2 Nematolebias whitei
TATATGAATGACAGGGCAGCACGGTGGTGCAGATGGTAGAGCTGCCTCTCAGCGAGCAGGTTGCCCCAGTTTAAATCCCAGCTGGGGACCTTTCTGGGCAGAGTTTGCATGTTCTCTCCGTGCATACGTGGTTTTTTCTCAAGGTACTCTGATTTCCTCCTACAGACCAAAACATGCATATTGGGCTGATTGGTAACTCTAAACTGTCCCTATGAGTAAGAGAGTGAATGGTTGTTTGTCTCATTTGTCCCTGTGATGGACTGAAGACCTGTCCAGGGTGTCCCGCACCTCTCGCACAGTGACTGCTGGACATGGGCACCGGTGACCCTGCGACCTGGAAGGTCAAGTGGATGGACAACCATCTTAAATATCACATCTATGCACACCTGTCTTTAGAGGGACTTATTATTGATAAAATATTTATCATTGATAAACGATTAGCCTTTTGTCAACACGTGAACCATCAACAGTGAAAGTGTATTCCACGATGTGCTTGTGCATTCAGTTCTCCAGGCACTCCATCGCAGTGATGAGGAC
This sequence comes from Nematolebias whitei, assembly GCF_014905685.2. NCBI lineage: Eukaryota > Metazoa > Chordata > Actinopteri > Cyprinodontiformes > Rivulidae > Nematolebias > Nematolebias whitei. The sequence goes on from NC_056509.1 coordinate 22,514,188, forward strand.
CCACTTTGTACTCCAACCTCAAAATAAGTTCAGATCTCTGCTCAAAACAACACAGAGAAGAGCAGAGGAATGAAGCTCCAACTTATTGGAAAAAGAAAAGATTTTATTTTTCACCACTGCACATGTAGGTATAACCAGAATAATAATCTTTTTGTCTTTAACTTTTTTTGAATTAGCCAGAAGAATCATAGCACGTGTTGTCTTTTATTTTTAGGAGTGGAGGTTTTGTCAGTGTGTGTTGGGCTTAATTACAGTACAAGCGTGGCAGCACTCCTGCTGTGCATGCATGTTAGTTCACATGAATCTCCACAAGGCAATAAGTGGAAAATCTCCTAAGGTTATCATGAACCAAATAAAAGCTTCCAGAAAAATGTGTTGCAGAGTCCACATTGTTCTGGTTCTTCCTGGGATAAAAAACTTCAGAAGCTCCAAGATTTGGTTTTAGTTCTGTGTATTTTGGTCAAATGGGACACCCCGAGGTTTCTTAACTTCGTGCGCTGTACTTTTAATTTGGCGCTTGTGGTGACATTCTTGTGCAATGGTAGTTGTGTTCTTTCTTCTGTTTTAGGAAGACAGCACAAGTTGAATCAACTAGAAGTCACAAAGAACATACGGCAGAGAAGCTAAACATTTCAAGATAAAAATCAAAAATAGTTAAGAAGAAGAAGAAGAAAGCAAATGAGCTTTTCTTTTGGGGGACGGTGGTTCACAAGTATATTCTGAAAAAGTAAAGTTACATTTATTGCAGAAAGAAATGACAGGAGTACCACCCCATATCACAAAATTTCATCTTAACATTTTGGCTATTGGTTTAAAATAATGCCTAAAATTAATAATTTGGTCACAAAACCTGAACTAAAGTATTTTGGGCAAACTTTAGGTTGTTGTTGCAGTGAAATACAAAAAAAAAGGTAAATCATCTACAGACAGCAACACCAGTAGAAGACGTTATTGTTATTTGTGCCTTTTTTTTTTTCTTTGCCATGAAATGACTTTCTTGATGTCTTCCAGAGTGGGTGACATATAGTTAATGTAGTGTATCCCCCTCCCCTGTCTTACCCATATGCCTCTAAATCTGAAGTGAAGTACCCAGAATTATCTCAAAGGCAAATGATGGTTGTTGGTAGCAGACGATCTTCAAATGACTGTATCTTTTATCTGTGTACCCTTTTCCAGGGTAAAACAGGAGTGAGGGACTTGTAAAGTGATACATCTGCGTACCTGCTTAAAAGAGTCTTCCCTCTCAGCGAGGGATTAAGAGCAGGATGTGTTTTTTCTTTTCTTTTTTTCTTGTTATTCTTCACCATTGCACTCCACCCTCCTCATTAGAGACCATGCATATTCTCCCAGGAGAGTCCTCCAACGTTACAATGCTCCTGCACAGGTACAGCTCTCTGGGGTCCTTCACATTTTCTCAGCCTTCTCCCTCTGCTCCCCTTTCCTCCTCTTTGCTCTCTTTCCATCTTATCTCCTTGTCAGTCTCCCAGTCCATCACCTTTCTTTTTATGTACTTCCCACTCCCCACCCCTTTAGATTCTGTCTCCTTCCTCCCACCTTTACCTCAGTACTTTTGTTTTGGCGGTGCGCGATGCACTCCCTCCCTCATTCACTTCTTCTCGCCCTCCGCCTCACTCACCTTCCATCTGCATATGCAAGTGCTTATTTTGAAGTCGTGGCCCACAACAGATATCCAATATTAATGAGGACCCTCATGAATTTTTGAGCTCTAATTAGACGGCTCACAGTTCGTTAACTGAGAAGGGTTTCAGTGCTCAGTAGCGGTGATGGAGGGCTTGAGGGGTGTGAGCTGCGAGAAAGAGGGACAGTCCCACCCTCATCTTCCACCTCTGCACTCCCTCCCCTCAATAAGGTCCCAGAGTGGTGATGACAACACTAGTAGGGGGGTAATCAGTAGGCTTGGATAGGCAGGGCTCATTATAAGACAGCTGGCCATTAGTTTGCAAGCCCTGTGCATTGTATCATCTTTGCAAGCCATCTCCTGCTGGGACATTATTTAGCTATTCTATTTCATCATCACTTCAAATGATGCAACGGTCTTTCAGGCACAAATAGACAGACACAGGACTGAATCGAGAAGTTGACACCTCTGCCCATCTGTGGTGAGAGATACATCTATTTTCAGCAACGTAAATGACCAAACCATCCATGTGTGTCTCCTTTATTCCTATGTATAAATATAGATTAGGATTACAGCTTTAAAATGTCAATATGTCCCCTTTCTCTTGCTTTATAGTTAGCTGTCATCCTTGTGTTATCATTCACAATGTCACCTGCATATGTTTTGCTTTTTAACCCCCCCCCCCCACACACACACACACACACACCACCATCACCACCACTATCCAAATTCCTCTACTTCGATATTGTGCTCCCACTATTCCTCCTGAAGCATTCCTTCTGTCCTTTGATGTCTGATTCCCAAAGGTGTGTCATGATCAGCAGATACTACAGGCACCCACTCCCCCGATTCAAGCCCCATTTTGAATCCCACCCTTTCCCTGCTTACTTGTGCATATGCAGAGGAAGGAAGCATCTCCGCTGTGGCAGCAGCAAAACACCACACTACAAAAGAGATGCGCACCTCTGACAGTAACCATCAAGAAGGGCGTTGACAGAATAAGGGCGGGAGATGATGATCTGAGAAGCAGGGATGTGCAGAAAGAGGCAAGGAGAGGAGAAAGGGCTTTCTTCCCTCTGACGCCCTTTTTCATACTTTTCCCCCCTTTCCCAAGATTCATCAAGCCCCATTTGACATATGTCTGACTGGGGTGACGTTAATCTCCCTAGAGGGTAGGGTCCCTCTTTTCCCCTTTGCATGCCACTCCTTCACTGAGCCCTTTCCTCTTCCCATCAATTTACATTTCAAATCAGGCGATGAGCCGATCTAAGACGGTCACTAACGATGAGGCCTTTCATCAGCGCCTGGCATGGTATGCAGAGATAGTATACAGTCAGGTTTCATTGATCGTAAGCAGGTGGGTGTGCTTTTTGGCAAGGGGCTGCGTACTGCTGGGCTCCTGTCATTGCTGCATCCTGAGTTTGTCTCTTGGGGCAAGATGTTGTTAACGAGGGATGTGCCAGCAGGCCACACCACAGAATGTCTTTGCCATCCAGAATCCTGATATTCTGGTAGATTATTCATAAGCATTTGTAAAAGCATGGAAATAAAAATTAAATTAAAATGACTGTGTCTTGAAAAAGTTTAGATGGGTCATCTGATGGTGTAAAAGTGCAGGATGGCAGGAGTATATGCTATCAAAACCAAACAGAAGTTTTTGTCTAACCATCCATTTATTTTCTATACTTGTTCATTCCTGTTCAAGGTCACAGTGCACCCTAGACAGGTCACCAGTCCATCAGAGTTGCCATGGATGAAGAAATTCACACTTTAGGGCCAGTTCAGAGTTGGCATTTAACTCAGCTTACGTGTTTGTTTGTTTTACTGAGAGAAACTCCAAGGAGAATGCCTGGAAGAAATCTAAGTACCTGGAGAAAACCCACATGTGCAGTAGGAGGACATACAAACTCCACACAGAAGAGACCCCAGCCCCGTTTCAAATCTGGGGCTTTCTTGCTGTGATGGAGCAGTGCTGCATCACCAACGGACTCGCTGTGCATTTATCTTTTTCCCTTACTTTTGCTCAAATACAGCAAAATTGGCAAGTGTATAACAAATTTCTAAACTACCGAGGCAAATTGGATTGTAACAAAATCCTTGATCACGCTTTTCAATTATTCAGTTTCAATGAAGAAAAACTAAATTGAATTGATGTGGTGTGAGTTTTTTTTTTTTTCCAAGTCAGAACGGGCCATTTAGAGAATTTTCTACTGGCTCGTTGTAAACACTGGGCTTAAACCAAATTACAACTTTTCTGCAACTCAAAAGCAGCGAATATTGCAATGAATACTGAGTCAGACCCTTAATCTTAGGATCATACCCCTGGGGTGGGAGATTATATTAGGAGAGACATTCATCTCCAATAATTTAGTAATGTAGATAGTAGATTAGCTCTATTCCCCCTTGTCTGCTAACACCTGGGGCATAACTCATATTCAATACCTCCTTGTTCACGCACTGTACATCCAGAACTGTTGTAGGTGGCCTCGCCTCGCCTCTACGCTCATTTGAGCCCAAATTACCAAAATCTCCAGGGATACAATTGAACAGAAGCTGACCAGAAGACCCCGTGTACTCTGCCCCTACCTCCCGCTTTTTTCCTTCACACGAGTCAGCAAACATTTTTTCTCTCAATTGCTTTTAAAGGTCACACATTAAGGTGTGAAAAGAACCGGATTATGAGTATTAATGCCTAATCACACGTCATTTTATAACACTCACTTAGTATGAAACTCATGTCCTTTTTCCTGTAATTACAGCCAAGTGGCAAAGGGAAGGCACACTGTAATTGTCTTAGAGGGAGGAATGGCAACGGTGAAGATAGATTTCAGATGGCATATTTGCTCTGAGGAATTTTAGGTTTTTTTCTTCCTCCAGTTTTTATTTTATTTTTTTGCTTTCCTTCCAAAAACAAAAAAAAGAAAAAAAAAGGACCCTGTCGTTTTCAGAGCCTGCTGCTCCCGGGGTACTGTGCTTTTTTATTATTTTTCCAATTAGAGTCAATTGACCTGACAGAATGGAGGGCAATTAGTGATATTTCCCCCTCCTCGCAGGCCTGCAGGGTAATTTGCTGGAGGTTCTCAGCAGTGCTTTATGTGGGTACACGCCCCGCCCCACAAAACCTTTTCTGGAGCATAATGGCTTATGATTTTCCAGAATATATCTCCTCTTACTTTCCCTCCACTTTCAAAGAAGTACAATTTCAGGCTGGCAAAGGGTATCATCTTTTAAATAGCCTATAAATTCTCTCTACCTTATAAAAAGCGGGGCTACGATAAAGCATTTCTTTAGTATTTATGCATGGAAATGAGATTTTTAGTTGTGTTTAGGAATTGTTGCCAGAGTGCTAGCAGTAACTGTGCTGGCTTCATAACATATCCATCCAAGAAGGCATCATTGTGAGAAGATCATTTCTCGGAGTGTATGCAGAATTAACGTGGGCATTGAAAGACACACTAGCAGGAAGATGGAGAGGAGGTGTTGTGGGGCGAGCTTGTTGGCTTAAATCTTGACTTGCTATTGATAAACTTGATGAATGTAATTTGTGCCTGCAACCCTGGGTTTTTGTCCTCTTTTATACCTGCAATGCCAGAATGCTCTGCTCCTGTATGCAGAAAAGCACAATGGCCCAGTCCACGTTGGCTCCCATCTGAATACCTGTGCCTCTGCTGACGAGCCTGACACACAAAGAGAAAAATAATCTTCTGAACTAAGCTCGTCTGGCAGATCCACTGCTGAGTCTATAAGTGTGGAGAAAATCTCCTCAAACTGATGCACTGAAATAAATACGCTTAATTTGACGATTATGAAGCCGCACTGGAAACTGCAAAGGCCGTCAAATAAAAGAGCCATCGATGGAGCCGCATTGAGACCGAGATATGTGGCGGTGTGGGTTAGTGGTGCATGCTATGTGTAAAGTGAAATGCAAATGTGCCGCGAGGGGGAGAGGATGCAACAAAAACATGTTTGATACATTGGGTAAAATTTATTCCATGCATGCGAATGCGCTGCCCCAACTCGAGCACATCATTTGCTCGACATTCAGTACATCTGTTGTGTTAAGTGACTGTAATTTAGGTGACATTGGCACAAAGCCTCTTAATGTAGCCCCGGTGGACCCCCTGTAAGAGGGGCACGCGGGACCAAACAGAGGCATCTCGCAGCTGGAGCCGCGTCAAGGATCATTTCCCTCTTCACATGATTAATTACAGTTTGATCACTTGAATCTAAATCTGATTAATTTTGGTCACATGTCAGGGAGGCATCAGTGGTCTACAATGTATACTGTTAATCTGCGGCAGACTCTCCTCCAGTCATTTTATGGGACTACAACAAGTGAAACTATGATCATAAATGATCACTTTGTGTCGTTCATGCATGAATCTTTCCAGTTTTCATCTGTAAATGTGTGAAACTTGCACTGTGAAAGGGGAATGAGCTGCCTTTAATGGGTTGTCTATACAGTGAGATAATTTATGCCATACATTTATGATCAGAAGTAAAGGAAAAGACAAGCTGCTAACAGCTGTTTAATATCAGCTAAACTCTTTCATGAGGTGTGTTTTAAACAGTGGTTTAGATTTTTAAGATTGGGGATTTGTGGAAAGGTTATAAACAATTAATATTCTACTTGTTGCGCATGGATGTTGGAGTGACGTCTGCTTGAGGAAACATAACAGTAATTATGCCCAAATTGATGAGCTAATGGCTAGCAGGGCCAAGGTAGAGTGGGTTTGTGTTGTTAAAAAAAGCTTCAGTCTACAAATGTTTCATCAAGCTAACTCTGTCTTTACCTCACAGTTGATTTCACATTCCTTGCTTATGTTATACACATTTCAGTAGTTATTTGTAAATTCAAATATGAGCAGCAGCAAGCTGTTCCTGTGCTGCCTGGGGCAGTTCCTACAGAAATATAAATCAATGTCTTCCAGAATGACCACGTAATGCAAACATTTATATCAAATTTAGGCTTTATAAATGAACTTTTCTATAAACCGCCATAAAGTTTCTGATATTGGAGTTGTTGTCAGGAGACAGCGGTGCATTTCAGACAAACCAGGACCACATTGTTCTAAGAGACATCTACAGCAGATAAAACATGATTTACTTTAAACCTTTCCACAGAACCCCGCTTCAAAAATCTGAACTGTTGCTTTAAAGAATCCCCCTTTTCAAAGCTCCATCAAAGTTAATGACCCTCACTGTTTTTATTTTACCGTAACTAGCAGGAGAAACACCTGAGAAATCGCTCTTGAACACACATGTTCCCTCAGGACCACAGTAAAACTCCAGTCTGAAACGGTTTAGGAACTTCTGAGCTGTCAAACCTGCACTATGACCCCGGACACGGGTCAAGGCTCGGAGTCAAACTCAGTTTACAACACGAGTTTTAGCTTCTTCCCCCTGCAGTCCAAAAACCTACAGGTAAAGATTTCTTCTCTAGTTTTTTATTTACATGTAGCTTCACCAATACTGTTTATTTACAAAGTAAATCAAGAGCCTTTTGAAGGAAATTTAAAAAGTATGTAGTAAGTTTTCAAGTTTTAACCAGTAGATTTGAACCATTTGTAAATACAACAATAAGCTGATTGAGCATGATTTGCTCAGTTTTGTACAGCCTGACAGTTGAATGTTTGTCACCGAGTTGCATCACGTTTGCATCACTGTGCAAGGGGCGGGATACACCTGGACAGGTCTCCAGTCCATCACAGGGACACATATAGAAAAACAATCATTCACTTTCTCACTCACACCTAGAGACAATTTAGAGTTACCAATCAGTCTAACATGCATGTTGTTGGTCTGTGGGATGAAACCAGAGTACCCGGAGAAAACCCAAGCATGCACGGAGAGAACATGCAAACTCCACCCAGAAAGACCCCCGGATTAGGATTTCGGTTTGGTTAATTTTCGCTACAAAAAAGGCCACAATAAAGACTTACAAAATGTTTATTTTGAAAATATGCAAGTTCAGTAATTACAGACTTCTTAGCTGGAGGTGATCTGGTGGATGAAGAAGACTCAGCTGCTATCATCCTCAGACTGCAAACAATACAGAGATGAAAAAAAAAGTTAATTAATAAGATTATAATTTTAAATTAAAAAAGTTAATTAGATCACAATCATACAATAACAAGACCTCTTCTTGCACGGTCATCATATGAGGTGGTTGAATATCCTGTCTTGCTCATCATCCATGTGGCAGGGCTTTAAATCTGGGGTCGGGCTTGTTGACGATGAGTTTTAGCTTTTTAACAACGTGCTGCTACAACTTTTTGGCTGAAGTGTTGACGTGATGTGTTGTTGATGTGCTTTGTGGTCTTGGAGAAGGCGTTCGACCGCGTCCCTTGGGGAACCCTGTGATGGGTACTCTGGGAGTATGGGGTACCGAGCCCTTTGATACGGGCTGTTAGGTCCCTGTATGACCGGTGTCAGAGCCTGGTCTGCATAGCTGGCAGTAAGTCGGGCTCGTTCCTGGTGAGAGTTGGACTCCACCAAGGTTGCCCTTTGTCACCGATTCTGTTCATAACTTTTATGGACAGAATTTCTAGGCGCAGCCAAGGTGTTGAGGGGATCCTTTTTGGTGGCCTTAGGATTGCTTCTCTGCTTTTTGCAGATGATGTGGTACTGTTGGCTTCATCAGATCGTGATCTACAGTTTTCACTGGAGAGGTTCGCAGCCGAGTGTGACATGGCCGAGATGAGGATCAGTTCCTCCAAATCCGAGGCCATGGTCTTGAGCCAGAAAATGGTAGGGTGTCCTCTCCGGGTCAGGGAGCAGGTCCTGCCCCAAGTGGAGCAGTTCAAGTATCTTGGGGTCTTGTTCACGAATGAGGGAAAAATGGAGCGTGAGATCGATATGTGGATAGGTGCAGTGTCTGCAGTGAAGCGGGCGCTGTACCGGTCTGTCGTGGTGAAGAGAGAGCTGAGTCAAAAGGCGAAGCTCTCAATTTACCGATCGATCTACGTTCCTACCCTCATCTATGGTCATGAGCTTTGGGTTGTGACCGAAAGAACGAGATTTTGGATACAAGCGGCCAAAATGAGTTTTCTCCACAGGGTGTCTGGGCTCTCCCTTAGAGACAGGGTGAGAAGCTCGATCATCCGGGAGGGACTCAGAGTAGAGCCGCTGCTTCTCCACGTCGAGAGGAGCCAGTTGAGGTGGCTTGGGCATCTGGTTAGGATGCCTCCTGGACACTTCCCTGGTGAGGTGTTCTGGACACGTCCCACCGGGAGGAGACCCAGAGGAAGACCCAGGACACGCTGGAGGGACTATGTTTCTCGGCTGGCCAGGGAACACCTCTGGATTCCCCTGGAGGAGCTGGACCAAGTGGCTGGGGAGAGGGAAGTCTGGGCCTCCCTACTTAAGCTGCTATCCCCGCGGCCTGACCCCAGATAAGCGGAAGAAAATGGATGGATGGATGGATGGTGTTGACGTGATGGATGTCATAGGCAGCAGGGTTCAAGAACTTTATGCTTAAAGCATGTACATCAACAACATTCAGATTTAGATCCAGAGCTTTAAAAACTCCTACAGCTTGTGTTATTGCTTTGGACCGATGTGAATTAAGGTTGTTTAAATGCTGCTGTTATCGGTCTTTGAACCAAACTACGTTCACATTCGGATGATGTCGTTTCAAGTGCATTAACAAGTTAGACGTCTTGTCTGCTGCAGATCCAATCTCCGTGAAACAACGTCGACACACAGCTTTTGATTTGTTCACTTGTCTTTTAACAAGAAAGCCATAATGTTCCCAAACAGGAGTCTGCAACGAGATGGATTGTTCGTTGCCTGCTAGGCTGCTAATGCTACGTGTGCTGCAAGATAATAGTGCAGTGCTGAAACACGCATAGGAATTTTAGTTCTGCGGCGCATAATCTCTGGTTAATAAAATTTAATGAGTGAAAAAATAACCGAAACGGTACACACGTGGACCGAACCGAACATGCTGTACCTAAACGGTTCAATACACCCACGTGTACGTTACACCACTAATATATACATATAAATATAATGAGACAAATGGGTGTGTGTTAAATAATTTTTGAACAAAAGGGCAAACTGATAAAAAGTGTTTCAAAACGAGCATTTGAGTGTGCAAGAATCCGCCAGGATCGCATGACACGAGTGTCATCATCGTAGTGAGTGAGTGCATGCGGTTGTTTGCAGATTACCCAACACTCAGAAATTTATTATTGACTCACATTTGTAGCGCACATGTGGGGTGCACCTCTTTTTGCATCGTCTCTCTAATGGAATACTTTTCTGCGTGTGGAAACGAGGAATAATTGGCCTGTCACCCTGGAGTCGTTCTGGGTCTACCACGGTTTCCTCCCTAACCTCCAGTTGGAGATGTTTTTGTTTCCTGGTTGAGAAAGCTCTCACTTAAATAAAGATAAAGGCAGAGGCTTTGAAACACTGATTTTGTGCATATATATAGTTTTCAGACAAGTAAAATAACTTATTTTTATGGCTTTACAAGCAGATTGCCCTGAACTTGTGTACCTGAGACGTTTGCTTTTATTTAACTCCAGAACATTTAGGTCACTGAGTTCAGTTTTGCTCGACTGGTCCACTTCTGTCCAAATTCAATGATTATTTATTGATTGATTATGTAAAAAATATATAACTAAAAATAGTTTGTGGCTTATTATTTTGCCTTTAAACTGACATTTTTCTGGATTTATTTTAACTGTATATTGATGCAATGAAGGTCAAAATTCCTAATTCCTAATAAAAAAAATTACAAATTAGAAAACGTTTTAAAATCATAATTAAATATCTACTTTAGCTCACAGTACTTTGCATTGTAGTGCAGTGGTAACCAAATCTTTCAGCTTACAAACCATAAAATTAAAGCTGAAGTTACTCGTACCCCCAAAAAACTACTGGTTAGCGAACACAAACCAGCTGTTTTTATTACACCTAAAACATTTTGTTGTTTGAACAATTAGAAAAAAAAATGTCACTTGTATTTATTTTTAAATTTAATTTGATTTCTGTAAATCTTCTCAACATATGTACTGGTTCACGACCCACAGTGGGGTCTTGACCCCAACTTTAACAACCTCTGGTAACTCTCTCGCTTTTTACAATCAGAAAGACGTGCTCACTTTGTGTGTTCGTGCTGTTTTCTTTTACTCAACCTTTTGTGCATTTTCATGCCTCTTTTATAACATTTCATGCACACATTTCATCTACAACTAATTATTTTTTAGAGTCGAACATAGCCACCACAGCTAAATGAACTTAGCAAGCACAAAATTGGCTACAACGCTACCAATTTTACAGATGTTGAGCTAATATTTGCTGTGGTCGTAGCTGAGAGTCACCCTAAATACATGCTCTAAGCACTAACATCACACAAGAGCTTTTGTTTTGCTTAAAAGTAAAAACCATTGGTGTCAACCATGTCTGTTAGCAAAATATCTCATAAACAAGTGGATTGTTTTTAATGAAACTCTCTAAAATAATCATTGGCTGTACAACTGATTCAGTTTTGGAGTTAACCTGATTCAAGACAACTGCCACAGAAAATTGATATAAGCAAACTCAAAAATGGCTAAAACTCAAATAGGTTTTTGGTCGTTTTTTTTTTTTTACATACTGAGCAAAAGTTTGGAGTGGTAGTAGCCCAGAGTCATCCTCAACAAACACTTCAAGGAAATGATTGTGCAGGATCTTGGTGGAAAGCTTTGTTTTGCCATGCAGGGTGCAAAACAAAGCTTTTCAAGTCCTTTTTTTTTAATAGTACTTTTAAAAAGGTTTTAACTGAACTAAGGCGAACATGCCTAAAATATAGACACATTAGCTATGTTTACTTGGACATCAGATTAAACGGTCAATTGGAATAAAAATGCGTCGTGTAAACGCCCCATTCGGATTATTCTTTTGTTGATTCGGCTCGATCCGAAAGAATTTGTGACCAGAATGAGACGGGTGGTTTATGCCGATTTATAATCCGAACGGTGCGCATGTAAACTTTTTCATTTAACATTTCTACTAGAAACTTTGAAAGAGCTCAAAATGATCTGTATCACCTGTAGCTCAGTCAGGGAGTGCAGTAACGTCTCCACCTTCATTAAAACCTGGCGCGGGTACATTCTGGGCACTCAGGTTTGTTTACGTTCATCCTGGAAGTAAACAGGAAGTAGAACTTCTTCTTCTGTGTTTTTTTAAAGGAGAGTTTACCACTCTGTGCATGTCAGTACTTGTGTTCAGAACAAAGCCCGCTGCATGTAAACGTGCCCATATAAACGATACACTCAAATAATTTAATCTGAAAACATTTCAATCCGGTCAAAGAATTTTGCGCATGTAAACATAGCTACTGACGTAAAAAAAAAAAAGAAACTTGTGAATGGTGAGGAGCAGTAGTACTTTCAAGTAAAACTACAAACATAATGCGTTGAGTGACAAGAGGACATTCCATAGAGAGAAATCACCGTCAGGCCAGAGGTCGCTTTCAGCAGCAGAACACCCCGAGGTCGTAAACGCTTCGTCTCTCTGCATCTCTTTCTGTCAGTGTGTGTTTGTGGATTCTGTGGTTATAACTCATAATTTAGTCAGAGATCAGTGTATCTGCTAAACCAGCAATTAGATAAGCATGACAAACATAGTGAAGCTAACTATTTAGGGAGAACTAAATGGAATGTCCAGTAATTGACGTTGTTCAGCAGGAATATGTGGATGCTGTATTTACGTTCCTCCTGTGAGTTTGCTCCGACAGAAGACACCTCACTTAAAGCAAAGCCATTTTTTCAACTCTGAAATGATTTTCCAAAGTCTTCTGAATAATTTGTCAGACATTGTTTGGTCTAATAAAAATCACCTTCGCTGCGCTTTGTGAACAAACAGAAGAGACGCCGTAATTGTAGATATGTTGTGTGTTTATTGGAGACTCAAAGCGGGGTGGGTGTGGGGTGGTGGCGGTGTGTGTGTGTTGGGGGGGGGGGGGGTTCGCTTTGTGAGGAGTGTGAGCTGTGGAACTGTGATCCTCAAGGGCGAAGCAGCCGAAAACAAAAGCGCACAACAGTCGTGGCCTACATTCACGTTGCACCGCTTTCAACGCCAGCAGAGCTGATTTTCATACACCATTAATTGCTTGAATAGTTTGCTTGTTGAATTCTTAATATGCTATAAATTCCATGTTTGTTTTCCCCAACTTGACAGACACACAGTGTCAGGCCTTGCCCTGTAATCAGTGGCGACCTTGGCAGAAACTCTTTTTTAAAATATGTTTTTATTTGTTTTTAAAACCCTTCTCTCTCCAGCTTTTCGCTCTCATGAGTCATTGTGACCAGGTTTGTGTCTCTTCTCATTTGTATCACAACCACAACTTTGCAAGTGTCTGTATGTGGCCTTGTTTTATGCACATTAAACAGATTTATTTTTGTTCTCGTCTTTCCCGTTTAAAAAGTAGGCATGAAAACCGAAGAGGGTCACCCAACAGCGTGCAGAGCTGCCAAACAGATTATCCGGCAGCACAGCGAGGAGTTGGACAGCCGTAAAGGGACATCTCTTGGTTTTTATTTTGTCTCCTCAAAGTGCACAATCATTCACTCCAGGGCTTTTACCTGTAGGAGTCAAACCCGGCTCCCAATCCATTTTAATGCATAACCAGCAGGGCTTTCCTTTCCAGCTTAATTCGTACGCAGGGACTTTGCATGTTTTAAGCTCTATGCAAATGTTATTGGATTTTCCAAGGATTTGGGCGGATTTCCTGCCATGGATTTTCCTTTACAAATGTCTTTAGAAAATAAAGTGAACCCATTTTATTTAAATTTGGTTTAAGCAGGAAAACAAATATTTAGATCCTAAAAATATTGAGGAGGGATCTTCTGAAGTAGTCAACTTTATATATTTATTTTGCCAATGAACGCACTTTTCCACTTTTGGTTTTGATGGGAAATGAACTTTTTGTACCTCACGTGACTCGGAGGTGTTCAAATCACATGGAAGCACAAAAAAATGGCCTCACACGTCTTTGTAATGATCCCCTGCGTTGTTTTTCCGTGGCCTTGACAGACTGTATGTGAACCCAGCCTTGAAAGGAAACACTGACAGCATCACATCCTTGAGCAAACCAAAAGGCTGTCCAGAATAATGGGCTGCTGTTGCAGTCTTGTCATCTGAGAGGGAGTTGTATTCAGGAGCAGCAGCGAAGAATATGACGGGGGCTGGGTGGTTGTTTGGACATGACCATGGCGAGTGTACGCCCCTGAAGCCATGGAAAATGACACGGGGGAAGTAAACAAGAACAGGTAGGATCTACTCCCCCCCCAAAAGACTTTCAAAGGTGGCCCCATGAGCGAGAAAAACTTCTAAGAGACTTTGACTGTTTTCACTTTATTCATGATTGCACATGTCACCCCAACAGAGACAATAATCAAAAAAATAAAGAGTGAAATTCAAGAGGGGCAAGTGTTTTTGATTAGTTATCTGCTTGTGTTCTCTGCTGTATCTTTACAGTGGCAAACTTCAACGTTTTTTTTTTACGAAATTCTTTGTAAAAAAAAAAATGAAGCCGTTCCTGGATTTTAAACATGGCCGCGTTCCTTCTGCACACAGGGCACAGTTTTAATGACCATCTTTCACACGCCGCTTTCTTTTTTGTTCATGTCTCTGCCCTTCATTTCTTTCATAGTTTTGTCTTCTGGTGGCTTTTTGAGCTGGGAAAGGGGGGGCGAGAGGGTTGTAGGTCCTGGCCACAAGCTGAAGGCTTGATTACAGTCCTGGCAAGAGAACAGAAAGCTGAGGGGCAGAATGAGTGAAAGGGGAGGGGGAGGATGGAGGGACATCAGGACCCTGACTAAAAGCAGCTGTGGAGGGAGCTGGCATGAAGGTCCTGTTTACTCTTAAAGGGCTAATGAAGACTGACCTCAGCAGAGCTGCAGTACACAGGGGAGCGCTAAGTGTCAGCATTAACTAACCTGGCAAACAACTCCTCTCTTACACACTGCTGTACTTTAATTGATAATTCTGGCTTTGTTCAAAGCTATCATGCAGCTTTAGTGTTGTCCCTGTGGTAACTTTCGCTCAAAGTAATGAGGTCAAAGAGCAACAAAACGTTAAAAATGTCAATATTCTCGGTTTATTCAGTTGCACTACCTAATAATGACGTTGTCTGCTATCTTTTTTCCAGGTGACATCACTTTGATGCTCCATTAATGTTGGATGAAGACCTGTGTAAAAAATCAGCCACAACATAAATGATGTTTCTAGTTGACAGGGGAAAGGGCGGGCCCCGGAAGCCATCTTAGTACAGCAAACTGTTTGTTTTTTTAGTATGCTGTTTGTGGAAATCAGTTTGTTTAGTGTCTCCTCAGATTGAAGAAGTCCTTTAGATGAAGGACAAAACGTCTCCGCAACAAAGGATTTTTACCTGAATTATTGAGCATGAACTTTGGTGTTTCTAGAGTTTTGAAGCTCTTCAGTATAAAGAATGAGCGGGCTCACATCATGTGCAACAAAATATGAAACATCCAAAATGGTTTTGAGGATATGACAAACTATACGATAAATATAAATACGATAAATAAAAAGTGGTGGCGGTTAATCAGTGTAGTTTTGGTGTATTGTGGTTTTAGGTTAAGTGGAGTGGCAGTGGGTTCTTAGTGGTCCAGTTTTTACAGTGAAACTGACCTTGTGTCTAGACTTAAACCACGATGTCACGTTTAGGAAGTAAAACACAGTGAGAACCAGACTTGAGGGTAAACAGACTCAAAGTCAAATGTGATTACAGTGAATAATATACAACAGTAGTATTTACAAAAATGGTCTGGAAAACCTGAGGAAGGATAGGGTGAGTCCAGGATCGTGGAAGGATGTTTGATTAACCTCAGGTTGTTTAACTCTTATTGGAAGGTGGAGACCTCAACACTTTGAGAAATGGGTAGGTAGTTCCAGTTAGAGGTAAGTAGGGCTGGTGGTGGAAAGAAGGCTGAGTAGCTGAGGGTGAGTGTGGTTCTCTTGCAGGCACGAGGAAGTAGACGAGGGATCCAGTGTTGGAGACTCAGGAAGCAGGCACTAGGAGTACGAGGAGAAAACAATGCAAGTATAATTCTTTAAGTTCCTAAACCAAGAGAAGGCTGATAACAACCACCAATAGGTATGTAATGCTCCAGTAAGGAAGGGCACTGTCCTGCAGTCCTTTATACTTCTGGAGCTCGTTAGGAAGATGGCCCACAACTGCTGCTCATTGGCGCCGCCCAAGAATTAGAAACATATGATTGTGAAAAGGTCATGGACCACCTTAGCCAATCATAACTGTGGCGGTAGCGTCAGGCTAATATTCTTGAGCAGGGCCAGATTAACACTTCACTGTACCCTGGGCAACAATCTTCAAGGGCCCCATCATCATGACCCCAGAATCACCATAATCTGGCAAAATACAGAATAAATTACCATAATATACAGTAAATATACTTAAATTTCTAACTATCAAGTGTATTTTTACGTATAAAACTCCAAATGCTCATTAACATAAACCATCAAGACTGAATTAAGTTGAACACACTTTGAACACCACATGACACCATATGTGTACTTTAGTAACGTTTTGGCCACTGGTGTCAGAAGCACTTATAATGTGTTGCATGTGTGTGTGTGGGGGGAGAACACACACTGATGGGGGGTCTGGGGGTCCTCCCCCAGAAATTTTTGAATAAACTGGATGCCATTTCCTGCATTCTGGTGTATTTTAATGGTTGTTTAACATCTAGTTTTACCTACATAAGTAAACACTGGGAACACCTTGGGATTCCCCTGGAGGAGCTGGTCCAAGTGGCCGGGGAGAGGGAAGTCTGGACCTCCCTACTTAGGCTGCTACCCCCGTGGATGGATGGAAGTAAACACTTGATTCAGTAACTATTTTAGAGTTAATGGCTCAACAAGAAGTAACCTGACCAACAGCTGATTCAATTAATTAAATATATATATATTCAAAGGTGACGATTTGATGCCCAAATTAAAATTAAATATCTGTAACTTAGTTGACTTCAAATGAAATAAGATTATCAATGAATGTTTGCAACAAAGGATTTACTGAGTATAACAAAGATTCCTTCAAGAAACCTCCCAGTATAAATCATTAAACCAGTATGACTTCTGCTCATTCTAAATTTGTCAAATGGCCTAAATCTCCTAAAGTGAAGGAGAATCATTTAAAAATAATAAATAAGATATATCCTGTAGTCATGTTTCTCCAAAGAAGATTTAAATTTGATGTTGATTTGTTTGCCCTTTGTAAATCAGAAGATGAATCCCTCGAGCAAGTTTTTTTTTATTTTTTTATGTCAATACAAAGTTTTTTGTCAGACATCAGAAACTGGATTAATCTCAAACTTAACATTTCTTCTTTTCATGCTGATATCATTTTACTTTATGTGGATAACTTAAGCGCAGCTTTCTCTAATGCCATACATACCTATAGCAAAGTACCACATTCACTGTAGTAAGAGGAGAGATAATAAGACCTCCTTCCCGTTTGATGAACGATTTTAAGTCAAACTGTTCTTCATTAAGTAGATTAAAAAAATTGCAAAACTGCTAAAATCATCTCACAACAGATACAAACTTATTGTTTTAATTAAAACAATGTTTCTCAAGAAAAAAAACTGATGAGCTTGTCAGCAGGTTAGGGGCGTTTACCTTCGGGACAAATTGAGGTTGTCGATTGGTCAGTTACTGACACGCCTTCTGAGTTGATTGACAGGTCGCACCGTAGAGGATCCGATTGAAAAAAAAAAAAAAAAACGAGAGCTGCAGCAGCCGCACTGGGAGGAGGCGGGGCTGCCCAAATGCAGCGCAGAGCTTTAAGTAAAGCAGGAGATAACCAGATATTTTGCTTGTGCCGTCACTGCCCTGGGCCCCTTAGAGATCATGGGCCCCTGGGCAGTTGCCCAGTTGCCAATATGGTTAATCCGGCCTTGTTCTTGAGTTGATCTGCATCCTTCAACACTGACTTCAACACTTGCTCTTGTCAAGGGCAGACGCTTTTCTCCTCTCCCTCTCTGCTTTGCTTTGCTCTGTCCTGTCTGTGAAACTGCTTTAGAGCCTCTCTACATATCTTCCAAATCATAATTTATGGATTTGGTCAGTTGGGCCCTCAACGCAGTTGATAAAATTTCTTCGAAGAGAAGACAGGCTTTAGGTTAGCCGATTTGCCCTGTTGGCATGCACGTAGATGGATATCTCATCGACTTGGAAGACTTGATGATGTGTCTATCTCTTCTGCCATTTGTGGATGTTAAGGACACATATATCATTGGATTTATGTCAAGTAGTTTCCTGATTTTTGGATTTGACTGGTTCCTGGTTTACCAACATTCAAGGAAGTTGTCTGAAACAAATTTGGACCTGGTCAGGTTGCATGCCTTATATGATGGCTTGATTCGTGCCTCGAGCACCCAGACTCAAATGCTTTTGGCAGGATGGATCAAATCTCAGGGAATAATCTCAGGCACAGTCCATTGGTGGGGCCATTTAATATGGTCTTTTCTAAACCGAGTGACCAATCACAGACTCAAGGTAGATGTAATTAAGTTCTGCCTGTTCCCAAATCAATGATATTTATCTGAATTTGGCTTCCTGACTGCCCTTGACAGGCTATCTTATTTTAATTTGCCTGGAAGTTTTGTAAACCTTTGATGCTCTGCCCCTCCTCCTCTCCCACTGAGGAAGTCTACGAACCAATCAGAGGGGCCCAGACTCTTTGAATTCTATTCTGATGTCATTCTTGGTCGTTCCTGTGCCCCCGCCCTCCCTTCCCCCCCATAAGTGTACATATCTCTCTATAGGGATCTACGTGAACTGAGCAATTTTATCTGAACTCTGCAGTGCCTCTGTGCGTTGTCCCCCCCCCCCCCCCCACACACACACACACACATGGAATGTTGACACCATTATGTCCTAGTTGTACAAGGTTTTTCTTCATTATCATGCTGTTAACCTTTAGCCAAAGATTAAGAGCATATTGGGATTTTTTTTGTTGTTGTCCCCAAACCCTATGTGTCATTTTTACGGCATAAGGTTGCTGTACACCTTACATTTTCACCACTTCTTATTGTCTGTCCGAACAGGTCTCACTTGTAAATGATTTTTCAAGGCTCAATGTGATTTGTCTGTTTAAATAAAGGTTGAATGAAAAAAAATACTAATGTGTTTTAAAAGAGTTGCACCAAGAAGGGTGAACAGAACACGACAAAGGAGGTAAGGGCATCTTGGGGATTGAAAACTTAAGAACACTGCAGAATCTTGATTGCATTTACATTGAAGGAGATTTTCCAAATTGACTGCAACAGTACTGGGTCCATTATCCAGGGTGAAGGGAGCCTAATAAACCACATTTTAATATAAATAGTTGTTGTAGCAATAGTGGATATTTCAAATCCAAAACTGAAATTATACTGAAGTTTCCAAACAGTAAAAATCTAACTGATTATGTTTTCCTTCTGTAATATAATAATAATAATAAATCAAAGTCTGTTAGGCTGGAAAGAAAGGATTTTGTTCCAGGTTCCTTTCTGTACTTTTTAAATTCCCTCTCCTGTCTCTTGTATACTTGGCATAAAGTTTGAATGCACAGGGTACCTGTTTTGCTTTGTTCATCTGCGTCCAGCTCTGTCCAATTAGCCCCGTCAGAACTCCCCAAGTGCTGGGAAAGATGGCACAAGAATACAGCCAAATGTTCACAGCAGGAGGCAATATTGTCACGGGACCCCTCTCTGTAGCGGCACAGAAATTGGATGAAAGGCTTCCTGTTGAGAACAGAACCCAGTTAATATTTTACAGCTCTAAAGTTGTTTAAATGTCTACTGCTATTGTTGAAAAGACATTCGAAATCCATTGAAAAGTGAAAGTTGATTACTTGAAATGTTCATTTATCTCATACTTAACTGAAACTGAAAAGGGCTCTTGGGATTAAACTTTAGTTGGTATCTCACTGGGCTGCCACTGTTGGCGTTAAATTGCAAACCGCATTTAGGAGGGACTTTCCAAAACGTCTCGAAACATTTAAGGTTCTCAATTTCCTCATGATTTACGGGCTTTTACTTGTGTCACTGGAATTTGAAACATGTTCTAAAACTTTGCTAGAGTTTTATTTCATAATAGTTACAAAGGTGTCAAAAGCATGTAGAAACTATTTAAATTTAGATCCTGTAATCTGTAGTCAATATCTAGGCAAACTTCCACTAAATTTGGTGTAAATTTCACAGGGAGTTTGTGCAAACACGTCTCTTATTGAGGAAATTTGCATAATTTCTCTAACTGCTCTCAACAACCACAGCTCAGTGAGATTCCACCTTTAGGTTTATTCTGAAAATTCTCATCTTGTTCACTCTGCCAACACAAAAACACGTTGCCGTACTTTTGCTTTTGGTACAATGAAATCTTAATATCTACCGTATATACAGTAATACAAATTGTGCATGTGTATAAAATATAAAAACACTTCAATTACGTGGTTTTGAATGTTTCATAAAAACAGAAACAACATCCATTCATTTTCTTTATGTAACCAACTTTTCTGGGTCATGGAGGTCTCTGGTGTCCATATCCAGCAGTCTTTGTGTTAGAGATGGGAGACACCCTGGACAGGTCTCAAGTCCATCACAGGGACACATAGAGACAAACGAGACAAACCATTCACTCTCTCACTCACACCATGGGAGAGTTTAGTTAAGCTTGTTCACAATTCAACGATATGCATGCATCTTTTTGTATGTGGGAGGAAATCAAAATACCTGGAGAAAACCCATGGATACATAGAGTGAACATGCAACCTGCACACAGAAAGACACCTTGGAGATGATCCTGAGACCTCACTGTGCTGCATGCACAGAAACAACATGTGTTTCATACAATAAAACTTGAAAAAAAAAAAAAAACTTTTCCACCTTTGTGACATATTGTTTCCTGTACAGTCTGGAAAAAACGATTAAAACATTAGATCATGTTTGGGTTTTGTAACGTGATGCTGTGATCCCAGGTTAGCAGAAAAGAAGGTTGTAAATCGTCTTCGACATTCAGACAGTAAGTTATCTAGCCGTTTGATTTACTTTTCAAATCCATTTTGTTCTGTTCAGGTTTGTGTCTGGCGCTTAACCCAGCCCATTCATAACACAGACATACAACTACCCCTTCTGTCAATGTCAAATCACCAGTTAACCTGACATTGTGGACTGTGGGAGGAAGCTGGAGAACCCCAAGAAAACCCACACAGTAAAACACCCACACAGAGAGGCTTGCAACCAAGAATCCCTTCACCAGTTGTTCTCAGACTTTCACACACACACACACACACAGGTTTGTTTTGCTATCTTTGTGGGGCCTTTGCATTGACTTCCATTCATTTTTCATTCATTTCTATAGCCTAACCATGACCTTTATCCATAACCTAACCATTACCAGTACATACCTAACCCTAAACCTAACACATCCTCAATTCACACCTTAGTCCTAAACCTAGCCCCTAACCCACCAACGGGACTTCTTCTTATGGGGCCCGGGCTTTGGGCCCCATAAGGAGCAGTTGGTCCTCACAATGTAGTATAAGTTGGAAAAATGGGCCTCACAAAGTAGCATAAACAAGGACACACACACACACACACACACACGCACGCACACACGCACGCACGTGCACACACACACACACACACACAATAAGCTCCCTAAGTACCACCTATATGACAGTCATTATAATATAGTAGGACAAGCTTATACACTCATATGTGAAATAAATGAACAAGTTAGCTAAACCTGTTACATCAGTTGTCTCATCTAGCAAGATTAATGTTTTTCTTGAGCTCCATCAGTAATATAGCAGTCACTACTTCTTCTTCTTCTTTCAACTTTTCCCTCTTCAGGGGCCGCCACAGTGAGTCATCCTCCTCCATCTCACTCTGTCCTCTACATCCTCTGTCCTCACTCCAACTACCTCCATGTCCTCTCTAACTGCATCCATATATCTCTTCTTTGTCTTTTTCCTGCAGCTGCATTTCTAACACCCTTCTACCAGAATACCCACTGTTCCTCCTCTGGACATGTCCAAACCATCTCAGTCTGCCCTCTCTAACTTTATCTCCCAGTTGTTCAACCTGTGCTGTACCTTTGATGATCTCATTCCTAATCTTATCCATCCTTGTTACTCCCAAGGAGAACCTCAACATCTTCATTTCTGCCACTTCCAGTTCTTTCTCCTGTTTTTTTTGTCAATGCCACTGTCTACCTTACAACAGCTGGTCTCACCACTGTCTTGTAAACTTTTCCTTTGACCTTTGCTGCCACTTTTTTGTCACAAATCACTCCTGAAACTTTTCTCCATCCACTCCATCCTGCCTGGACTCTCTTTTTCACCTCTTTGCCACACTCCCTATTTTCCTGGACAGTGGACCCCAAGTACTCCAAGTCCAGCACCTTTGTGACCTCTGCTCCTTATAGCCTCACTGTTCCACCGGCCTCCCTCTCATTCACACACATGTACTCTGTCTTACTATGGATGACTTTCATTCATCTTCTTTCAAGTGCATACCGTCACCTCTTCAAGTTCTCTCCCACATGTTGCCTGTTCTCACCACAGACTACGTCATCTGCAAACATCATAGTTTGATGTTTGCATATGACATTTGCAAACAGATGATGTATGACATCATCTGTTAGTCGGTCCATTACCAGAGCAAACAAGAAGGGTGCAATCCCACCTCCACCTTGAAGCTATCTGTCACTCCTACAGCACATCTCACCACTGTCCTGCTGTCCTCATACATGTCCTGTACCAGTCTAACATACCAATACTTCTCTGTTACTCCAGATTTCTTAATACAGTACCACACCTCTTCCCTTAGCTATAGCAGTCTCTACTGCTATACAGTCTTTTCTCTGCAACACAGTTTTGTTTGAAAAATATATTGTTAATGACAATAATTTGGTTTTAGGATTCAGGAACGACGTCAGCCAACAAGAATGGTTAAAAAGTTTATTGAGAAGCAGCTGCTGGTGGAGATCTGAATCCAATGGCGGGACCAATTTGCAAAGATATGGTTAGTGAACTGAACTTTTCTGTGAATGGTCAGCTGAACAGAAAGACAGCCACTAACCTTCACAGTCAGGAGGGGGGGGGGAGTCACCTGAAGGAATTGGAAGCAATGACGTCACAGGCACTGGGTGAAACGTAGCTGCGAGGCAGAACTGAGCATTGTCAGAAGGGAAATCCAAGAACAGTGTCCAGAGGCACAGGTGGGGGTCATACACGGGGTCAGAGATCCAGATCCATATCCAAGTTATAATCCATGAAGCGTAGTCATTGGCGTAAAAAAAGGGGTCAGTACCGAGGTCAGAAAGGCAAATCCAGAACAGACACGGAGCAGGCGTGAAGTCAAGACAAGGTAGGCAAACATAACGCAGGACATCTACTACCACAAAGGGTTCAAAAATCTGGCAGGGAATCAGAGTGAGAGTGGATCTTACATAGACTGGGGCACAGGTGTAGGGCATGAGCACTGATTAATCTGAGCGTGGAGAGTGGGCATGGTAGAATGACCGTAGCAAAAACATGACATGAGGGAGCAGGATTATGACAGTTAAACCTTTTGGCAGAATTTGTCACTTTTAACAGTTGTGTTTTCTTTAAAATAATCAGCTTGTTTGTCCATTAGTTCTCCATGTTTGATTGAAGAAAATGAATTTAAAGTGCATGATAGTTTTGTACATCTGTTGCTAAGTACAGCACCACACTGCAGCCTACTCTGTCACAAAAAATAGGTACAATGAGGTAACCTGAATCAAATTTCCCTATGCTTCATGTCTTTTGTTGCTAGCAGGTTCTATAGACTTCTCTGGTGCTGCTCAAGTAGCAAGAAGCACTTTATTTT
Source organism: Nematolebias whitei (assembly GCF_014905685.2). Lineage (NCBI taxonomy): Eukaryota > Metazoa > Chordata > Actinopteri > Cyprinodontiformes > Rivulidae > Nematolebias > Nematolebias whitei. The sequence goes on from NC_056509.1 coordinate 22,537,699, forward strand.
ATTAGCCTTTGAGGCAAATTTCATTGAGATCAAATAACTCTTTTTCAAGGCGGGGCGTGGACCTGAAGGCATCCTAAACATGCATGTTTTTGGACTGTGAGAGGAAACTGGATTACTTGAAGAAAACTCATGGAAACACGAGGAAAACATGCAAACTCCACACAGACAGACCCTAGACCCAACCTGGGGCTTGAACCCAGGACCTTTTGCTGTGAGGGAATAGTGCTAATCACTATCCACTGTGCTACACTTGTTTCTGAATTTCTGCTGCCCACCCTCATTTTCCCCATGGGTTGTTAAAATATTATTTACTGTACTTCTCTTTCCAGTACTTTTCATTTGGAGCCAAAATCATACAGAGTTCAGCTGCTTCCTTTTTACTTTTTCTGTGTTTTAAGTTTTGTATGCACTTTGATTTGTATTAGCTGTATTAAAATGGTAAAATGTAAAAACTGTAACACGTTTGGAGTACCTTCAAGCAGATCTCTAGTACCACTAGTGGTACAAGTATCAGCATTTTAGAACCATGGCTCTACACCACTGATTTTACAAAGTTTAAAATGTGTTGTTTATACCCTATATGATATTTACTGTGTCTGTATTATTTTACAGTGCAAAAGTGTGTATTTTAACAACAAAAGGATGATTTTTCCCACATGTAACAGAGAAGAATCCCCTCATTTGCCTGTTCTTTGTGTAACTTGCTATAAAGTTTGTGAATTTGGATAATTCTATAAAAAATTAAAACTTCTGTGTTGTTATTTCTTTAAATACCTTGGAGAAAATGGTTGTTATTAGTTTTCCTGTTCAGATACAGACACAGAGTCATACATATTTGTACCATTCAACATCTTGAATCACTGCGCATTGAACCATAAAGGGTAATTAGTACTGACATTCCAATATTATTACACATCATTCATGTACTACTGTGTGACGTCTATTATGATGTGTTGTGTAACCCTGCTAAAGAAGTTAAGTCAAACACTGGACTGTTTTTAAAAGACTCCTTTCTATTCTGATTCCAAGATGATTTATGATTAAATCACTGTTTAATACTTAATTAATATCTTACCAACTTGCTTCTTTGTGTGTCAATGAAAAGTCCTCAGGAAGAATTGATCTGACCAATCAAAGCAGACTTAACAACATCTAGTTTTTGTCTCTTCCTAGTCCTGTTCAGGGTCATAGGAGTGGTGCCTAATTTTAAGCAGGATGGGGCTAGGTACACTGTGGACAGGCCACCAGTTGCATCTACATTCAGTTAAGAATCATTCCATGTTCTTACACATACAGTACATACAGTGGTGTTTGAAAGTTTGTGAAGCCTTTAGAATATTCTATATTTCTGCATCAATATGACCTAAAACATCATCCAAATTTCATGCAAATACTAAAAGTGGATAAAGAGAACCCAGTTAAACAAATGAGACAAAATATTAAACATGCTCATTTATTTATTGAGGAAAATGATCCATTATTATATATCTGTGATTGGTAAAAGTATGTGAACCTTTGTTTTCTGTATCTGGTCCCGCCCCCCCCCCCCCCCCCCATGCAGCAATAGGTACAACTATATGTTTCTGGTAACTGTTGATCAGTCCTGCACACCAGCCTGGAGGAATTTTAGCCCATTCCTCTGTACAGAACAACTTCAACTCTGGATGTTGGTGGTGTCCTCACATTAACTGCTGCTTAAGGTCCTTCCACAACATCTGGATCAGGACTTTGACTTGGCCATTCCAAAACATGAACTTTATTCTTCTTGAACCATTCTTTGGTTCAAGAAGAATAAAGTATCTTATCTTAGTATCTACTTTGATTCACCATTCATACTTGTGTACTGAGGATCATTGTGTCGCTGCATGACCCACCTTCTCTTCAGATTCAGTTCATGGACAGATGTTCTGACATTTTCCTTTAGAATTCTCTGATATGATTCAGAATTCATTGTTCCATCAATGATGGCAAGACGTCCTGGTCCAGATGCAGCAAAACAGGCCCAAACCATGATACTGCCACCATCATGTTTCACAGATGGGATAAGGTCCTGATGCAGGCATGAAGAGGTTTCCTTTCTCCAAACATAACACTTTTTATTTAAACCAGAAAGTTTTATTTTGGACTCATCCGTCCACAAAACATTTTTCCAACAGTCTTCTGGCTCGTCCACATGATCTTTAACAAACTGCAGATGAGCAGCAACGTTCTTTTTGGAGAGCAGTGCCTTCTCCTTCAACCCTGCCATGTACACCATTGTTGTTCAGAGTTCTCCTGATGGTGGACTCATGAACATTAACATTAAAGAGGCCTTCAGTTGTTAGAAGTTACCCTGGGGTCCTTTGTGACCTCCCTGACTATTCCATGCCTTGCTCTTGGAGTGATCTTTGTTGGTCCACCACTCCTGGGGAGGTTGCAATGGTCTTGAATTTCCTCCATTTGTCCACAATCTGTCTGACTGTGGATTGGTGGAGTCCAAACTCTTTACAGATGTTCTGTAACCTTTTCCAGCCTGATGAGCATCAACAACTCTTTTTCTGAGCTCCTCAGAAATCTCCTTTGTTCGTGCCATGATCCACTTCCACAAACATGTTGTGAAGAGCAGACTTTGATAGATCCCTGTTCTTTAAATCAAACAGGATGACCACTCACACCTGATCATATTGTCCAAAAATAACCTGGAGACAGTAATACATGCATTCATTACATCTAGGCTTGATTACTGCAATTCACTCCTGTTTGGTATCAGTCAAACCTCCATTACACGACTATAACTGGTCCAGAATGCAGCAGCCCGATTTTTAACCAGTACAGGCAAAACAGAGTACATAACACCAGTTTTGGCCTCACTGCACTGGCTACCGGTTCACTTTCAAATCCAGTTCAAAATACTCATGTATGTCTACAAATCACTGAACCTGTATGCTCCACACTGGTTTGTTGTCATTATCTGCATCGTTTTTAGGTCTATATTCTGATTTACTTCATTTTGTATTTTGCTTTGTGTGTTACCTGTTGTTCTGTCTGTTCAGCACTTTGGTTGGCCTTGTCGCTGTTTTAAGTGCTCTATAAATAAAATGGTATGGTATGGTATCATCATCCTATTGACTGAAAACACCTGACTCTAACTTGACCTTCACATTAACTCCTAATCTTAGAGGTTCGCATACTTTTACCACTCACAAATATGTAATATTGGATCATTTTCCTAAATAAATAAATGACCAAGTATAATATTTTTGTCTCATTTGTTTAACCATGTTCTCTTTCGCTACTTTTAAAACTTGTGTAAAAATCTGATGATGTTCTAGGTCAAAGTTATCCAGAATTATAGACAATTATCAAGGCTTCACAAACTTTTAAGCACCACTGTATGGTTTTTGGACTACTGGAGGAAACTTGAGTACTGGGAGGAAAAAACTATGTCTGCACAGAAAAAGAAAAACTTTAGCCAAGATTCAAGCCCACATTCTTCATGTGAGACTACAGTTCTAAGCACCTGCACTGTTATGCTGCAACAAGAGGTTTTGTTTTTTTACACACATGCAAATAACACACTAGAGACCCCTTTACCTATGTGGCGTGCAAAGCTTTGTAAATTTAATATTAACAACAGTAAAGCCAATGCCAATTTACTCTGATAAAAATCTTTGCACAGTCTAAATCTGTGAAATTAAGTCAGCGAACATATGCAAAATTGACACTAGCGATAAGCAAATATTAAAATGAAACTCAGCTTTTGTTAAACCAATACTAATCATCTCACATAATTTTTTTTACATTACTGTGTGCACCTTTATTTTTATAACAAAACATTGCATTGTAATAATAAAAATCTTCTGTCCAAATCTGAGGAAGACGAACAACTTGTGCAAAAAAACCTGATAAACCAAAGAATCTGGCCATTCAACTGATTTGATGTATTCTTATGAAGTTTTTTTTTTTTACGTATTCAAAATAGATAAAAGAAAAATGATGATGAACTCAGAACATGAGTGCTGCCAGAATGATAATATATTCAAAATAATGGCAGGGGGAGACAGAGAGAGAGAGAGCTCCCTAATGGCAACGTTCAGGAGGCGAGCATTGTAAAGAACTGCGACAGGGCTGACTTGTGCAATGAATTTACTGGCCAGCAACTCCCACTCTTTTCCTCACTATCTGAGAGGAGGTGGTTCCTACACATTGTGTTCCCAGTATAGTTTTGTCACACACTCCCACAAACCGTCTGTTAGCATTTAGGAGAGGGGGCTCCAGAGAGGCTCTAGATTTGTGGAGCCACTGGATCAGAACTGAAGGAAAAGCTCTGAACATTAAGAACCAGTCCAGACTTCGGTTAAAACTAATGGGGCGCAACTTTGAACGATCTTCTCTTTGCCCTTTGAGGGGAGCTTTATTAAAGGGATATTTCATCCAAACATTGGGGATGGGGGTGCATCCTCATGATTTTGACTGACAGCATCTTTCAGATTTAGGGAGACCATAGTCGGAAAAAAAAAAAAAAAAAAAAAAGCAGAGGTCAGACACACTGTGAGGATTTCTTTCTTCTGCAGCGCCCGTTTTTTACCGCCTGGATCAAAATGCCTTTTGTTTTCTAACGGGACTTTAATGCGAAGATCACATGTTGTTGTTTGAAAAAAAAAAGAAAAAAAGATTGAAACGCATTCATAAGCATCCTTCTTGAATGTGAATCATCTCATTACCAGGCATTCTCACACTGAGATAATGTGAAGCATAATGTGTTTTATATCATCGTGGTATGAAGCGGGGCCAGCAGTGCACTGTGTAAAATCCCCCTTCAGTGGCATTATTTTGGTCGTCAGAAGCATAAATTTGGATGTGAGAAACATCAAAGCCCCCATATAAATGCCTTTCTCTTCATGTTGTCATCCTATCTTTGAATCACTCCCCCTCCCCCCCGAGGGCCATGGTTATTTACATTTTCAAATCTGCATTTTTCATATAGATCTGTCTGCTTCTGATTTTAATATCAGTGATGTTTCCCACGACACCTTTTGTTTTATTATGCATTATGAATTTCTTCCCCTCTCGCTCCTCCCTTTGCTCTCCTTCCCTCTCTCTGTCGCGCCTCCATCTTTTTTCTAATCCCTATCCCCCCACACTAGGCTTATGAGTCCCAGTGTTTTATCATGGGGAGAGAGATTTATCATTTCAATCTCATTTCAATAAATAAAATAATCTCTCTTCTCCCGTACGTGACAGCAGCTAATAGTATTTTGTTATCGTGGAGTGAAACTTTGGAGACTTAGTGCTCCGGCTGAAATGCTTTGCATTCTGCATACAGTGGCATCGAGCTGCATCGAGAGAAATACCCATGCACAAGTACATTTAAAGTCACGTTGCTCATACTTGATTAAAGCGAGGCATGGTGTTAACACGTTTTATTTGATGATCGTATGGACATAACGCTGCAAAACGCTTCATGTATTTGTCTTCGGTTACATTGTCACTCGGAGGTTAAACCCAACATCGTGTCAGGTGTTTGTTTTTTTTAAACGAACAACGCACCTATTGGGGTTGCTTCCCATTCCACTCGCAGTATAGGAAGCCTCTTGTAGGAATTGAATCCCTCTTAAAAAGCTACTGGGCTACACTCGTGTATGCTTTTATCTTTCAGCCAGGATATGTTCTTAAAGCACGGTCTGTCAGATCCGCCTGCAACCGTGGTGTGTGGAAGAACAAGAGCAGCCATCAAGACGACAGTTTTATTTTAATTGCTATCTCCCTTTCCCTCCCGGTCCTTCATTTTCCCTTACCCCTGGAGCAAATCAACAGAAAAAATGTAAAAGGACTGACAGGAAAACAATTGCGTTTCAAATTGAACTCCCTGCAGAGTGTGTTCACTTCCTTAACCTGACATCCCTCCCTTTCCCCACACATGGCAGAGGAGAAGGCAACCACACTAAAGCCTGAAGAGAGGAGAGGAAGGGAGGGGGGGGGGACCGTCCTTTTGAATATGTGTTTTCTGTTTATCATTAGCTGACTGGGTGCTTCATCATTCGGCGAAAATCCCTATCTGCTGAACATAAGGCCGAGAGACAGCGGGGAATCAATCTTTTGTGCTTGGGCAGATAAACACAGGACGCAATCAGGGGGAGACGGAGCGACGGAGCAGGCCGCGGGACTCACGCCGCCGGTGATGGATGGCGGAAGTGAAAGTGTCAGGATGGCATTATGCAAATGGGGGAGGCATCCGAGCATCGCCCCGGTGATTATGGGAGATGGGAGAGCAGCCTGTGGTCCCCCTGGCACCGAGGCAGCCATTTTGGGGGGCTCGTTGTCTCCTGCTTGAGCTGGGGAGGAAAGAAGGGGTGGGTGAGAGGGAAGGAGGAGATGAAGGAGGAGAGGGGAGGGAAGAACGTGTCATGGTATCATTCCCTCACACGCCGCCTCACCATTACCCCCCACCCGAAAATAAAAAAAGGGGAGGAATAAGTCTATAAGCAGAGTGAGAGGCATCTGTGTCATTTACTGAAACAAATGATCAGCCTTCTCTTGTCTGTGGGCTTTGAATGAGGAGGGTGAGGCAGCCCAGAGATAGAGACAGAACACTGATGGAACAATCAAGAATAATGAACCTGAACTGGACAGAAAGAAGAGCCGGTCGGGGCGATTTCGACAACCGCCGTGTTTTTTAACGCAGAATGGGAAAAGCGACTGCAGGCAGCGGCTCTCAGAGGCCGGCGTGACCCCCGGGTACAATGGCATCCATCCTGACTGTGTCACGTTGACAGACACACACGCGCGCACACACCAATCTCAATGACAAGCGAGCAGGACACACACTTTCACAGTAATGACCAAGGATGCAGCTTGTATTCAAATGAGGGTTGAAGTGAGAGCAAGGCAGATACTTCAGGGAGCAGCCCAGCCCAGAGGGGAGATCCAGCTCCAGTCCCTGCTGTGCCATTACAGTAAGATTGGATGAAGATGGAAACATGGAAAATATGATGGTGTGTGTGAGAGAGGATGAGGACGGAGCAAGGAGACCGATGATCTATGCCTGTGCACGTGTGTTTGAAGGGGAAGCAGAATTAGTACCTCTACAGGCAAACAAGGCCATTTTGCACCCATTTACACAAGAACGAGTGCAACGAACACCTGCCAGGTTAACGGAGTCGTTGTTTTGATATTTGCAACTTGTCTTCCATTTCCAATCTTTAAAATCTGCTCCTGTAGTCAGATCAAATCGCCGTCCCTGCTGAGACAAAGCAGGCTGAGGTGCCCGTCCTTCGCCTCTAACTTTACCACTCGCCACAACGCGCAGACAATACCACTCCGTTCTGCCTGATTGGATCCATTTGCATTGGACACCTCCTCTGCATATTGATTGATGGGTTTAATCAGCGAATCAGGGGGAGCGCTCAGACATCAATCTCTGTCAGGCCCTTACCTTTTTCCAAGCCTGTGATTCCCTGCTAGGACTCATCAAGGGAAGCAAGTTTAGCGGTCCCCTTTAAAGAGGGAGGGAGTCGGAACTGAGGCAAAATGAAAGGTGTGAAAAAAAAATGAAGAAAGGCATGTTGGGGGGAGTGGAAGGACAGAGGATTAGAAAAGAAAAAAAAAATTGAGGGAGATTTTTCTGACTGGTCGTTATGAAAATAGATCAGGTGTGGCATAAAGAAAGACTGTCCAGCAGTGTGAATCCATATGGAAGATTTAAACTGGAACCACATGCAGATTTGTACCGGTAATGCATGTCCAGTAAGACAGAAAATGTATGCATCAGGTACAACAGTTTAGACAGTGCTGTGTGATTATTCACTGTTACACCTGTTCACTCCTATAAATCACATGACTCAAAGTCAGCCATGTTGTGTAAACCTCAAACAGATAGATCTGATCATACATCCATCATCTTTTACCCGCTTCTTCCTTTTCAAGTCACGGGGGGTCACTGGTGTCCATGTCCAGCTATTACTATGCAAGAGGCAGAGGACACCCTGGACAGGTCTCCAGTCCATCACAGGGACACATAGAGACAAACAACCATTCACTCTCTCACTCACACCTAGGGACAATTTAGAGTTACCAATCAGCCTAACGTGCATGTTTTTGGTCTGTGGGAGGAAACTGGAGTACCCAGAGAAAACCCACGCATGCACGGAGAGAACATGCAAACTCCACCCAGAAAGGCCCTCCAGGATTCGATCCGACAACCTTCTCACCAAGAGGTGGCAGCGCTACCAATTGTGCCGCCCTAGTTCTGGTCTTTCAAAGGGTTATTCTGTGGGAAAGTGTATGAATAATCAATATCTTGTTAGATAGCTTTTAAAGTGTAATTCTGACCAGACTGACAGATTATTGGCAAGTCCAACAGCAACCAAGGCAAAAGAGGATTCTTGTTCTCTTTTAAACAACTCCAATCCAAAATGATAAAGAATAGCAAAGAGATTTTTTTAATATAAACATTTACACTAGGGATGCAAGATGTTGGATTTTTGGCCAATATCCAATATAATGATATGTCAGAACTTATTTGGCTGATAACCGATACCAATACAGATAATTTTCCCCTAGACCTACTTACAGAGACTACATAGCTTTCTCTGCTGTGGGATTAAAATACTACATTATTCTTCATGGTCTTTGTCAATTTGGCCTGCTACCAAATGCAGATGCTAGAAAGGGGGCTGAAAATGATGTAACACTATATAAATATCTATATATATATATACACGTATATATATTTAAAAAAAACAGTGCCCTTTATATCGGTGAGTTATTTTGATGGAATGATCGATATCCGATATTTAACTTTATCGCTAATATCGGCCAATACCATGCTGATAATATTGTGCATCCCTAATTTGCACCCATGTTAAGTTTATATTACACTATTAACATGGGTGTAGAAGTTAACTGCAAACACAAATGACAGCAGAAGCTCAACAGTTTTGGCAAATATATGTATTATTTCTGTTGAATTAATACAAAAATGACAGAGGTGTATAGGTTTTACACTGTGTTAGTATAAAAATGCTATACTTTAAAAGTTTTTAATGCATTAGCATAAACCACCACAAAGCTGCTGAGATTAGCTTTGTTTTAAAATGTCTGCGTTCCACTATGGTCAAAGCCCGGCTGGGACTCATCAATAGCTCATCGGTATGATAAAAATTCTTTTTGTCTATTTGCTTTTTTTTTTCTTGCTTTTTTTTCCACGTTGCAAGGCTACTGGTGTCTATCTCTAGCAGTCACCATGCAAGAGGTAGGGTACGCACTGGACAGGTCATTAGTCAATCACAGGACAAACAAGACAGACAATCACACAGTTGCCGATTAACAAGCACATTTTTGGATTGTGAGGGGAAACCAAAGTACCTGGAGAAAATACACTCATGCACAGGACAACAAACTCCATACAGGCCGTGCTGATGACCCTGCGACCTGAAACATTTTAATTTGTATTGCATGACAGGTGAAAACCCATTTTGCACTGTGCTGAACAAACAGCAAGTGCAACACAATGCTACGCTCAGCGCGGAAGTAAATTTTGTTTGATCTTAGACTGTGTAGCATTGTGACATACACTCATGTTACCAATAACATTGGCGTCAGAAGCATTTATAATGTGTGTGTGTGTGTGGGGGGGGGGGGGGGGGGACACACTGGGGGGGTGGGTGTCCTTCCCCAGGAAATTTTGAATAAAGTAGATGCCATTTCCTGCATTCTGGTGTATTTTAACAGGTTATTAAACATCTACGTTTACCTACATGAGTTAACACTTGATTTAGTAACTACTGTAGAGAGCAACAAGAAGTAGTCTGACCAACAGCCCTCCTTGTGTGAATAGAGTACGCTCCACTTCGGAGTGTGTGGACACTGCCCACACTATCATAGTGCTAAGCTAGCAGCGCGTAATACAGACACGGTAGTTAAGATGCTACAGACGTAGCAGTCCGATTCTCTCACGCGTCCTATGCCCCTCCAGCCCGGTCAACAGCTGCCGGCACTAACCTAGCGCTAAGCTAGGGTGCAACACAGAGGTGTCTCCCCCTCCTCCCCCGTGAGCGCTCTGCCACCTGACCTAGAGGAAAACACTGCATGCAGCATGGTGAGTTGTTGTAGGTAACCAGGAAAACCTGGAGTGGATTATTAGTGATTTGAATATTCTCCCATTAATCAAGTGGAATGGATTCGTTTACAAAGAAATAGAAACAGCGCTGGGTGAACTAATATTTCATGATAAATGGGGGAGGGGGGTCTAAACAAATATTTTTTAAATGTGAGGGAGACATGTCCCCATCACATATAATTGACTGGCCTATGGCCAATGGGCACATCACACTGCTCCCTGCAATGGCCAAAAGTAGCAGGGCACTGTGGGAAGGGAGATCCTTTATTACATAACTCACTATTCTCTCCACACACATACACACAGTGCCACTGCTGCTTCTCTCTTTTTCTGCTCACAAGGACATGCAGTGTTAAAAATATTTAAGCCATACGGATGCTTGATTTTAGTGGACAGTAATTTTTAAAACACTTCCTATTTTGAACCGAACCCCCCGGCTATCAGCTTTGGAACAGTTAGTTCACCTCGCTCAGCATTAGGCTCAGCGCACACTGCTCTGGGTCTGAAAGCTCCATATTCCTCCAAACTGAGGTGATCCAGTGGGCTTTCTGCAGCAGGTTAGATGTTAATTATTCAAAACCCATCCAGAGAGCACTTCTTCAAAAAAAATGTTTTTTGACCTCAAGTTGAAGGCAAGTTTTGTCTCTTTCCTTTCACACGAAACTTCCCTTTGTCTCCAGCCAAACTTTTCAGAAGTGACAGCAGATGACAAAACCTAATTGGAAAGAACCAACAGAGTCTTCGAAATGCTCCTCTTCCTGTCTAATTTCACAGGTCCTACAACAGGTGTAGCTGTCACAGTCACAGGATCAATAGAAAAGGTTGGAAAACAGCCCGTTCACTCCTCCACGAGCTGTTTGTGTCTGTGTGCGTGTGTGGTTCTTTGCCTGCACAATTGTATATATAGAAAGTGTTAATTGAGTTGTGATTGCCTTTGTGTGCCTCATCAGGGGATGTACAAGACCCCCCTTCACCCCTTCCCATGTCAGTGTGAGCGTACCTGCGACATGTCGAGCTGACAGACGTTTCGTTTCCTTCTCACTCGATAATTACTGTAATACAAATTCAATTAAAAGTAAGCAGCTCAAAAGAAAAGAGGAATTAAAATGTGAATAAAAACAGAGATCTGAGAATACATATTTTTACAGATGTGTGCTCGAGTGGAGGAGATGTGCTCGAGTTCGTCTGATTCTCGTGTCAAAGGAGACGGTTTTACAAAGCAGCGTGTTTTGTTAACTGTGGAGTCTGATGTGTTGCTTTTTAAAGCTGTGCAAGTTTTATGTCATTTTACCAGAATCTGTTAGTTGACAAAAATACTTGGAATCGCTGAATAAAAGCCTCCCTGTTTGTCACAAACACTCAGCCTCTATTATGAGCGCAGCATTGAGAATGATGGCGACCAGCTATATGTCATGCAACGGCAGCGCACACGAGTAAAGACGCTAAATGAACTCAATTCTTCTGTATTTCAACATTTACTCAGGGAAGAGATTTGTTGTTGTTGTTTCCTTTTATTTTAAGATCTTCTGTTAAACTCAGTTACTTCCTGCGTGAACTTGGCCTTGATGGAAAGAGGCCCCATAATTCAGTTCTGGAGTTTGAGGGAGGGGAAAAAAAAGGAAATATATTGCAACATGGCTCGTTTTTTGGAGGAAGAAACTTTTAATACCCACAGCTCTTAATGACGGCACTGCAATTAGAGTGGCTGCATTTTTGCTCTAGCCGCGAGTCAAAGGAAAACAAATAAAGCAGCTCGATTTAGAAACCTTATTAGACTTTGAGTCCCTGAGCAATTAAAGTATTACAGCTGAAGTGCTTCTGTGAACCCACCGATGGAAAGCATTTATAGGTGGTCTTTACTTTACTGGTGGTCCGTTACTGGGCTTTTTAAAATTGTATTTATTTCTTATTTGTGGCATTCAGGGCTGCAGACGCTCGAGTGTTTATATGCAAGTGTGTTGTGAAAAGGTATTGGACAATGAAAGCTCTTGAAACTACAGTCTTTCAAGGGTAAATTATGCACGCAGAAACTTTTTATGGCCTCCGCTTTACTTTTCATACTGTTTATGGCAAAACATTGCGATGCTTGTCACAGATTTCCAAACCCAAGTGTAATTATTTAGGACTTAATTCCAATGAGAAAAATGATTAAAACGAAACACATCTCATCTCTTTTATCATTCATTCTTTAATCTCCTTGCCGCAGTGTTTGCCCCACGCAGTGTCTAAATTGGCTTGGCTGTGATGATGCCCTTTGCAATGCAATCTCTCCAATTTGATGCCTTATCAAATTACTAACCCAGAGGAAATTAATGGCATCATCTATGTCACGGCATTGATGTAGTTTCACTTAGCCCGAAACACTGAGGTCCTAATTGAAAGATTAGATTCCTTTAGATTTTCTATCCATCTTTAGACTAATTACAATTGAAGAGGAAAACCGGCTGCCCTGCGTGTCAATTTAACAAATAAAATCCAGGTAAAGATTATACAAAAAAAAAAGATGTTTCAGTCGCACTGAATTTAATAAAACGTTCATGTAATTGGCCGTAATTGGAGACGAAGCGCTCTGCAGACAGGCAGCATGTCATTTTCTAAGACATGTTTTGTTTTAATTGCTTGTGATGCATTTTGGAAATGCTAAAAACATGTGACAACATTAACAGCAATGAACTAGAAACCTGAAGTGCCACTAGGGGGGGCGGTGATGCTTTTTGGGGCTGAGCATTAGAAAGGCATTGAAATCTTTTCCTCTCATTCACACAAACAGGCAGAGAGGAGAAAAAGGGGGTGGGGGTGAGGGGGGTTGATGGAGGGGAACAAGGGAAAAAAAGCAGAAAAGTGTGATCATGTGACTAACTGCTGTCACCACTCACATTGCTAATAACATAATCCCCCCGTGACCCCTCTTGGGCCTTTTCTTACACCTTCACTTCGGCCACCTCTGACCACCGTTCCTCCCTTCTGATCGCTCAGCGAGAGTCCCCCCCCCACCCACACACACACACACACACACACACACACACTATAATTGACTAATGACCCCATATCAATATTTGACTGTGGTCACAGGCTTTCAGTACTGTTGTAATTTAAAGTGGATTAGTGTTCGCCTCAGCACGTTTCTTTTGGCAGCCAGCCAGTGGGACGAGCTTTTGATAACAGGTTTCTTCTTGTGTGAGTGTGTGTTTCCAGAGTAAGTGTGTGTGCATGTATGTGTGTGTGTGTGTGTGTGTGTGTGTGTGTGTGTGTGTGTGTGTGT
>NC_056509.1:22551069-22638736 GCF_014905685.2 Nematolebias whitei
GTGTGTGTGTGTGTGTGTGTGTGTGTGTGTGTGTGTGTGTGTGTGTGCATACCTGTCTTGATGTGAACTATATAAGCTGCCCATTGCCCCACGGGACTAAGACACCAAAGGAACAAAAAAAAAAGCTGCAGTGTTTCCTGATGAGGAGATGTGTGTGTGTGTGTGTGTGTGTGTGTGTGTGTGGGTGGGGGGGTGGGGGTGTTGCGGTCACAGGTTGACTAACTAACTGCCTGAGCTCGTTCCTGAGAAATGCTGTGGTCCCAGCCCAAGTACTTTTGCTACTCACGGTTTACAGCACTACATAAATACCTGGGAAGAAAAAGAAAAAACAATCAGGCAGATTTTCTTTTTTTTTTTTTTCTAACAACATATTAAGAGAACGACACAATATTTTTTTCTAATGTTTAATCTGTGGTTTTAAAGTTTTTTTTTAATTCTCATGTAAAAACAAAGCATTAGTATTCTTAATATCATATTCTTAAAACACATTTGGAACCCACTTAAAGTCTCATCATGAGTTCTGATTAACTGATAGTTTCTTGCTTCATTTAACAACCTAAACTCTGTTAAGATTTATAGACTTTCTTGAGTCTTGTTTCATGTCTGCAGTGCTGGTCTGGACTTGTCAGGATACACTGTCTGCCTCTTCTGCTGCACTAAACAAACCGTACAGCAGAACTATGGCAGTGAGACACACAGACAAGACAAACAGAAAAAAAAAAAGACTGTGTCTTACCTTGTCCCTGTGCCGGCGCTCTCTGTATGCAGAGTGCACAGGCGGTGTTTATCTCGGTTGCTGGTGGAATGTTTATGTAAGTGAACGCCGCGATGATCGAGTTGAAACCGCGGAAGGATAATTAAAACATGTTGATCCCTTCAGTCATGGGAATAGGGCAGATTTAATAATGATACACTTACCACATTCGTGGACTTGCGCGCGCAGCTTAGAAATGGCAACATTGCTCGAAATCATTGGTTAGGTTGTCATTTACCTGCGGGCCCGTGCCAGCATGAGTGGTCTTTCATGTAAATGAATTTGTCTGGAGAATGAGAGAAATGAGACGCAGAGTGAAGAGTGTGAGATAGAATTAATAGCTTCGGGTCATGGGGGATAATGATTTCTTCATGGACCGAGTCAAAGTCGAATGGCCCGGGCATCTCGTTTGGTTCTTTGAAAGAGGAATGAATGAAAGGGTGAACATTACATTGAACGGGGAGGTCATTTACAGAATATGTAAATGCATTTGGGTTTATGACAGGGTGTACACGCCAATAACGCCTCCAAATGACCCACTTTGTATTCACGCAATGCAAATTTGCCAGTACGTCGTTAAGTCTCGCTGACTGAGTGGTGCTCCCATATGTTGAACAAGAGAACGTATCATTTGTGCATGATATCAAAATATTATGACATGCAAGGATTAAAAGACAGGGTGTTTTCCCCCCCTCTGCATTATCAGTCTAACTGGTCAAGTTCAGACATAAACTTCCCAAACAGCCATAAAACTACCCCTCTGGTATTAACTGTAAATTCACACAAATAAAAGTTGCAGGTGGTTCGGAGGCTGCGTCAAACGCCACCGGTCAATGTCTTTGCATGTCTATTGTGAAGTAAACCACCATGGACACATGTGAACATAAAAGGCACTCTTAACCACCCCCCTAAACTTAAAAGAACCCTGTGGGGGGTTGAGCAAGAGGGAGCAAGAAGCAGACAAGAAAAAAACGGCCCTGGCCAGGGCCTAATGGTGGGAACAGTGCGGAGGTGAAGCCGTCTTTTTGTCTGTCTCATATAAAGGAGATTGTAGAGAGGCAGCGTGCGTTTTTGTTCCACGGAGGGCCATCCAGGCTGCAGGCCATGCTTGTTCTGGGCTGTGTTGTTCTGGTGAGGGGGTGCAGGAGTGTGGACACAGGCAAAGGGGACAGAGTTACTTGCTTCAGGGAGAGAAATATGTTATTGTGAGAATGCTGGAAGAAGGACAGCAGATCATCTGTCTCCGAGGAGAGGAAAAAAATTAAAGAGGGGGGTAAGACGGGGGCAATAGAAAGAAACAGATGGACTGGGGGTAGACAGTGAGACAGAAAAAGATTTTAAAAAAGGAAAGGTGTGAAGGTGCTTTATGGGGTGCTTAATGGCTCATGTATCTGTGCTGCTCTAATTTCAGAACATTCATTGTGATTTTATAAACTGAACCCCTCTGTTTTTCTGATTTGAGATTAACTAAAATTAGTTCACATCTACTAAAGAGGCATTCTGTGGAATATTTATGACCAAGTATTACCTTACCTGCTGTAAATAGCTCTTTGAATGATCTTGGTTTGGAAGTTGAGTTTATTTCTGACCAGACTGATGAGACAACTGCTAGTCAGTGTTGGACCAAAAACCAAATTCGATCCCTGTTAATTCTATATATAACAAAACAGTTCATGTAAATTCTGTTAAAAAATTAACTTTTATACCAACATCAATTTTTCAACAATGAGTTATTCCAGGGGTGGACAAACTTTCGGACTCATGGGCCACACTGAGTTCTAAAATTGGAGCGAAGGGCCGGGCCAGGAACAGATAGATGGAGTGTTTGTGTGATGTTACACCCCTGAGCAATAACAGCCACCAGGAAGCAATTAATTATGGGCGATTCCACCTTCTGCACCACTCAAGCAGCCACTAAGTCAGGATTATATGATAGAATGGTGATTTTATTTAGAATAGTGAAATTATTGACTTTGTGGAGTCTTACCAACTTTAGGCCCAAACAGCAAACAAAACAAACCACTGTATTTTCTCTTACCTGAAGAAAAATAAAATTCACCAAACCACAAGTCTCTTACCTCACTATGCTAATGGAATACAGGAGAAAAGTCAAAATAAAGTGGCAGCTCACCTCTACAAACGCCTCACAAAACTTTTTACAACTACAGGATCTAAAGTTGATGACAGGTCAGCTGTGGCAGGTTGGGAATGGAAGCAGATGTCATCCTCCTGCAGCTCATCTATGCAGCATCACAGCAGAGTACCTGGACAATAATTCACACGTTTTTTGTCTTTCACATTTAAAAAAAAAATTTCACACACAATTAACAGTTTCACACACGTACGTACAAAGCATGACTTACAGCGATTCCTGATGGATGAAAAATAACATCCTGGTCGAGGTTTTCCTTCCACTTTATCCTGGATTCTTGTCAGCAGCCCAACATGTTTTCCACTTAAATTTGGTGATCTGTCTGTTGTGACATTGTCAACTTTACTCCACAGTAGCTTCATTTTGTCATGACAGCAGACCATTATAAAAATCCTCTCCCCGTGTTTTTCCTTTCAGCGACTCCAGGGCAAGGGCGTCAAACAAAAGACATTTCAACTTTATTACACCTGAACACACAGTGTCTCTTACACCTGCAGCATCTTACAGCATCACAGTTACTGCTAAGCTAACATCCCACCCCCCACCCCCACCCCCCGGTCAACAACTGCCCACACTAAGCGCATTAAACTGGCAAGCAAGTAACACAAAGGTGTCTCCATCATCTCCACCTGTGCGCGTTTATGAGACTCACAGGAGAAACAGTGCAGGCAGCTGTGTTTAGAGTTGGAGGTAACCAGGAAAACCTGGAGTGGAGTTTTAGTGGCTTGAGTATTCTCCTTTTAATCAAGTGGAATGGATTCATTCACAAAGAAAGAGAAACTGCACCGCCTGAACTAATGTTTTATAGTAAAAGTGTGTGTGTGTGTGTGTGTGTGTGTGGGGGGGGGGGGTCCAAATGAAAATTTTTTGAATGTGGGGGGACTTGTCCCCTTCACATATAATGGTTGCGACGCCTATGCGCCAGGGTCAAAAACACCTCCATTATCTCAAAACTGTTGTTAATCCCGCAGATAAAAAAAAAAAAAAGGAAATGAGCAGTGTCCTTTATTACTTTCATCCAGTAAATCATAAATTAAAGGACTCTCTCTGCCTTTTAGCTTATTTTGCTGCCTAAATCTTGGTCAATCAGTTCCACAAGGTGAGTCACCGTCCCACGTAATAAACTGATTTTTTTCTAACTTATCTTGGCCAATTTTTGGTGGGCCAATTTCAGTGGGCCAATTAAAAAGCCCAACGGGTAGTATATGGCACGCGGGCCAGGGTTTGCCCATGCCTGGGTTATTCCATCAGAAAATACATGATATTCCTGTCTGGTGTCTCAATGTGCACCAAAAGTGCTATAGTTCAGTAGCTGCTGTTGGCGCTATTTGCCTTTGCCAATAACAACATAATTTTATATAAACAACCATGCCATGTTAAGGTTCATAAAATTTGAACTGCCAAGAAATTTTGAGATTGAAGTTAGTGTAAGATGGTAGCAGTCAATGTTGGTCTTGACTCGCTTGGAATAGCTGTCACTTTGTCGATCTGGCAAAAATTAAACTCAAGTTCTCTGGCATAAGATCATTCACAGAGCTATCTCCATCCATCCAACCATCCATCCATTATCGGCTGCTTGTTTCAGATTCGAGTTGAGGGGGCAGCAGCTTGAGAAGGGAAGTCCAGACACCTCTTTCCACAGCCACCTCTTCCAGCTCTTCTGGGAGGACCCTAAGGCATTTCCAGGCCAACCAATAGATGTAGTCTCTCCAGTGTGTCCTGGTTCTTCCCCGGAGTCTCCTCCCAGTCAGACATGCCCGAAGCACCTCCCTAGGGAGGTGCCCAGTAAGTATCCTTAGAGAAGCCTGAATCACCTCAACTGGCTCCTTCCAGTGTGGAGGAGCAGCGGATCTACTCCGAATCTCTCCCAGATAACTGAACTTCTCACCCTATCTCTAAGGGAGAGTCCATCTACCATGCAGAGGAAACTCATTTCAACTGCTGTATCTGTAATTGCATTCTTTCAGTCACTACCCAAAGTTCATTACCATTGGTGAGGGTAGTAATATAGACTAACCAGTAAACAGAGAGCTTTGCCTTACAGCTCAGCTCACTCTTCACCACAACGGACCAGCACAGAGTCCGCAATACTACAGAAGCTGCACCAGTCATTCTGTTGAACTCATGCTCCATTCTTCCCTCACATGTGAACAAAATACTGAGATATTTGAACTCCTCCACTTGAGGCAGAACCTCACTCTTGACCCAAGATAGCAATCCACCATTTTCAGACAGATGACACTCTCCTGCTGATTCTCATCCCAGCTGTTTCATGCTCGGCTGAAAACCACTCCAGTGAGAGCTGAAGATCATGGCATGATGATGCAAACAGGTCCACATAATCTGCAAATAGCAGAAAAGGAATCCTGAGACCAATGTACCAGACTCCCTCCAACCCCTGGCTGCACTGAGAAATTCTGTCCAAAATGTTATGAACAGAATCAATGACAATGGGCAGCCCTGCCAGAGTCCAACTCCCACCCTGAAGGGGTCCGACTTACTACCAGCAATGTGAACCAAACTATCGCACTGCTTGTATAGGGACCAAACATCCCATAACAACAGGCCCCCAATCCCATAATGACAGAACACCCCCCCCCCCCCCCCCCCCACACACACACACACACACAGTGTACCTCAAGGAACACGGTCAAAAGCCTTCTTCAAGTCCACAAAATACAAGCAGACTGGATGGGCAAACTCCCATGACCCCTCGAGGACCCTAGTGGGGGTAAAGAGCTGATCTAGTGTTCCACAGCCAGTATGGAACTCGCAATGTTTCTCTTGGATCTGAAGTTTGACCAATGATCTGACTCACTTCTCCAGTACCCCTGAATAGACCTTACCAGGGAGGCTAAAGATAGTGATACCCCTATAATTGGAGCACACCCTCTGGTCCCCCTTTTTGAAGAGGGCAGCCACCATGCCAGTCTGACAATCCAGTGGCACTGCCCCCGATAGCCACACAATTTTGAAAAGGCGTATCAACCAAGACAGCACCACAACATTCAGATCCTTAAGGAAATCACGGCGAATCTCATCTACCCCCAGAGCCCTGCTGCCGCGGAACTTTTTAACTATCTTGGCAACCTCAGCCACATTTATGGACAGACCAACCCCAAAATCCTCAAACTCAGCTTTCTTCATGGAAGATGTACCAGTGGGTTTGAGAAGGTCCAAGAAGCCTTCCTTCCACCTTTCAACGATATCACTGGTTGAGGTCAACAGCACCCCACCTTCACTTAACACAGTGTTAGTAAAGCATTGCTTTCCCCTCCTCAGCCACCTGATGGTTTCCCAGAATCTCCTTGGAGTCGACTGAGAGTCTCTAACCAAGGCCTCACTGAACTCCTCACACATCCGAGCTTACTCCTCAGCTGTCTCCAGAGTCCCACCAGCTAACAAGGCCAAATAGGACTCCTTCTTCAGCTTGAAAGCCTCCCTAACCCAGGGTGTCCACCACCTAGTTCAAGGACTGACATCACGAGAAGCACACACAACCTTGCAGCAGCAGCTAAGGCCTCAACAACTGAGGCACAGAACATGGACAACTCAAACTCATTTTTTTCTGCCTCAGCTGGGATATGGTTAAAGCTCTCTTAGAGGTGTGAGTTGAAGATCTTTCTGATGGGTTCTTCTGCCAGGTGTTCCCAGCAAACTATTCCAACATGTTTGGGTCTACCAAGTCTGTCCGTCATCTTCGCCAGCCATCGGACTCAATTCACTATCAGATGATGATCATCTCAGCTCCTCTCTTCACTTGAATGGCCTAAACAAATGGCTGCAAATCAGATGACGGGACTACAAAGTCAATCATTGATCTATGACCTAGGGTGTCCTGGTGCCAAGTGCATCTATGGACACCCTTATATTTGAATATGATGTCCGTGATGGACAGACTATGACTAGCACAGAAGTTGAACAACAGAACACCGCTTGGGTTCAGATCAAAGAGGCCATTCCTCCCAGTCATGCCCCTCCAGGTCATGCTGACATTACCCAGATGGGCATTGAAGTCCCCCAGCAGAATAAAGGAGTCATCAGCTGGACCACCTTCAGCACCCCTGTCAAGAACTCCAAGAAGGCCAGATACTCTGAACTGCCATTTGGCGCATAGGCACAAACAACAGAGTCTGTCTCTCTCCCCCCCCCCCCCCCCCCCCCCCAACCCCCCACCCCCATCCAAAGGCACAGGGAAGCCACCCTCTCATCCCCTGGGAAAAACCAGCTCTGCGCCTCTCACCAAGAACAACTCCAGAGTGGAATGAAGTCCAGCCCCTCTCAAGGAAATTGGTTCTGGAGCCCCATGCTGTGCATTGAAGTGAGACCAACTTTATCTAGTCAGTACCTCTCAACCCCATGCACAAGCTCAGGTTCCTTCCCTGCCTGAACGGGCCCCATGGGTAGAGACCGGTCACCAAGCACTCACCAACGAGTCCCTCCCCCAAGCCTGGCTCCAAGGTGGGGCCCCAGTAATCCAGGTCAGGGCAAGAGATACTGAGCTCCTTGTTTTCTTTTGTCCATAAGCCTTTGGAATCACTTTTTGTCTGGCCTGTCACCTAGAACCAATTTGCCTTGAGAGACCCTATCAGGGGCAATTACAATTGCCCCCAACAGTATAGCACCTAGGATCATTCAGGCGCACAAATTCCTCAACCACGATAAGGTGGCAATCCAAGGAGGAGCTTCTTCTTTGATATATCTTCTTTCAGAAGGTAAATCAAAATATTTCAGCAAGAATAAATGTGACATGAAATTGATGGTGGTCTTTAAATTGCAGTTCACATAAACTGCTACAAAATATTTGAGAATGGAACTGTTTTAAGACAGCAGCAGCCTGATTAGCTGTTTGCTCTGAAATTGAGACATAATTCAACTCTGTTTCTCCAAACTGGGGTCAAAGGAAGAGTTATCTGCTACACGTAAGACATTTAATGTTCACAACCTTTTTACAGAATCAAATTTCATAAGATTTGAACTATCGTTCTATTTGTCCAATCAATATAATAACCAAATAAGTAACTCTGATGATAGATTTTTGCAGCTTTGTGGTCCAGTGTGACAGTGTCAGCTTCAGGCAGCCAACAGTGAACTCTCTGTGCTCCCTGACCTGTCTGACCTGTATAACAGCTCCACTTCCACAGACCAGGACTGACTAATGTGTCTCTGGGAAACTTAAAGTTCACTCAGTCTCTTGAGCAGACAATTAGAAATAACAAAAACAAAACAGCAGCTCCTTCATGTATGAAAGCTGATGAGATGTGTGGTGTATTCTCACCAGCTGAGTCACTGCATTGGCGCGTATTTGCATCTATTGTGTTAACACGTGCAGCTGTTCTTTATTTTATGATTATCTTAGGTTAAAACATTGTATCTTGTCCGCAATCCTCACCAGCATCAGAAGAGATGATGTATTTTTATGGGACATTCCTGGTTAAAAAAGAAAAAAATATATATATAAATAAAATCAAATAGGTCAACCGACTTAAAAAAAAAAAAAAAACTTAAAAATATGTCAGTTTTTAACTGAAAATTTACCGTAACTATTTTTACACTGTTTGTGGCATCTAATAGAGCCTTTTTATTACTAAATTGCTAATGGACAAGGACGTTATTATATATTTTATTCCAAAAGATGAGTTTTTCTGTTTCTATAATTTGTATAAATGTTAAATAAATTCATACGATGACTGTCTGAAAATGTAATTTCCTCTAAAATAATTTCAACAATTTAATTTTACCATCCTCACATAATATTTTTAAGTCACATGCATGCTTTTAAAACCAAACAGAGGATCCTTTATGGTTAAATATATGAGCAATTATTAATTGATCAATGGGGTTAATGAAAGGATTTAATACCCTTCTGAAAACTCACCTACATCTTCAACATTCACACCTGAGCTACATAAAAGAGCAGAGAGCTTTTGCTGTTAAATGACCCCATGATGATTTTTCTTTGCTCTTTTAAGTTTTCAATTGAATGTCAAAGCTCTGAGCTCCTGAAACATCCATTAATTTGTGAGGAAGTGTTGGTCTGTGCAACTCGTTGTAATTGATGGGATCACACACCGATTCAAAATGGCAAGGAGGACCGAGTCTTTCATGAGCTGAGCAGATGTGGAACTAAATAACGAGAGGACAGTAAAACCTGATGCCCCACTGCTGCAGGTGCATTACAACTGTGTTTAAATGAGAGAACAAAAATTTGACACAATGTAAGAATATGACACAAATGATTGCAAAATCTTGTGCAGTGTCTTAACACTCAGAGTATGTGCTGTGAATGACTCTCAACGACTAACACAACAAATTTCAGCTTAAAATCTGTAAAATTGACAGAAAATTAATTTTACTTCAGTTTGCTAAGGCTAATTAGCTGTGGTGGCCATCTTAAGTGGAGTGGACAACAAAAGTTATTTAGTTGTTGATGTGCATCAAATAATTACCATATTATTTGCCGTATACGTTGCACCACCGTATAGGTCGCATCAGTCCAAATATGTCTAATAAAGTAGAAAAAACATAAATACGTTGCTTCACTGTATAAGTTGCATTTATTATGCATCACTGCTCACGAGTCGCGTTTTTACACGTCACTGCTGACCACCTGGAAATGTGGGCCGGTGTTGTACCAAAAATCGATTGGCTGCCAAATGGTGGTCGCGGGAGCGTGCACGGGAGGACTTTAACAAGAATTTAACAAGATTAACACTTAAAAACAATTATTTGTTTGCTTGAGATTATAGTAAAAATGTGTCTCAGTTGAACTTTTCCTTAATAAATGCACTTTGACGGTCAAATCAGCTGCATTTCAAAAGCCGATACGCAGAAGCAGCAGCATGCAGAGGGACGACTCGCTGTGCATTTCTTAAAAACTTAACAAAATAACCACCTAAAAACAATTATTTGTTTTGTTTGAAATTATAGTAAACTGTGTCTCAGTCTAACTTTTCCTTAATAAATGTACTTTAATGGTCAAATCAGCTGCATTTCACCAGGGCAGCTCATCGAAATGCAGCTGATTTGACGTTTGCTCCAGGCATGATCCTGGAACTGGACAAAGGTCGCAGACTATGGCAAGCCGATTGTGTCATTAATAGTCACTTTTACCTATTACATGACACAACGGCATGCCACAGCCTCAGCCAAAAATTGTTTTTTAAATATGGGGGAAAAAACATAAGTAAGTCGCTTCAGCGTTTATTTCACAGGGCATGTAAATTATGCAAAAGGTGTGATTTATATGCCGGAAATTATGGTAGTTCTTGAGACTTTAAGTAAAATCTGTGAAGTGGTTTATGGGATATTTTACTAACATAATGAACAAACATATACACACACGGTGTCATTTAAATACATTATCTCTTCCCTTTTTATCAGTTAATAAAACAAACTTATGAATACAGTTTACAGCCTAAATCTAATCCATAATAGTTGTATGTTAAGTTTATTAATGAAAAATCTTTCCATCTTAAACTAGTTTGTAACTTTAATTCAATTCTTCATTGTTTTGTGTAAAAAGGAATGTGGCCACTGTACAGCTTCTATATCTAATAGATTCTGCAGAACCACCAAAGTTGATCGGATAAGACTGAAAGCTGATTGAACATGATGGTTTTTCATTGGACTTCTAGAAGAAGAAAAAAACAAGACCCTTTGGATGAAAAATGAACTCACCAGAGTGAGAAATGACAACGCTAATCGACTCACAATGTGTTTTTCATGTCTGTGTAACACTCTTTGAAATATTGTTACAAGGCCAATTAACAGCTCTCGGCTCAGTCAGCCACAGAGCGCGGGGTCAGAAGTCAGGCTCGATGCAGCGCGAGGCGGAAAGAGACACAGGCAAAAATGGAGACTATTTCTACTTGATTTATTCACTCAAAACTACCTGAAACATCTTTTATTTTAAAAGGTCACTACGTCTGATCACAGCTGGTAAGATAATAATTAGTTTATCATTTTCCACAAAACTTCATTTCAAGATGGCTGGACTAACCCTTCGACACTCTCCATGACCCTCTATTAGCCGACACTTGAGTTACATTCCTGGGGTCGGCCCACAAATGATTTTGAGCGTCTTCTTTTTACTTTTTTTAAGCTCTGGTTATTTGTCACATGTAAAATGGGCTGGGATGCTGTGATGTATGTTATCAGCTGCGACAATGATAACCAGGACAATAATTACACAAAGCTGTGCTCATCCATCACCGTCACTTATCTCTTCAGCCATCAGGCGTTAAACAGACAGAGGCGTGGAGGGGAAGGGAGAAGATCCTGGACTGGGATCCTCCGTTCCCCACCCCTCAGTCAGAGCAAATCCAGTCTTGCTGCTCACACATGCACACACATACATGCACATGTACCCCCCACACACACATTTGTCTTTCTATCTTTACAGGGACTTTGCATCGACTTCCATTCATTCTTCATTCATTTCTAAAGCCTAACCCTGAGCCTTATCCTAAACCTAACCATTACCAGTACCATTACCAGTACATACCTACAGGTCCTTCTCAAAAAATTAGCATATTGTGATAAAGGTCATTATTTTCCATAATGTAATGATAAAAATGAAACTTTCATATATTTCAGATTCATTGCACACCAACTGAAATATTTCAGGTCTTTAATTGTTTTAATACTGATGATTATGGCATACAGCTCATGAAAACCCAAAATGCCTGTCCCAAAAAATTAGCATATTTCATCCCACCAATGAAAGACAAGTGTTTTTAATACAAAAAACACCAACCTTCAAATAATCATGTTCAGTTATGCACTCAATACTTGGTCGGGAATCCTTTTGCATGAATGACTGCTTCAATGCGGCGTGGCATGGAGGCAATCAGCCTGTGGCACTGCTGAGGTGTTATGGAGGCCCAGGATGCTTCGATAGCGGCCTTAAGCTCATCCAGAGTGTTGGTTGGGTCTTGCGTCTCTCAACTTTCTCTTCACAATATCCCACAGGTTCTCTATGGGGTTCAGGTCAGGAGAGTTGGCAGGCCAATTGAGCACAGTAATACCATGGTCAGTAAACCATTTACCAGTGGTTTTGGCACTGTGAGCAGGTGCCAGGTCGTGCTGAAAAATGAAATCTTCATCTCCATAAAGCTTTTCAGCAGATGGAAGCATGAAGTGCTCCAAAATCTCCTGATAGCTGCTGCATTGACCCTGCCCTTGATAAAACACAGTGGACCAACACCAGCAGCTGACATGGCACCCCAGTGACTGTGGAAACTTGACACTGGACCTCAAGCAATGTGAATTCTGTGTCTCCTCTCTTCCTCCAGACTCTGGGACCTTGATTTCCAAAGGAAATGCAAAATTTACTGTAATCAGAGAACATAACTTTGGACCACTCAGCAGCAGTCCCAGGCGAGATGCTTCTGATGCAGTCTCTTGTTCAAGAGTGGCTTGACCTGGGGAATGCGGCACCTGTAGCCCATTTCCTGCACACGCCTGTGCACGGTGGCTCTGGATGTTTCTACTCGAGACTCAGTCCACTGCTTCCGCAGGTCCCCCAAGGTCTGGAATCGGCCCTTCTCCACAACCCTCCTCAGGGTCCGGTCACCTCTTCTCGTTGTGCAGCGTTTTCTGCCACACTTTTCCCTTCCCACAGACTTCCCACTGAGGTGCCTTGATACAGCACTCTGGGAACAGCCTATTCGTTCAGCAATTTCTTTCTGTGTCTTTCCCTCTTGCTTGAGGGTGTCAATGATGGCCTTCTGGACAGCAGTCAGGTCGGCAATTTTACCCATGATTGTGGTTTTGAGTAATGAACAAGGCTGGGAGTTTTTAAAAGCCTCAGGAATCTTTTGCAGGTGTTTAGAGTTACGTCGTTGATTCAGATGGTTAGGTTAATAGCTTGTTTAGAGAACCTTTTCATGATATGCTAATTTTTTGGGACAGGCATTTTGGGTTTTCATGAGCTGTATGCCATAATCATCAGTATTAAAACAATTAAAGACCTGAAATATTTCAGTTGGTGTGCAATGAATCTGAAATATATGAAAGTTTCATTTTGATCATTACATTATGGAAAATAATGACCTTTATCACAATATGCTAATTTTTTTAGAAGGACCTGTAAGCCTAAACCATCCTCAGTTCACACCTTAGTCCTAAACCTAACAACATAACCCTAACCCACCAACGGCACTTCTTCTTATGGGGCTCGGGAGAGTTGATCCTACAGAATAGGTAGGAAAAATGGGCCTTACAAGGTAAGATAAACAAAGATACACACACACAGAGAGAGAGAGAGAGAGAGAGCACTCATGGAACTTCCTGCTTGCTTTAACAGACTCAGACAGTCGCTGAAACAAAACAAAGTTTGGCAGCACGATGGCTCAGTGGTTAGCAATGTTGCCTCACAGCAAGAAGGTCCTGTGTTCAATTCCCAGTTTGAACCTGGGGTCTTTCTGTGTGGAGTTTGCATGTTCTCCTTGTGTTTGCGTGGGTTTTCTCTGGGGGGCTCTGGTTTCCTCCCACATGCACGTCAGATGGCCTTCAGGGCCAGACCTCCCTTACAAAAGAGATGTGGGCGCTCAGTGGGTTTGTCTGCGTAAATGAAGGTTAATAATTGTAATAAATAACCAAAGTTAGGAAATAAACTTGATTTATTTACAGCATTAACTGAAAGTTGCTGAAGTGTCTAGAAAAATTAAATATAATTATTCTAATTATAATAAAGCATGAATTTATGTGTATACCTGTTATAACTTTTTTACTTTTGTTGTTTTTAAAGAAAACAATAAAATCTGAACTGAGTTAAAGAAATAACATTCTCCTTTCCCCCTTCTTTTTTTAAATTAGGCAACATTAAGTAACATCTGGCTTTTTTCAGCACTATAAAGTTGTAAATGTAATTTCTGAATGTAACTCCGTGTTTTATTACGTATAAACGAATCCTTTGCCCGTGTGGTTATAAGAGCATTGATGAATGACGGGTCTCGGCCCAGTGTCGTCGTAGTGATTGGTAATCACAGACACGCACGTTTCTAAATGCGATAAAACCTGCAGATTATTTCTATTAGATGAAGGAATTTTAGAAATTCCCCCTGAAAATCTGCTTCAGTACTTTTCTAAAGAATTACAATTACAAACTTTAAATAGCATTTGTGAGATCTGTTGCCTTTTCGAAGTTGCATATATTTTAAACTATGATTATAAGTAGAAATAATGTCAACTCAAGATTTTACTTTATGTTTAGTCCTCAAACAACCAAACCTCAAGTGGACTTGTTGTCTCTACAAAATTAAAGCCTAGCATTCACTGAAGGAATGCATGTCGCCCACCGCTTTAAACTGGAACCATTTGGAAATCCCTGGGTACCTGCAGTTATAAGGGACGTTTCTAATTCATCTTTAAACCAATCTCAGATTTTTCATGGTTTCTATGTATTTATTTTTTTCTTAACCAGTAGTTAGCAAGCACATGCATTGCATATTTTGTTAGTTTATTTTTTATTTTTGCATCACTGATCATGAACTTGAACCCTGCAGCTCCGGGACAAAGGCCGGTAATGTGCAAACTGAACCGCCTGAGTGACGGAACGAGAGAAGCGAGAGGTCAAGGGTTACCTAAATACTCAGAACGCCCTGTGGGTCGGGTTGATCCACTCTAAAGTAACGAGGTTGACACCTCCTGGGACTTGTAACCCTTTAACCCCGGACCTCCGATGTATTAGCCTGTCGGGAACAGGAGCAGTCTCAGAGGAGGCAGCTCCACCTACATACCTGCAGTTCATAGATTGAGCTGTACGACCTCCAGCACCTTGAAACACGAACCTGAAACTTAAGTCTTTTACAGTAGACAAGAGAGGAGGAGAAAAGAGCAAACATCTGCAGCACGCACACATTAAATGAATGCACTTTACACCAGAGTTTCACTCCCTTGTTTATTGCTGAAGGATTGTGAATAAGTTTCCTTTGAACATGACGGATCATTAAAGTAATGGTGTGCTGCGGATTTGTTCTTTTTTCTGCTTGGATGTTTCTGCTTTTTAATACAAATTTCTTTCTGTGTCTTTGTCTCTCCGGAGAGCTATGATTGCTCTACTTACCAGGAAACACTTTCTAGATATGCAAATTTACAAGGAAGAGTAAAAGAGCGTGCGCGTGGGAGACGACGAGACGCATGGTTGGAGTTTGGTATTTTTCATTGTGACAACGAAGGAACAACTGAAAATCTGAGGGCAACATATGTGTCCTGGAGAACATGCATATATACTGTAAATGTGTGGGGGATGTCTTCGTCTATTTATTTAGTCCCTTACACACTTTCTGGAGTAACTTCAAAGAAAGAAAAGTATTTATCAAGATTGGAGTATTTTACTCCTTTTTTACACACATATATATATAACTTTTTAAACAGTGGATGTAACTAGAACATTTGTGAAGGAATGTTGATTGTTGCCAATGCTACACTGTCTACAATCACAACTTCGAACGACTGAATGGTAATTTGAGATTTTTGTAACAATCAAATCTGATGCAGGTTTACTTGTGGTTCCTAGAGTCTCCAAAAGTAGAATGAGAGGCAGATCTTTCAGTTATCAGGGTCTTCTCTTGTGGAAACAACTTCCAGTTTCTGTCCATGAGGCTGACACATTGTCCAGTTTTAAGACTGGGCTCAAGTCATTCAACCTTTATTTACACAGATAAATCACATTGAGCCTCTAAGACTAATTTACAAGTGAGATCTGTTTAGACAGAGAAACCAAAACAGACAAAAGTCTTTTCTTTTTTGATAAATCATATAGTTAGGATTGGCTTGGGTTTCCTGAGCTATCCCTTAGTTATGCTGCTATAGGCTTAAGGCTCCCACAGACTCAGGTGTACTGTGAACCGCGCGAACTCGACGTGCACTGTCCACAGACAGTTGAGACTTCATACTTGAACGTACACCCTGAGTGGCCGCAGCCCCGCTCTGCAGGTAAGGGGCGTTTACGTTCAGGACAAATTGAGTTTGCCGATTGGTCATTTGCTGACACGCCTACTGAATTGATTGACAGGCCGCAAAAAATAAAAATAAAAAAACGAGTGCCAGCAGCCCAGCCGCAGCGGTGTTCTGTGTTTATTTGTCGTTAATAAAATGTTCTAAAGCATAAAGAAATAACAGAGAGCACTGGCCCTGCAGCCCACACATCAGACCAGCCCACCAGGAAATCTCCAGACCCTCCTGCAGCCATGCTGGACCTGATTTTAATTCTCTCGTGACAAATTCCTTCATTTCTCACCATTTCAGTCATGGTGTCAACAGATGAGGAGGACGAGATCTCTTGCCTCTTGGAAAAAAAAAACAAAAGAAAAGTCCATTAAACCAGATCAGGGATGAAGAAGGGGAATTTAATACATTGGTGTTGCATACAAAATAGTCTGTTGCCAGGCAGTTTATTGTGCGACACAGAGTACGCGTACGCTGTTGTAAAAATTGATCTTTGTGCGGACATGGCTTGCAGGCGTCCACTTCGAGTCTAATCTGGTATGTGCGGACCTCTGCCGTGAAGTATGCCCGAGTCTGTGGGTGTCATAACGCGGGGAACCCAGAGTTGTACGAGAGCAGAAAGGACAAGATACAGTTTAGAAAAAGAGAACAGTGTTTATTATATACAGTGCTATTTACAGGTGGTAATCTCTTCGGAAGATCCTGGGGAAGAGAGTTGGTTCAGTGAAGGTCCATTTGTAGGATTGTACACAGTGAATGTTTGCTTGTATTTCTCTTACAGATGGAAGCGCAGGTGTTAAACATGGATGAAATCCTCCAGAAGATGCCAGAGAAGAGAGACCAGGTTGTAAAGGCAAGGCAGGTTGAACAGGCGTGTGGCTGGAAGGCGAGGCACAGAAAACAGGGACCAGAGACAACGGGGTTTCCAGAACAGGACAGGATTCGAGGAAGCAGGATGACTGTGGGCACAAGAACAACGGTAAGTAATATTTGTTTATCACAACGATTTACTGGCCATAAGCATAAATACCGAAATGGGTACAATGCTCCAGCGAAGAGTCATACTGGACTGCAGCCTTAAATAGTAGAGGAGCCTCTTAGGTGGATGGACGACAGCTGGTGGTAATCAGCGGCCATCTTGGAGGAGGAGCTGCAGGCAATGGGACTCTTACAGTGGGAGCCTTTAGACCACATTTCCTCTCTCTGCTGTTGTCTTTACTTCCTCTGCTCTACCTGTTTGTATTTATAATTATTTCTATCTTAACATTTTTGTCTTTCCTCCAATAGAAAGTACATCTGGACCTGCCATTCTGTTTGTTTCTCCTTCCTGTCCTCTCAAACCCCAACCGGTCGAAGCAGATCCTGAGCCTGGTTCTGCTGGAGGTTTCTTCCTGTTAAAATGGAGTTTTTTCTTTCCACTGTTGCCTTTGTGCTTGCTCAGGATGGGAAACTGTGACGAAGTGAAGATTCAACACATTCTGCTGCTTCCTTAGACAGAGAACTTTACTAATCGGCTTTTATAATGTATATGAATGTTTCTGTTCAGTGCCTTGAGACAACTTCTGCTGTGACTTAGCGATATAATAAATAAACTGAATTGATGTTTTAATGCATAAACTGTATAAAAAGCATAAAATCAATCAATGTAAACAGAAATGTTAAAGCAGCTGACATTAGACGATGGGGTGTAACATTACCCGTATTTGTACCGTGACGGTTCAGTGAAGAGGTGTGAGCCGAGTACCGTGAACTGTCAGTCACAGCTGGTGTTCACTGCTCCCAGTGTGGGCATGCATTTTATTTATCTGCAGTTTGCTAACAGCCCTGATAGAAAAGAAGCAAAGACTTGAACTCTGCACTGGTTCAAAATAACACCCAGAAGCCTGAAGACCTGCCTGTTTAATTTAAATCAGCTGTGCAAGAAAACCTGTGCAGTGTCACTGATCACAGCGAGCTGCTGAGTTAACGAGTTGTATGGCAAGCAGTTGTATCATGTAAGCAACTCTACTTATTTATTTGTTTTATTTCGAATAGGTTAAAATGACCTTACAAAAAAGTAAATAAGCAATAAACACTCAAAGAGACCCATAAAAAAGTAGAAACTTACACTAAAGATAAAAAAAAATTATAATTAAAAAAGAAAAAGTGCAATGAAAATAATTCAGGTAATCAATTTGAGTACCAGTATTTATTCAATATCCCTGATATCAAGTTTAATTTTTACACATTAGCACTCAGGTCGTTAAGAAGTTTGTTTCACATTTTATATTTTCACAAAAGACTGTTCACACACACTGTGTTTTTTTATGGTGCAGTCTGGGTCAAGTTCTTGAAGCACACACCCTGTTTTTTTTTTTTTTTAGACTTTATTCTATTTATAGTCAAATTTCACCTTTCTGGAGTTTGTTAAAGTCTCTCTTTATCAAATGACCTGTAGGTTACTCTACTTTGTACATTTCTGACTGGATTAAAAAGGCAGTAAAGTGTGACTTTCTATTCTATAGTGAAGTTACCAGCTGAGAAATGATACATTACTGTACATAACTGGTTACCTTAAATCCTCCCCACTAACTGGGCCTTTTCTTTTTCTACTAAACCATGACCCTCTCACCGAGGTACATGCTGAAAAGGTCTAGACAGCGCAAACCTTACTGTGTGACATCATCACACTAAGTTGAACATTTTGTGCTAATATCTTAAAATATAAAGTAAATTACATTTATGTAAAACCTGGTAAAGACATTAAAATACACATTCAATATTTAAAGTCCAATCTGCTGTGACTCAGTTAAACCTTGAATGATGCTTCTATGTTGAAGAACATCTGAGCTGTGGAGTTCCAAAGATGGCAGAGTTTTCTCACTTTTATCCATTCATTTTCATTCTTTACCTGCTTTTACTTTCTGGGTCATGGGTCAGCTGGTGTCTATCTACAGCAGTCATTGTGCAAGGGACGTGGTACTTGTGGGAGTTCAGTTTTCTCAGCCTCCTGAAGTCACAAGATAGCACCAACAAGCCCCACCTGTGGACTATCTCCTTGATGTATGTGAAGCTGTTAGACTCATAAATCACTAACCAGGATACTCCCTGTAAGGAAAAAAAGAAAAATCACTGCAATGCCACTTTAAGCCCCCAGTATGCTCCCGTGTACATACGCAGAGGATTGAGACTTCATACTCGAGCATACACCCTGAGCGGCTGCAGAGCAGCTCCGCAGACAAGGGATGTTTACCTTCGGGACAAATTGAAGTCGCCGATTGGTCATTTGCTGACACGCCTACTGGATTGATTGACAGGTCAAAAAAAAAAACGAGAGCTGGCAGCCCAGCCGCAGCGGTGTTTTGTGTTTATATGTTGTTAATAAAAAGTTCTAAAAAAAATTTCAAAACAGGGAGCGCTGACCCTGCAGCCCACACATTAGATCAGCCCAACAGGAACTCTGCAGACCTTCCTGCAGCCACGCTGGAACTGATTTTAATTCGCTCATGACAAATTCCTTCATTTCTCACCATTTCAGTCATGGTGTCAATGGAGGAGGAAGAGATTGCTTGCCTCTTGGCAAAAAAAACAAACAAAAAGGCCAGATCAGGGATGAAACAATACAATAAAACGTTAGGATGAGTTTTGTATCATGTGACTCCCTCCTTTAACTGCCTAATCTTGGTGACAGTAAACAACAGTACCCGTGTCAGAAAGTCAATAACATAATGAACACTGTTCCTCCATGAGGCCCAGTTCAGCACTTTAGCAACCAATTGCCTCAACAGTCATTACCTAACCTGTAAATCACAGGCCAAATCCGAGTAAATAACAGAGCCTGCGTGAACACAAAAGCAGGTGATTAGAAGCAACAGGAAACGGGTTGTATTTTTTACACAAACTCATTCAGAGGTTATATAGGAAAACAGAGCCCGTAAAGTCATTTAGTTTTTCTCACAACTCCTCAGTGGCTTTGGCAGCAAGTGTCATTCAAGACGTGGCCTTTCCTCACTCATAAAGAACACATAAAACACACATTGTGCACTCGTTAAGTGCTTACAGAGGTGAGATTTATGTGCCGGGGTCGACTTTTCCCAAATGGCTGTCTCTAAAGGGCTTGTCGCATTCGCTGGAAGTGCATTGACATCAATGCCAGAGTGATTACGTGAAGTATGGACACAAAGTTTCAGTCACATGTGGGAAGTGTGGAGGATGAGAACACAAAATGACCAATTCACCAAAGCCCAGTACCTTAAGGGCTTCATCACTCAGAAAACAGAACTAAATTTAACAGAAGCAAAACTCCAGACTGAATCCACAAGAATACAAAAGAAGGTTAAACAGGTACTGGCATGACAAGAACAACTCAAAGAGGAAAGGAAACCTGCACAAAGAAGGAAATGGAGCACATTTTAGACTGAGTGCTTTAAAGAAAGAATAATAAATGAATGCTAATGAAAGAATGGAATGAAACAAGGAAGAAGCCCTTCAAAATAAAACCAAAAGTAAAACTAGACCCACACAGGCAGACATTTGTGTTAAGACGATGTGATTACAACTTATTTCAGAGTCTTATAACTGTCAGCTAAGAAAAGATGATTTGTAGAGTGATGTTAATGTACATGGATCTAGGAAAGCTATGTGCAAAAATGAAAAAAAAAGCTACTTTAAGGATATAGATTGGCTTTCCGAAGTCAGTTTTGTCAAAAGATTATAGGCAGACTTTTGAATGACCTCTGTTTGGAGAAAATAGTTTATTTCTTCCTCTTCATCAAGTTCATCTTTTACAGCTTTTGCGTTAGATGGTTATTTAGATAGAAAACAGGGTTAATTCACATGAAAGATGTGATGCAACATGTAAATGTCTGAGTGTAACCAGGCAAAAAGACAACACTTTGATGGAAAGAAAAGCCATCGTAAAAACAAAAACAGTGATGGTCGTTCAAGTGAATGCTGTTTCACTGACTTTTCCACCAGACAGTAACTCTGCCACAGTTTGCTGCACATAACTATACAATTCATGTAATTAACCTTCTTATGCTAAAGTAATCCAGTTAGAGGTTTATAAAACAGCATTTGCATAAATCTCTACAAAAATTTCTGATTAGATCTGTTTTAACGCAGCAACAATCAACTTTGGTCTATTTATACGGGTCTGTAACTTGACGGTTTGGTTCAAACCAAGTTGTTCACAACAGGTAAGATATTGACAGCAGCCTTTCCACAGAACCCGCTTTTCCTTTAGGAGGAATGAGAAGATAATGACGGTCTAAAACCAGAAATGGATATTCTTCAAACCAGAGTTTTTTATCCTTACATATTTTGTTTTTCATATTTTCCCAACAGAGCATTTTGCTCTCAGACTGCAGGTTTACTTGTGCTTCCTAGAGTTTTGAAGGGCAGAATGGGAGGAAGAGATTTCAGTTATCAGGCTCCTCTGTTGTGGAACCAATTTCCAGTTTCTGTCCATGAAGATGACACATTGTCCAGTTTTAAGACTCGGATTAAGACTTTCCATTTGATTAATCCTATAGTTAGGGTCGGCTTGGGTTTCTTGAGGTATCTTTTAGTTATGCTGCTATAGGCTTAGACTGCTGCAGGACAAACTGACCACATTTCCTCGCTCTACTGCAGTCTTTACTTGATCTACTCTAACTGTTTGTATTTGTAATTATTTCTCTCTTAACATGTTTTTGTCTTTCCTAAAGTTCACCTGGACCTGTCATTCTATGTTCATTTCTCCTTCCTGTCCTCTCAAACCCAGCTGGGCAAAGCAGATGGACACTTGTCCCAAGCCTGGTTCTGCTGAACCAGTTAAAATGAGTTTTTCCTTTCCACTATTACCTTTGTGCTTGCTCAGGATGGGAGACTGTGATGAAGTGAACATTTAACACAGTCTGCTGGCTTCTTTAGATACAGAACTTTTATTAATTGGCTTTTTCATGTATGTGAACGTTTCTGTTCCGTGCCCTGAGACAACTTCCGTTGTGACGGTGCAAATATAAATAAACTGAATTGAATTAAATTGTAATTGTTTAGTTCTGCTGTGTGTTTTGATCTGCACACCAGGTCAACAAGACAAGGTTTTAACGCAAAACAAGATGGCCGCCATAGCTAATAGACCTTGGCAAATAAAAAAAATGCCTATACATCAATTTTTTAGACATCAAACCAAAATTTCTTGTGTTTTTAGCTGAAAGTCATCCCAAACACATACACTCGGAGCACTGATCGATCAGGATCTTTGTTTTGGCGTGTACGGAGATGGGCGATATGCATTCCTTCAAATTATGCTTGTTTTGAATCTGTCACACAAAACAATGTTGCTTTTTTTATTTGCCCAACTAAAATATTTTAATTTATTTTACAATATGGTGCAAAACAATTAGGTTTTCTGTGACTAACTTTAAAAGAGGGTTTTTAATTCTCTCCAAGACATTTAACTACAAACCTTTATCACCCAAGAGCAGTTTGTTTCTATCGCTCTGCTGCAGTAAATGTGTGCTCTAAAGCATACAGTTACTGAACAGCTCACCTGCTCGCACAAAGCCCCACGATGTAATGCAGCGGAGAATTGAGGCGTTTCAAAATTCTCACCTGAGTGAGCGTAGGTCATCACCTTCAGCGTTGCTTTATTAAAAACCAGTCCCCCCTCAGCAGGAGGTGTCACTGTCTTTGCTAATGTGTCTTTAATGCAGCATTTAAACAGACCTGCCCACCGGAGGCAGAAGTGAGACTTGTAAGAATTAATTATTGATGCTGTACGAGGCTCCTTTCTGACTGGGAACAATGTACCTTCCACATCTGAGCTCTTAAAAAAAAAAAAAAAAAGTCAAGGCCTCTCTTTGCTGCTGCCTTTCATGTTCTGACGAGAGCCCAGCCTCCGGAGCCACGAGACATGCCTTGATTGCCGGTGATGTCCAAGTCTTTCTCAGAGGCACCTCGATCCTGTCGGGACAGAGCACGTTATTGTTGGGATACCTGCATAGTTGCATGATTGGTTGTCGAATAAACACGGTGCTGAGCTGCAGCGCTAGAGGTCTTTTTACCTGTAATTACTGCATGGCTAGCTTTCTACTGCGGGACGGCTGCCAGCTTGCTTTGGCTTTTATGGGGGCTTCTGGTCTTTTCTTGTGGTTGTCATGCTGCAATTAAAACTGTCTCCAATCGCTGGGTGGCAAAAGGCACTGAGACAGACTCTTGTCTCCCTCTCACACAGACACACATGCAGCATGTACATGCGCGAGCACACACACATAAACACACTGTGGAGTTTCTGGCTGGAGGCAATGGGAAAGCGTATGATATAGGAAAAACATAGTTAATTACATTTGACAGGTATCTATTAAAGTGCATTCTTAGACCTTAGAGGCCTTCACACATCTAATGGAAACACACACTGAACTGCTGCCCATGAATAATAGGGCTTCTTCGCCAAAAGCTTTGGGATTTTTCCCCCCCTCCCTTATCTCACCGACATCAAGCATCTGTCAGCGAATAGACAAATCACCACTAATCAAATCCACAAAAGTATAAACCAAGGTCTTACGCCGGCATTCAGATGCTTTTTAATTAGTTATTCAGGGATTCTTTTCACTTTTGAGTTAACACACACTTGAGTCCCTCGTCTGAAGAAGAAAAGGCTCTCCTGTTTATTACAGACAATAGTAGTGTGATTACAATCATGGCCCCCTGCGCCTGATGCTGCTATCAAAAAGAAGACGCACGGCTAGCAAGAAATGCTGGAGTTGTGACCTGCAGGGAAGATGTCCACTTGTGAGCGCGTATATGTGTGCACTGAGGGAGGACAGAGGGGTTTTGTCCCTGTGGTTAAGACTGTCTGGTTTTTGGGCTCACTCTGTCTCTTTACTTTTTTTCACTTAACTTGACCTAAAGCTCCTTCAGATCAGGTGTCCTAAAACCCAAATTTAGACATTTTATATGGATATTTCAAAAAGGGATTGGTGGCGCAGAGGTTAGAGATGGTGGACCTGTGATCAGACCGACAACATCAAAATGTGGGTGGGGAAAGTGAAAAACCTATGCCTGCCTCCAACCGCATTTGCCAGAATCTGGGCCCTTGAGCAAGGCCCCTAACCCCCATCATCTGCTCCCCTGAGCAACCTAGATAGCAGCTCTCTGCTCCACACTAGAGTTGCATTCAGGTCCAAAAAAATCCGACCCGGCCCCAGCTCGCAGGCATCATTTCCAAACTCCACCCGACCCGACCGACTAATAGTAATTACAGGTCGGAAACTAACAGTAATACAGGTCCGAACCCCCCCCCCCCGACATTTTTAATTAAGCTTTGACTGCTTATAAAGTTATTAACGGTTGGCGGCTGAGTAAAGCGGGCAGAAGATCAGAGCTGAGGAGGTGTTTGTCCTTTCATGGCCGTCAAAACGCATAAAATCCCTGCTTCTACCTGCATTCTGCATTATTCAGACATGGACCCTGCTCTGATGTCCCTGCTCATGTCGGATATTTTGGGATCTCACCTGTTTGGGTTTTTGGCCGCATGCATTCACTGAGTGCAGCTGAATCTTTTTTAAATCACACCACCACCTTCTAAAGGAAGGAACAAAGATGTCTCATTTGTTTGAATGAATGTCTCTATTTTAACTGAACTTTTTTTTTTTAACCTCTTTCAAGGCCGGTCAGCGTGTGGTCAAATGGCCATGTGTGGAATGTGAATGTATGGCAAGCCATGTTTTCATATAATTGGATCGTCAGTCGCACGCGTCTGTTTATGCAATAAAAAGCCCGACACCGGCCCGGCCCGCACATTATTATGACCCAGCCCTAATCTGGCTTGGACCGGGCCGGGCTCGTGTTAGAAATGACAGCTCTAGGGTACTGGGGTCCCGGCTGGGTTCAGGGGTTCCGGGTCTTGGCGGGTATGTTGTCAGGGTCTTGGGCCGGTGCATGTGCCAGTGCCCGGCCCTGGCCTGGCCTGGGGGCCCTCAGTGCATTGGTGGGCTCTGAGGGCTCTCCCGTTTGGGGGTGGGGGGTGGGAGGTGAAACTGCTGGTGGGGGAGGGTGGGCCATGGGAGGGGATTCAGCCTGGGTGTGTTCTTGTGTGATTGTGGCCGCCGTCTGGTACTTGGCTGGAGGTCAAAGCTGGGAGGGAGTGTATCAGGAAGTGTCACTCTGGTGGCTCTGCACTGTTGAACTGGGGGTGTCTGGGCCTGTTGGTTGTGTGCCCTCCTTTGCGTGGCGTACTCTCGTTATGGGTGTTGCTGTGGGTGGACTGGTCGGTTCCTTTGTGGGGGTGGGGATGCATTCTCAGTCGCCTCGGTGTACTGTCTTTGGCTGTTCGGGTACTCCTGGCTAGAGGGGGGGGGGGGGGGGAAGCAATGACATCTCTGCTCCACAAAGAGGGCTGCGGTAGCTCAGTGGTCTGTGGTTGCATCAGGAAGAACATCCGGCGTAAAAATAATTGACGATTCTTGGTGTGAGTTAATTTACTGTGGTGTCCCCTGAAGAAGGGAGCAGCCGAAAGAACAAATATACAGTGTGTGTATATATATATGTGTGTGTGTGTGTGTGTGTGTGTGTATGTATACAGTATTTATACATATATAAGGCTGTGTTCATTCATATTCATCTGCTCACACACACTCATGTTCATGCTGCTGTTGTTCAATGTTTTTGTATTACTAGTGCTTAGTGTATTTTTAGTTCATATCTTAGATCTTATTACTGTTTTTCTTTACAATTTATACTTTTGTTGGATGTAACTGGAACCATGTGTACACAATATCATTTCACCACATGTGGTGCGAACGACAAATAAAGAAGCCTTAACCTTAATATATATTTTGTGCTGTCCAGAAATTATGTTAAAGAAAATATCAAGACAGGGAAATAAACGCAGCAGAATTATAAATTCATCTTATGAGAAAATAAATAAAAATGAATAAAATATGCGTGCAAA
Source organism: Nematolebias whitei (assembly GCF_014905685.2). Lineage (NCBI taxonomy): Eukaryota > Metazoa > Chordata > Actinopteri > Cyprinodontiformes > Rivulidae > Nematolebias > Nematolebias whitei. The sequence continues at coordinate 22,576,846 of NC_056509.1, forward strand.
ATGCATTTTAAAATTACAAAACTTATTTTGGGCACAAACTACCAGGACCTTTCATTAAAATCAAAAAAGAAAAGAAACAAATCAAGACGGTTTGTGTACCCGTTGTTATCAGGATTGTTTTGTTTTTAGATTATTTTAAATCAGCACCATCTTTTAACAAAATATTACTAGGAATAATAGGGAACATTCCCTTTAGATCTTAATTCTAAATCTGTAACCTAATCACAATATGTTTACTAGAGCTTTTTCAACATTTTAGACGATATTGTCACAAAATATTTACATCTACTGCACAATAAAAGTGTAATAATTTCACAGATTGCTCTAGGATAAGGGTGCTGGATAGATGCTGGGCACAAAGAAATATTCAGGAACAAAACCCCAACAGTTCTGTTTTTATTTTCCCCATTTGTCTCTATTATTTGATTGAGCTAGTACAATTAAATGATTTACTAAAACTTGTCTTTATGACTGTATACAATCATAGTGAAATGGAAATAATTCAACGTGTGGTGGCACAACAAACTTCATACGCAAACAACTGTTTTAAATTTACATTTTTAGGGGAATGCATATCACCCTCTATCTTTTGTACCAACAATGAAAAACAATGATTTTACACAAAGTATTAGGAGTTGCTCTCTGCTACTACCGTACGAAATTTTAGCTGAATACCAGTAAAACTGATCGAATAATATCCATTTTTCTGTTTTAAAGGCTGATTAGTTGTGGCAGCCATCTTAAACTGGGTTGAAGTTAAAAGTTAATCATTTGTAGATGTACATCCAGTGACCACTTCCTAAGCAGTACCCTGAAATGGATCCACTGGTTCTTGAGCCAAGCGCACAGACACAAACCATTACATGATCGCCTGCCTTTCATGACAGCGGGTGACCAACAGCTGAGGAGGTCTGTGGGATTTAGATGCTTTGTCCATCTTACTCTGAGCACTTAGTTTTTAGTAGACGTGCAATGATACACAAAAATTTTGATTATTTTAGATTTTTGGGGTCAGGGTTTGATACAAGTACAAGAAACAAATACAAAATAGTTTTTTTTTTCATTTGTTACAATCAAACCAAAACTCTCCTGGAAGCAGAGACCATATAAACAAACCAAATTTAAAACAAAGCAGAATTATCTACTGATAACTTTGCTATAATCCTAAAAGATAGGGTCATATTGTTCTGACTTGTTCATTCAGTTTGAATTGTAAACAGTGTCCTTCAGGCTGTACGCCAAAAAGTTTGATCAAACTGAAAGGTATCTCTCTTTTGTTAAGAAAAAAGAACAAAAACATTGTTTGTTTCAATTATTTTGACCTAGACTTGATACAAAATAAAAAGGCAGAACTGAATGGCATCTTTTAAAGTGAAAATACAAAATAAATGAAATTAATCACTCACACATAGCTTCTTAGCTAATGCTGTTTTGTTGTTCATACACGGTTGTAGTTTTTTTTAAACTCCTATTAGCGTATTTAACTATGTTTATTAAAGTGTGTAAATTGTAACCCAATTATCTTTTCATGTCTGAAGTCTGTTTTCTGAAAGAACAATTTTTGCTTTGTGTAGAGTGCTTTAGGTCTTATCAACAATACTCCAGATTTATTTATTTATTTCTGCACATTTATGTCACTCTCAAACACATGCAAATAAAATTTTGGGTGGTATTTTTTCTTCCTCTGTTTACGTTTTATTAAAGAGTGAAGATTTTTTTTAAAACTGATGTAGATGGGACCAGTCTATTTTGTGCATGCTCACTGTCACGTTGTGCTTTGTAAATATAGAGCTGTTTTTGTGGGGGTTTCTCTTTTACATCTGTCCTGCTTGATCCTTTTTTTTTTTTTTTTACCAAGCTTTCATCATGTGATGAAATGGTTAACAATGAAGGTGGAAACATAAATGGTAGAGAAAAATACTAAAATGTGGGAAATATCTTCAGCCAAGCTATGCATGTTTGTTCTCTGTATTTTAACAAGTTGTTAATTTGGAAATTTTTACCACCTCGACAGGTATTTATGTGTTTTTGTTTGCATGTGTGGACAGGGAACGTATCTAAATGTGGATATAATAATTTAAAAACATCAGTAGTGAAGAGTGAACTTAAGTAGATAGCATCTACCGTAATTTCCGGACTATTGAGCGCACCTGAATATAAGCTGCACCCACTAACTTTAAAAAAAAAAATGAAAGTATATATACAGGCCACACTTGTCTATAAGCCACAGGTGTCCAAGTTGTAACATGAGATATTTACACAGAAATATTTTTTAAATTTTTAATTAAATACTTAGGCTACCAGTAACGTACACAAATACGTACAGTAAATGTTTTTCTGAACAGTGCCTGTGACACGGCTGGTTAAAATTAAAAAACAGGTACAGTAGCCCAGGGGTTCTCAAACTTTTCCACGCCATGACATACCCCCCCCCCCCCCCCCCCCCCAAAAAAAAAAAGCATTAGCTTCTGGCCGAGGCCCCTCTTGCAAACCCACAAACAATGCTACAAAATATGTAAAGAAACATCAACTTTTAGAATGTTTTAACTTTTATTCATTATATTCTATTAATTGTTACAGCTGCTGAGCATAAAAATTTTATTAACTAACACGTTTTAAACACTGAATTATATTCCCACTGAATTAAACAGCTTTTCAACAAATTGTTGACCAGAAGAACAAAATAAAATATATCTAACCTCTCTCAAGCATGTTTATCTGGAAATGACAGATACAGATTGCTCTAGTGTACAATTATTATTACTATTTTTGCATTTTTAATCTTCTCTCTCCAGTTTTCTGAGAGACCCCTAGCACCCCCTGGGGGGCCGTGGCCCCCACTTTGAAAAACACTGCAGTAGCCTACCAGGAAAATTCACTGATCACTATCTTCATGTTCCTCCTGCTCACTAAAACCACTAACGTATCAGAATTGAACAGCCTCAGAATTACTTCATCTCACACGTCCTCAGTCTCTTTCGTTGTCACTCCCAACTTCACTTTCATCTCGAAGCAAATTCGCCCTTGAGCTTGTGCTGTCCTCTTCATCACGCAGCAGTCCAGCCTTTCAAAACCCATTGGTGATACAGGTTTTTTTACACTGTTCCACACTGTCAGGATCCACTGGCAGACTTGAGCAAAAGTTGTTCTTCGCATGCAGCCAGTCATGATAAACGATTTCTCGCCGGTCGTCATCCAAGCCTTCCACTGAGCTTGGAGTGCCATTTTAAATGCACGATTCACACTTTTGTCAACTGGCTGCAAATACTTTGTTGTGCACCCAGGGATCACGTGATCACGAGACATGTTTTGGGCAGCTATGTAAGCGCCCGGATGTGACGAGGCTAAATGTTTTGGTGGCATGAAGCGCGTTAGCTTGTAATAATCCATAAATTGTGTTGAAAGCGTGTGGAAAAAGTAGCGGCTTACAGTCCGGAAATTACGGAACTTCTTTCCTGTTCACCCTAGTAGCAAAAGGTCACTAAAAAAACATGTCTTGAGAGTGGTGACTAACTTATTCCTTGCCTGATCAATGTACCAAACCCCAACATTGCAACAGTGATGAGTATAAGTACATGTACTGTTACACCTCTAGTTTTCAGGCATGTCACATTTCTAATGTATCATCTAACAACAGACTAAATTAGGTTTAAGTATTTACTGTAAAACCTGAAAACCAAGCATGTGATGAGCGTTCTCTGGCTTAAACTATTCTTTTGACTATATCAAGACATGGATAACTGGGGAGACGGCTCATAGTGACTGACTTATGTGTTTGCTAATTAGTCTCAAATGTTTTAGTGAACCATGAGTGCGAGAGTTTTCCCCTTAAACTGGTTCACAACCCTGTTTCTCTCGACTCACGTTGTTTTATAGTTTCTTTTTCAGAAAACACCTCTAGGCTCAGCTCTAGGTTTCTCCCTGCCCAATCTCCTATCATTACGAGGGCTCAAGGATCACACACAAAGCCAGGAAAAGATTATGATGATAGTTTTGCCGCCTGCACCCCCCTTTGTCTTTGTCCGCATACCTCTGAAATGAAAGGCGGTGAAAATTACCTCGGGGGTTTGATGCTTCGAGTCCATTGACTTGAACCTGGAGGAGCAGGTTTGGTTCCTTATAGATGCTGTCTATTGTTTTGTGTGTGTGTTTTATGATAAATAAAGTCCAGGTTAAAATGTCTGAAAAACCTGGGAGTGGCCACCTTTTCAACAAAGTCACACACCTTAAGAGACAGTATTTGTTGGCACAGAGAGCTGCTCTTTAAATGTTGGCCAACAATTTATGGAACAACCACGAGTGCTGCAAGTGTTAGTTACTGTTGTGGACAGCTCTAAATGTTATCACAAGTTAGAGGGGAAAGCAGTGTGCAGGTATTTAAATAGACCATGTACATCAAAACATAGCAATTTAAGAGTGACATGCGTGTCTGCAAAGTGCTAATACTCCCCGAGCTGATTCCATCCAACCCTCATGCCAATGTCAGAATCCAGCTGAATTTGCTTTCCAAGATGTTCTTCTGAGGTGAAAGCCAGCAGTCAGTTGTAGCTTCGCTGGTAGCCGTTTCCAGCGCTTTAGTAGTGTAGCATCAAAGTCACGGGGCACGCATATATTCCGCAGGATTAGAGCGGCGTAAAAGGACAGCCCCAGCCCATTCACTGTTGGCACGGCCGCCACAGCCTCGGCACAAGTGAGTTTTTAATGCATTCCATTTAACTTTAATTACTCCAATCTCTGCGAGGGCACACAGGAAGAAAAGGCCCGGGCGTTTGTGCCGAGCAGATTACCCCACTGCCCTGCCAAGTCCACGGCGCGCTGCATCCTAAGATAGAATTCAAATTCAAATGTGGGCTAAAGAAAGTGCAGCTGTCACCCCTCTGGCCTGCGAAACCCCAGCCGGATCAAAGATGAGCTGTCCTCCTCCCCTGCCCGTGTAAAAATGAGCTGTCCTGGCCGTGCCAGTGTCTCGTCCCCCTGGGGCACCTAATCCTCCTCTCCTGACTCCACACTGACAGTCTGAATAAAGGCATTAAACCCCGCAAAATAATTACCAATTAAAACGGATGGAGAAGTCATCAGGTAGTGACTTGGAGGGGCGGGGGGGGGGGGGGGGGGGCTGTGGAGAAAGGAGATGGAGCTGTGGTGGGTTTCTTTCCTTCCTGCCAAGAACAACCTGTATTTCTCCTTTATGGGTTGTGCTTTTGCAGTTCTGGATGAGTGAGTGACCTTACAGAGTCGTATCAGACCGGGAACAGACTTCTCAAAGCTTTTATGATGTCAGGGAAAAATTTTTGTGAAGCATCCCAACTGAAGCAGCACTAGAAATAAGTGTATAAGTTTTATAAGCTGCTGGAACGAAGAGTAGTTGTCTTATCTGCTGCTATTCCATCTGGGTGACTTCTCTAAAGGCTGGAGATATAAACTGTACAGATCTCTGGGTGTTTGTTTGTGTGCCTCAGCATATGTGTGCGTTGCAGGTAGATGCATTTAGCAGGAGTGAATAATGAACCACTGTGTGTGTGCATGTGTGTGTTTGCCGGCCACCCTGTCAAGAATGAGCCTGTGTGTGTTCGTACCTGTTGTAGAGTGCTATGGGGTGTTTGCAGACTAGCGTGCCATGAGGCCCGGGGCACTAATCCACCAGCGCCGCACTGCCGAATCCAGGTAAAGTGATCTTAAAGCCTTCTTACCTCTCTCCCTCCCCTGTTCTCCCTGCTCTCCTTTGAGCTCAGTCTATTAGCAGTGGCAGAGATCAGACCTGTGAAGATCCACTCAGCAGACCAGTCTGGACCAGGACCCACAGCTTGACAACTTAATCTCCTCTTTGATAGGATGCAGAAAGGCAGTGTCTTGCCTTGTGTCACAAAGGGGTTCTGAATTGACCACGTTCTTTTGTAATTCCTTCCTTTCGGTATGAAAGACTGTATTCTGGTCTTTTATCCACATACAGTACATGCCAAAACCTGCCATCGGCTTTATTGGATTTAGTGGACATTCTAGTTTGACTCTAGCAACTGAAATAAAGTTTGTGACATAAATCAAACATTAACATGCAAATTAGTGTTTATTACCTTAAGTTTCATAACCATGACTGAGCAGGGTGGATCATTCTGGTGTCTGAAGCTAACTGCTCAGTTTGCAACCCACTGCAGTATTTCACTGAGGTTGATCACTTCTGACCGGAGGCTGGGTTTGCAAAGCTGATATGACTTGTCTTTTGGTTATTGTATCTGCTCCAGAAACACCCTGGGCTGAATACGCTAGGTTTGTGTGTATTTTGCATGCATGCTTGTGTGTGTGTGCACAAAAAGGAGAGAGATTCCACCCCCCCACCCCTTTAGCTCTGTGGAACCCATAATTATATCTTGACTTAGACACCCAGGCAAACACATACTTGCTGTATGTCTACATGCAGTTCATAGACAACATGAAGGCTACACTACATTTACCTTCAGCTGAGAAATGAAGACAATCCCCCACATGGGTGTTTTCATCTTTTTTTACTCTCTGTGATTAAGCTGAGGATCAGTATAAATCTGTTCCTGTTTCATCTCCCTATCCCACAATTATCATGTTATGGTCAAATTATCATCTTGATTTACTAACAGAGCTCAAAGCCAACTCAAAGGTGCATCTTTGATTCCATTTATTGTCAAATGCAGCCCTGAGGATTTTTAAAAGTAAGATTAAGATAATTTTGGTTGACTTAGGGTGCCTTCACACCAGCCCTGTTTAGTGCGCTTTAATCAAACTTTAGTTCGTTTGCCTAGAAAGTCCGGTTTGTTTGGGGAGGTGTGAATGCACAATCAAACTCTGATGCGGATCAAAAAAGTGAACTCTCGTCCACCTATATACCTAGGTCTTGGTTCGGTTGAAGTGAACGCTAGTGCGGTTCAAATGCAGTGTGGATGCAAGCAGACTGGAGACCGTGCCAAAAGCAGGAAGTGCACTACAGAGCAGGGTAAACAAACTAGAGCTGTCATTTCTAACCCGAACCCAAAACCTGGTCCGGACCGACCCGGATTAGGGCCGGGCCGTTATAATGTGATTAATGGGCGGGCCGGGCTAGGTTGGTCTCGGGCTTTTAATCAGGTCAGGATCAGCTGCGATCCAATTACATGTTAACATGGCCTGCCATACATCCACCAGCCGCACGCAGCCATTTCACCGTGAGCTGACCAGCCTTGACAAAGATAAAAAGTTCAGTTAAGCTTCAGATGGGCCTGTACTGCCAGGCAGCGATCCATCGCCCAAATGGACGTTCATTCTGCCACTACACTCAGAGGATGCGTGCGGCCGACGACCCAAACAGGTGAGATCCCAAAGCAGATGCGTGTCAGAGCTATCCGCGTGTCTCAGTTATTCAGAAGAATGCAGGCAGAAACAGGGTTTAAATGCTTTTTTATGGTCATGAAAGGGCAAACACACCTCAGCTCCAAATCTTCTGCTGTGTTTATTCAGCTGCGCGTCCCCAACCATTAATGACTATGTCAGGTTTTTTTCCGGGTTAAAACCTGTAATTACTGTTAATTCGTCGGACCGGGTGGGGTTAAAAAATTATGACTGCGGACTGGGGCCGGGTCGGATCAGATTATTTTGGGCCCGAATGCAATTCTAAAACAAACCCACATTTCTCATACGGAGCCGTTAGCCGCCCTATGTGAAAAACAACATTCTCCACGGTCTTCTGCCTCATCTTCCACGCATGCTGAGTCCATTGTTGAAAAATGACAAAACAGAAATCCTAAAACCGCTCAAATTTGACGCCACTACATTTTTGTTTTTATTTCCAGAAGAAGAAGAAGAAGAAGAAGAAGGAAAAAGTGTCTTCTTCAGAGGTTTTCATGTCGTTTCCTTCAGTAGTTCTTGATGCAGCGCCACCACAGGTGAGGGGGGGAACAGGTTGGCTCGATTGACTCAATGCAGTGTGAATGTGAACCGCAACAGCTGAAAAAAAATGTAAACAAATGTTCTGAATATTGGTCCCCAGTAGAACCGAGTCTACCAGACTATCAAGTGGGAAAACAATCTTACTGTATTCAGACCTCATTTTCAACCACTCTCTAAATTTTCACTAAAGTAAGTTTAAATAGTCACATATCAGAAACAAACTATAAGACTTTACAAATTTGTCTTTATAACTTGGCATGTTTTAATTAATATATAAAGCCACAACATTCATCAGACTTATTAATGAAGTGAATATAATCGATCATCCTGCATGGCATCCATCTGCTAGAAAATCCTACTGGGTACATTTATAAGGATGCTACGTTATTGTCTTTTTTTTTTTTATAAAAGTATATCTTGTGTGGTAAGAGGTACTGCTCTTACCTACTGATATGTATTTTAGTCAAGTTCCTTTTGACATTGTGCACACATTAAAATAAATGTTTTAATGTCAGCACAAAAACAGCCATCAAGGAGCCTCGTCTAAAATTTTCAATGTGCAGTAAGGAACACAAGTTCTCTCTATACCATTTGTTATGCAGAAGTCCTACCTCCTGTTCACTCAAAACAGGCCCTCACTCCTACCTTTTGCCATTCGAGCACATCTCCAGGAAAATATTTTCCAGTGTGAGGTAGATGTGTGAACACCAAGTACGGAAAAAGTCTGGAATAAATTAAGAACACAAGGAGTCCAAAGCACTGGTCTAATCTCTAAACTTCCCAGAATTTTTTTTTTTTATGTTGCAAAATAACCATAACCTAAAATGACCTGAAGCTGACAACAGGACAGAATACTGCTGTATTCCTATTTATATACAATTGATCCAAAAATATATTAGACTTATTAATAAAAAGTATTACTGGTACTTGTACGGTAATCCTTTAATGGTAATATTCATGGTATGTTGTAATATTCTCTCTGTGCTAAGGGTGCACATAACCTGCATTTGTGTTACGTCAAACCCATTGGTAGAGCAGCTTTTCTGCTAAGGTCCACTTCAACACTGGCCCCATTTGGCCCTCTACAACCTACATGACTGTTAAAATGTGGCTGGATCAGTGGCAATTTTAGCCTCTTTTGGGGGGTGCTCAAACATCCCTAAATTTTAACTCAACACCCCTGAAAAATAAAGAAACCATCTTTAAGATTTTGTAAGAAAACATTTCTCAAACCTTAGATTCACCAAAATATTGAATAAATACAGAATAAATGATGACACTCTTAACCAGGTCAGTAAAATAGATGTTTTTTTTTGCACGAGTCGGCTCATCGACGCCACCTGTCAGTCAGTCCAGTAGGTTTGTCAGCAAGTGAACAATTGGTGACCTCAGTTTGTCCCAAAATGAAACGGCCCTTACCTGCAGGAGCACACACACACACACCCCATTGGCCCCACATGGTGGTACATGTGGTGGAACGAAATTATGTACACAGGGTCCCAGTTATATCCAACAATAAAATGTAAAAGAAAAACAGTAACAAGATCTAATGTATGAACTAAGAAAAACATCAACTAAAAATACGCTAAGCACTTGTAGCATAAAAACATTACGTCGAACAGCAGCACGAACATGAGTCTGTGTGAGCAGATGAGCACGAATGAACACAGCAACATTGAAACAGATCAGCAGCAACATTGAAACAGATCAGCAGCGACATGAAACAGATCAGCAGCAACATGATGTGATTTTTCACAGTGATTATTCTAGTTAGAGATTCATGAGTCTAACAGCTTCAGGGTAGAAGCTGTTCCTCAGTCTAGTGGTTCTACACTTAATGCTCCTCCTCAACCTCCTTCCTGAGGGGAGCGGGGCAAACGGTGTGTGTGCTGGGTGAGTGGGGTCCTTCATGATGCAGGTGGCCCTCTTCCTGCATCTGGAGGTGTAGATGTCTGTGATGGTGGGGAGGCTGACTCCAACAACTTCTGTGCAGCCTTCACCACTCTCTGCAAAGCTTTTCTTTCTGCATCTGTGCAGCCTCCATGCCACACGTTGATGCTGGAGCACAAGATGGTCTCCATTGCAGACCTGTAGAAGAAGGTGAGGACTGAGCTTCCCAGACCAGCTCGCACTAAGCATTAAGGAAGCCAGCAGACGCATTGAATCTTAAGTTAAGTCAGTTAAAACGAAAATGATTTTGTATAAAGCATTTATTAGGTTGTGTAATATAAAGCATAGTGCTACATCTGTAGCATCGTAGCTAGCGTGTCTGTATTTCATGCCGCTAGCTTAGCGCTAGGGCCAGGCTGCTTGAATCAAGTGTTTACTTATGGAGGTAAATGTAGATGTTTAACAACCCGTTAAAATACATCAGAATGCAGGAAATGGCATCTACTTTATTTTTAAAAATTGGGGGAGGATCCCCCCATACCCCCCCAGTGTGCCCCCCCCCCCCCCCCCCACACACACACACACACACATATACACACATATACACACATTACAAATGCTTCTGACACCAATGACCACTGTGTTGTTCAAGCCAAGAGACACTGTCAGCACTGGGGGCTGAGCACCCCTAAAGGGTAGATTTTAGAATCGCCCCTGCCTCCTACCCTGAACACGCCCATTCTCGTCGGATCTAGAAAGCGAAGCAGTGCCGGGTCCGGTTAATACTTGGATGGGAGACCGCCTGGGAATACCAGGCGCTTTAAGCTTTGACAATTCTCAAAAACCACACCGTGGGGTGCGTTGTTCAAGTCAAGAGCCACTGTCAGTACTGGGGGCTAAGCGGCCCTAAAGGTCAGATCCTAAAATCACCCCTGGGCTGGATTGTGTGAAATTTCAAAAGCCTCCTGTGTGTGGGTATTCATGATGCTGCTACGTTCATCAAATAAAAATTTCCTTATACTTTTTCACATCACCAAGACACTCTCCTGTGCACTCACCACACCTCGTAAGCTTCATGTTCCTACAACGATACTATCGCATCACACTACGTCTTGGGCCTTAACCTGGCACGCTCTGACCACAGCTATGCACAACTCACACCACTCTTCCGCAATGCCATTGCAACAAGTACAGTATCAGGTCTATGTTAGTGTGTGCTCTTGTCAAAATCATGAAGTGGGCAAGGCATGAGGTCAGGGTGGCTAGTCGTTTTTAATTTATTGATGACCATGCCACTATACAGCACATGGGCCGCTTGTCATGGATGTGCTGCCAAGCAGGACCTTGATTTTTTTTATTTTATTGAAACTTTGTTTATACAGGTGGCTTCATGGAGTCACGAGGACACATTTACAAGAGAGACCTATGTTGATACAACGTTACCACATTGAAAACCATTACAACCTTGCTTAAGATGTTTTGTGCATGTTTAAAGCCTCCATGATTCTTCAAGCTCTATCATGTGTAGTAGGGGTGCCTAAAGCATTTTTAATATGCTCCTGAATATCTCACCAAGACCACCAACGTTCTAGCTGATGTTTTGTATTGTAGGGGGCATCATCCTGTACGAACGGGGCCTAAACTGGTATTTGAATTAGGTACATCAATGTCATGTTATCCATACATAAACTGATCAAACGCTATATAAAAAAGTATGTTTAATGCTTGTATTCATATAGATTTTATGCTTGAGGACCATGACACCTGAGATCATTGTACATAGTTGTACTGGAGTTACAAAAGATGTTCAAGTACCACTACTTAACACTTTCAACTGGCTTCTCTGCTGACGTTTTTAATGCAGACATGGCAGGCATCCAACCCTGTTAGCGTGAGGTGGATATTAACATGTTATTGTTTCAAAAGTCAGCTAAGACCACTTTCCGTTCCTGTCATCCATTAGGCGGTAAAAGAAAGGGCTCTTAAATCAAATATGGCACTTAAGCAAATGCAGTGTTCAGTGTGCTTGAAAGTGTCTTTGATAGAGAGATGAGAAACTTTGTGATACACTAAGGTCGAAGGACAAGTTGATAATTTGAGGAGGGCAAGGAATTCTCTTTTCATCAAAAGAAAGCCTTTCATAATAGAGCGAGAAGACCTTCGAGCCTTGTCAAACATCTTCATTAGAATCCCCACTTTAGTCTTAATGCATCTCTAGTCATTATCTGGGCACAATACGTCACAGTCCTCTTCAAAAATAAATATACACCTTGTTCAAATAATTGCCCTGTGAAGGACAAACAAGCAGCATGCAGAAAAGCTTCATTATTTAGGTGCAATCTCTGGCAAGGCCTTTGAGGCCTTCCTTTTTTTACTTTTGTTGCAGAAGGCCATTCAGTGTCCGAGTGTCTGAGTTCATTGGCAAACAGCAACATGACGGCCAACGAATATTCACATCGCCTTTAACAAGAACGGCTGCTGCCAGGATCAACTCTTAAAAAATGTTTTCTGTTGAACAATCGCCAAGCCTAGTTTAAGTCTAACAGTGCACTTTAATGCAAACTTGCAATAAAACACCGTTAGCTGTCAACACACCAAAAATTTGACACCCCTTAGAAATACCAGCCTCCTGGTTGTCAATCAGCTGTTGTAGATCTCAGGTTTTTTAATTAATATGCATAGTTAATTAGCTGCTTTCTGTCAGACGGCAGTAAAATGACAGCTTGCCGAGCTAACCAACATCACTGCATGGATGGCTGCCATATTGTCTCATGTATTATCATTACTCTCACCTGATGTCAAAATCCTACCCATCCTCAGAGGAAACTAAACTAGTGACCTCTTGCACCAGGCCTGTTTGTTTTCTTTAAATACTGTTCATGCGATTATGTCCTCAATGTGACAGAACAAGCAAGACTTTAGGCTTTTGTTGGTCATTATGTGCAACTTAGGGGGAAAAAGCATTTTTCAAATAGTCACAATTAAGCTTTTATATTGAAGAAAGAGTTATGAACTGAGAGTGCCACAAGAAAGTTTTTATAGATTTTGAGACAGTGACGTCACATATGGAAAACCTAATGTGTTGAAAAATGTGGGTTTTTTTTTGTTTTGTATACTGTCAAATAGTTTGTTGGGTTCATCTTTTGATGTATAAACTGCAATGCACACTTTGCTTGGATTCCTAATCATGCAGGACTGACTGCCATGAAAATGTCAGAGCAAGACAAGATGGGTGTCCAAGAGCCACTAGATTTTATTGTGCATTCAGCAATACTTCAGCAGTTGGTAAATCCAGTTTCCAAGGCTTTAACCAACAATAACATTGTTTTGAGCTGAAGGGAGGGAAAATGTTCAGCAGCCTTAAAGAAAACCGTGGAGCAAAACTTCAAATAGTTGGTAGGCATAATGCAGGAGTGGTAAGAAATTAGAGACATTTCAAGATGTATTCAAAATCCCTAAAGAAAGCATTTTTATACTTTTAACAGAATTGTTCTTTCTGTCAGTGAAACACATCCATCCATCCATCATCTTTTACCCGCTTCTTCCTTTTTGCACCGTGGAGGTCACTAGTGACCATGTCCAGCCATCACTGTGCAAGAGATGGAGGACACCCTGGACAGGTCTCCAGTCCATCACAGGGACACAGAGAGACAAACAACCATTCACTCTCTCACTCACACCTAGGGACAATTTAGAGTTACCAGTCAGTCTAACATGCATGTTTTTGGTCTGTGGGAGGAAACCAGAGTACACGGAGAAAACCCACGCATGCACAGAGGGAACATGCAAACTCCACCCAGAAAGGCGTCCTGGCCAGGATTCGATCCAGCAACCTTCTTGCTGAATAAGAATAAGAAGGCTGCGCTTTCATAGCAGCAGCTTCGTGCACTCCGTCCATCTTTCGGATGACTGTACGTACATGTTCTTGTTGTATCTCGGTGCAATGATAATAAAGCTTATTCTGATTCTGAGAGGCGGCAGCTCTACCAACTGCGCCACCGTGTCACTCAGTGAAACACAGTCAAAGTGAAAATAGTAAGAAGGTTAAAAATTGATTAAAAAAAAGTCTAAAATAAATTGTATAGCAGCACATTTTCCCCACTACAGCAACTTAATATACCAAAAATGTTTTTTTTTATAAAATATCCACTTTTTTAGTTATTGTAAAAATCTAATGTTCTCATCAAAAACTTTGTGTGGATGACCTAAGTGCAAACCTAATGTTAATTTTCAGTTTCTCGTTTGTCTCTATGTGTCCATGTGATGGACTTATGACCTGTCCAGGGTGTCCCCGGCCTCCTAGAGTGACTGCTGGATATGGGCGCCAGTGACCCCCATGACCCAGGAAGGAAGAAGTGGGTAAGGATAATGGATGGATGGATGCATGGATGGATGGATTTAAATTACCTATAGTAGTGTGGACGAGACCTTTGTTGGATCTTCTCAGCTTAGTTTTGGTCCATGTCTTCATGCTCTGTTATAATGTAGATAAACTGTTCATGCACAGACAAATGAGTCCAACGTCATCAAAGCCCCATAAAGCTCCATCAATGTGGTGTTTATGTTAAAAAAAAGAAAAGAAAATTAAACACTTTCTACAATAGAGGATTTTAAAAACTCAGTTTCATGTGCATTTGTGTGGAAAGGAACAACAGAGGTTTTCAGAAACACTTGGTTCACACTCACTATTACTTTGTGCACTAGAAACACAAGCATGAGCTGTTGTACCTGTTTCTGTATCTGTTTTTATCCTGATTCTCTTGTTGCTAGAAGAAACAATGATTTGTATTCAAAGGGGAGGAAAAAAGTATTTCTTCAATATACTGTATTTGCAAAATGCGTATTTTGTCATTTTTGTTGGAATGTGTGAACAGAGAAAAAAATTAAATGAATATCTGGAGTAGTGTAGAACAGTCCTTAAAAATCTATTTGACAATAAGAAAATTTAAAAAATAGCACTTGGTGCTGTGGTGATGAACTTTTAGATAGAAAAAATAGTCCAAGCAGGGGGAATATGCAAATGTAAAGTTAATACCGACACTTTCTCTGCCAAAACAGAAAAAGCAAGGGTAAAATAGGACACATTTTTGGCAGCCCTTCATCAAAAGCATAAAGCAGTGGCCACAAGGGGAGAAGTAAACAGATTAGAAAAGCTATTGACATTTCCCCGTAGCAATGAAGGGGTGTCGAATGGCAGCATGGATGATAAGGTGTACAGGCTTTCGGTCCCTCAACTCATGTTTTATGTATCTGTGATCACAACTGATCGTGAGAGAAATTAATCAATACCAGTACAGTTACGATGTGAGGATGACACATGCCACTGCCCACCCCTTACACCCCCACCATACACACCTTCATTCTCCTCACCCCATCCATTTTGATTCAGGGGCCTGTTGTTCGCCCACGTCTAGGTGAGGGATTTTTACATCCCCGGCGTGCTTGGAGGAACTCCATATGGCCGGGATCAAAGGTGTTGCTGGGTGCATGGTTCTGCTTGGTTGCCAGCCACCGCCGTTAATTAGAAAACAAGATCAGAGGCGGTATTAAAATCCAATTAAGCCCGTATGAACAGATTGCCAAGTGATGTTCACTAATGCATTACTGAGCACCATGCAAATTTTAGTGGCAGCATTTGGCTTTATGTTATGTGTTTGTGTCATCAAGAGTGTGTGTGTGTGTGTGTATGGGGGAGTGTACTTGAAACTGTGCCCAAGTGTGTCTATGTACGAGTCACGTGCTGGCTATTCAAGGCTCTGTGACATTGCTTGATCTTTTCCCCGATACACAGCTCTAATCTCATATAAACAATCAGCTAAAGCTCTGCACAACAACAACACCTCTCCTCACAATGAGATTGGACGATATTGCTTCTTACAATTAAAGCATAATTGAGAATGCTGAATTATTGATCCATTGTAACTGAGTTCTCCTCATTTGATTTGTGTGAGGAACTAATATGATGCACAGAAAATCCTGCAGATCTGGATTAATTGCCTGGGAGTGTTTGAGTTTTCAGACTCTCTATTCGGTCTCCATCGTCCATTTAAGGCTTTCCATTGAAATCATTTTCAAATTTTCAGATAGCTGTCAGTAGACAAAATTAAACCGGGTTAAGGAATTGGATGAGGCATATTAAAATTCGTACATAAAATCATTCTGCACAATAAGTGCCAATTTAGTCCATGAGTTTCATTCACCCAGCAGACAGACAGGGCATCTGTACCAAAGACTGACAAGTGGATGCAGCTGGTGGCCTATGGCCCGAAGCATCCACATTATCACAGACGAGGGCTGTTAATGCTGAGCTGAATGGGAGCCCCTTTTGAGATACAAAATAGCATTCTGATTAGAAAGCCAGGAAATACACATTTGAAGAGCCGGAAATTGTCACAATGCAGAACCATGGCACATTTGGCACAGTCTCAAGCTGGGGTATAGAGGACCGAGATCTTAACGAGAAGACGTGCTCAATCAAACACATTGAGGTTCCTCACACGTTTTACGGTTCTTCTACAGGATATGTTCTTTGTGTCAAAGTTTTCTTCTTAACATGATAATCAAAGTGAACAGTGAATGCATGATTTGTTGGAGTAATGCTCCATAGAGCTCACAGTTTCTTGGATGGCAAGACAACTGGTCTCTTAGCTTGCACATAATTTATTTTATTTGTATAAAAAGTATATTGATTTATGTATCACTAAACTAAAATGTATACCATAAAAAAAGGCAACGCAAAAAAAATATTCCATTGCATAACCAAGCTAGTTAATTGGTTAACAAACCGGAAGCCAAATTAATTGGTGTATTTACGCTCACGTTTTTATTGTTTTACAGGTCACGTTTTTTAATACATTTATTTATTTTGAGAATTAATTGTAAAACACAAACAAAACTACACTTTGTATAATGTAATATAAATGTAAGGCTGTTTTAAGGCTTGTCATATTTTCACAACACAAAATAATACATTTTAAAGCTTAATTTTAACCAGCTGGTTTAAGCGAACAATAACATAAAAGCAATAACTTAAAACAAGTTTAATGAATGAACTAAATAGTCTAGAAACTGATTGACTTTTGCTGAAGTGCATGTCAAATCAAACTGTGGCATTGAAAAAAAAAACGTTCAATGAATTAGTTTTGCTTTGCTATTATTTTTTCTAAATTGCACATAATCTGCAATATGCTGTAAAAATGTATGTGTAGATTATAAAACAAGAATGTGGTCCAATTTTAAAGGCCTCATATTTCAGGTTAGGCGAGCACCTTTATCAGGATGAATACCTGACAGCTGCGTGTTGTTAGCTTGGGATGTGGTGATTGGTCAGTGCAGCTCACTTGAAACATGTATTCACCAGGTTTAGGGGACACTGGCAGTAGAACAGCTCATCCAACATGATGGCTGTCTTGGCTTCTTCAGGGTAAGAAGTGATCTGTTCCCATAGTTGGCGTCTCTTGGAAGTAGTTGTAATTTTGACCTTCTGTTTTTCATTAGGGTGTGGCTCCTTGTCATGATGACTGGTGCAATCAATGGCTACCGCACAATGAAAGGTAAATATACCTTTTGTCCTGCCTGTACATCCATGCACAAACAGTTGTATCCGTGCCCATTTGTGTTTAACTTCTCACTGTGCAGCTTTGGATCCTTATAGTGGTTATAATGTGGACTCTTCCTCTGGTACTGGTGGAGAAGTACCTCTGATGGGGCCTGTAAAAGCAGGCTCTGGTTCTTCAGCTGTGTATCCAGTTTACCAGTCTGCTCCACATGAACAACCTGAATACATCCAATGGCGCGCGCCGATGAGAAAAGCGCCTGATCCTTATGGTTCCATGTATACTGCGCCTGCATACTCCCAGTATGACGGCAGCTCTCCGTTAGGCTCAACGCAATCAAGACCTCCAGTTCCCCCGATGCAAGGTATGAGATTTGCCTAGCTTTATTAAAATACTGTTTCATTTTAACTCGATGTCAGCGTTGCCATATTTAACATTGTTTTTTTTGTTTGTTTTTTTTATCTGGACAGTACAACCACCAGGCCCTTTCTTTCATGGAGCATCATCTAATGATCCAAGGTTTGCCTCCAATCCTAAGCCACCTGGTCTTCATAATGAGAGCCCACCTGGCCCATTTCTTCCTGTATTTCAACCAGGTGACTTCTCCTACGAGGAGAAAACTTATGAACACGGAAACTACGACACTGACTCTGAAGAGCAAGGTCCTCCTTCCCAGTACCTCCCTGTCCCAACTCTCAACAGGCTCCCTATCAGCAGCCCACTGGCGTTGCATGCACTTTTGGATAGATTTCGGCTTGGTTATCCTTTTATGGATTACATGTTGCTGACCAGACCGTATCCCACAGGCACATACACACTTTCCACCGATAACTTTGAACATGGGAGGAACCAGTGGCATAACTCTTTTGGGGCTCCTGGTGGCCCCATTAAGCAATTGGACCCCTTTCATGACTCCAGGAGATTAAAGTATTTTAGACGACCTGTACTACAGACTATTGGAAATACTGATGTAACTGGATTCTCCAGTCCTACAGAGGAGCTGGTCTGAATCTTCTGCGTGGGCAGCTTCTGATCATGTGACCTAACAGATGAGAAGTTCAAGTAATCCTGATTACAATCTGAACTGTTTTTGCCATCCAACACTGCTCAAACGGTTCTAGTTAATTTACCTCTTCAGATTGCCTGACTGTTTTTTAGATCTTTTCACTTCAATAAAAATATTGAAAGAACTTTTTTTTTTTTTTGTCTTCAGCTGGTTCAATGATGCAGCTTAGTTTTACAAAATGCATTGTTTTTAATGTGGCCTGTTATTGACCTAATGCTTAAAATGTTTAGATTAATAAACTGATGTTTTAAAATCTGACAAGAGTTTACCAGAGCTTTGGGCAAATTACATGAATAATAAAAAAAAAAAAAATTTAACATGACTTGTAATGCACTAGTTCAAAAATGCTTTTTTGTCACTTCAAATCATTTCAGGCGCTCTTTGAATTTACAACCTAAACTTGGAAAACAAGACAAAGTTGAGATTTTAAATACTTAAAAAAAACGACTGGATTGAAAAGTGCTTTCTGATTGAGGGGAAAATTCCTGAGCTGTTTATTATTCAATGATTATTTAAAAATATCTCGTACCTTCTAGATTAAATGCTGTTATGCACATACACTCCAGCAGTTGATCAAATATAATTTGAACAAGATGAAGCTTGTATAGAAAAGGGATAGATGGAAGAATCCACCATGATCAAGATTAATGTCCAGCAGCTGTGTATTATTACCTTGTTAGGTTCTGTTTGTTCAGTGCTGTTAGCTTGCAGTGTTAGTCTCACTGGGTATTTGTGATGGTACCAGTGTGGCAGCTAAGTGATGGCTGGTTTGATTGCCTCAGGGTAAGGAGTGGGATTGCTGTTTAGTTTCTGTTGAGCTGCTGTAGTTATGACTGTTTTTTCAATAGGGTGTGGCGGTTTGTCATGTTGACTGGTGTTACAGCTATCCCACAAAAGGTAAAAAAAAAATTTAATCAATTCCTCCCTGAATTTTTACAGATTTTCCACAATATTCACTTGAAGTCCTGCTTCCAGATAAGACCAACTACCCAGTGATAGCAGTGCTGTTTTTTTTGTTTGTTTTTTTTTTAAATCAGCTGCCATAAAACCAATCTGTTCCATGTAAACAAACTTGAAACATGTTGAGACTGTTGTCTGCTGTAATATATTTCCTGCACACACAGGATATGATGGCTGGTCCAGCAGGCTCACCACAGTGAAGACTCGAGTTTCTTCAGTCTAAGGTAATGAGTGTATGAATCCTGAAAAGCTCATTTCTGATAAATTTATTGTTTGTAGCTACAATTTTATTTAGTAACTAATACATTATCTTAAAACTCCAGTTTAAACTATTTTAATATATTCATAAATCTATTTAATGAAGTATTTCTGTACAGTCTTTCATATTGGTTCTTTTTTTTAGCTAGCCATTAGCATGTCCTGTGCAATCTGGGACCCTTTTTAGCAGGAATCTGAATGTTTCTACTGCGAAAGTCTTTTTTCAGAGGCTCCCTTTCTCAGGGGGCGCCACAGCGATCCAACTTGCACGAAGACTTGGCAGTTGTTTTTACGCTGGATGCCCTTCCTGGCACAACCACCGAGCTACCACAGCTCTGTGTGGAGCAGGGTGCTGCCATAGTGCACCATGGGGGAGCAGATGGTGGAGCTTAAGAGCCTTGCTCAAGGGCCCAGAGTGGCAAATGAGAGTGGAGACAGGTGTGGGTGTTTCACTTTTTCCACCAACATTTTGATATTGTTGATCTGTTGAGTTGAATCGGTGATGTTCTGATCACAGGTTCTCCTTCTCTAACCTGCTTGGTGTCCTCTATGCAAACCCCTTGGGCCCATTTCTTTCTGTATTCAAGCTTGTCAGAATGTACTTTGTGGAGAAAATGTATGAATTTGGCAACTACAACTGAATCTGAAAAAAAAAAAGAATATGCTTGTTCAGATAGATTCCAGTTCAAACTTGTGGTAGATGGCATTCTGGTAGTCCTTTGTGATGTTGGGTCAACCTGTAGGTGGACTGCTGGCCAGGTAGCGCAACAGTTAGCACCCTTCTGTTTCTAGGAACATGAATGGGGAAAACCCTAGACATGTTTAGAATGGCTGACTGCTGGTCAAGTTTGTGACTATGAATAAGACCAGCTCAACAATATAGCTCACACTTTTACATGCAGCCACATCTATTCTATTTTTTATTTCTATTTTAGAGTTGCAAATGCACACAGCTGGTACTTTAAAAGTTTGGAAACCTTTTTTTTTTTTTTTTTCCCAGGCTGGTGTAATGCTGCTGGCCTTGTTTTGAGTAGTAAGTTTATTTTTTTTAAGTCAAATCTTTTGAAAACTTAAGTTTTGAAAAATTACATTTGCCAAATCAGCTTTAAACTTTGTATATTTTATAAAAATCTGATTTTTATTTAATTGGATATTTATCTTTTGTTGATGAGCAGACTGGCTTGTCCTAATGGTTCAACCACAGGTGTAGTAATAACTTTATTTACTTTAATTATATTCCAGTCATGCCAATTAAATTGCCTCCTTTTGTGTTGTGAAAAGTTCTTGCCAAGACTCGGTTTCATGAACAAATCTGAATCATCATGGAATTCCTGTTGAATAGAATTTGTGCTCTGAAGTTCTGGTTGAAATTTTACAAATTTAGAACTATTCCAATTTAATTATTTTTTTGTATTCTCGTTACTGATTAAGATAAATCTTCATACATATCCATAAATATGACGCTTTGGCGTATAAGTTGCAGGGCATGCAAATTATGCAAACTGTGACTTTATAGGGTGAAAAATATGGTAAGTTGCATTACCATGTCCTAGAATTGCGCCGCTCAAGGTGGCTGCATGTTGGAGCAGCTCTGTTACATTCATTCTGAGATTTTGCTTTTGGAAACTTTAATTCCTCTTTTTCTGGATGTAAATCACATTTTTTGGATGATTCTTTCCTCTGGTATCAGATGCTGTGCAGCCGGAAGGATTTTTACTGAAACTTTTTTGGTTTTGGACATTTATGATGCGTAACCATGGCAACAAGGCAGTTTTCTACAACAACAACAGCAGCTGATTAACATCTCAAAAGCTCAAATAATATCTCAACTATGGCCCCAACTCTCAAATGAGTTGAAAAGGATGTTCTGTGGACGCATTCTCATCTACCTGCCAGCTGTGCTCGAGTGCCTGACCACCGAGATCCTGGAACTAGCAGGAAACACAGCTCACGACAGCGGAAGGACAGGATCGTCCCTCGGCACCTACAGTTGACTGTCCACAGCTATGAGGAGCTCGGCAGACTGCTGGGAGGAGTGGCCATCGCTCTGGGAGGAGTTCTGCCCAGCATTCAAGCGGTCCTACAGTTCAGGGGAACCGAGAGGCCAGCCGAGTCTGGGTGGACGGATCGGACGGCATCTGCAGCCAGTTTCTTAGGATCCACTGTGGGATGGACCTTTACAAGAGATCCTTCCTGTCTACAGCCATCAGCATCGATAACGTCTCTTAATGAAATGAGGGTAACGAGTTGCAACAACAAAATAATTTCCCTTTGGGATTAATAAAGTATTATTGAATTGAATTATGTTGTAGATCAATGTTTCTCTACCTCCATAGCATTTAATTTTAGTATCTAATCATGTCCACCATTCAAGGTAAAATGTTAACACCAGGTACTGGCCTTTTAAACTTTAGTGTCATTTATTTAAATGTGCTTTTTATATTCTTCGGAATGAGAATCTATGAAAATCTCCTACAATTCATATTTTGCATGTCCTATACTTTTCAGAAATGGTCAATATTGTCAGACTTAAACTATGTAGTTCAAATGGAGTCAAGACCAAAGTCCTCTTTGGTGTTCAGCTTGAGGTCCCTCGATGACTGTTGAACAAGAAGTAGCAAAATGTAAATGTTATGCTTCTTAATTATCCCGTAGTTGTGAAGTCATGGCATCCTCAATAGGCAGAAGACATGAAGTTATTAGTCGTCGTCATTTAATGGATTACGGACCTGTCCAGTGTGTACCTTGACTCTTCAATGGCTGCTGGAAATGGGTACTAGCTTCCTGTGACCCTGCACAGAGCAGCGAGTAAAGAAAATGTATACTCAAGGTTCAGCATAAATGATGTAAAAACTTTGTGATGATACTATGACAAAGTAAAGGTTTTCATATCTTACTCTGCCACAGTAACGAGTAAGTCTTTCTTTACCAATGGTCACTTGGGGCAAACGCTGACACTCAAGAGACTAAATGGTTACCTCCAGTAAGATTCCTGTCGCTGCATAAATGTACCCATCGTGAAAGGCGGTGAGACGAGGGACAAAAAGGGAATTGTCCCTCGGTGACCTTTCATTTTTCAGTCTTTCCCTTTTTTTTTCCAGTCAATCCCCAAACAATTTAATCCTTTTCTCCCAGCCTCACACTTATCTCTTACAGTCTCGCATCACTGATCCCTGTGGTTAGTTCTACTGAAATATGACTTAGGCCAGTTTTTATTTATTAGCATGTTTTCATCATTGAAATTTAAAATCGGGCACAAATCCAGCTGGTTTTCAAAGACGTGTCCAGGTTGGGGCGACTTCTATCCTTGGAGTGTCACATCAAAACCAAAGGGCAGCATTTCAGGAGGTTTATCTTGTCAAATGTAGGCTACTAAAAAGTAAATACATTTTAGTATGTTTATTAAAGAATTGTTTTGCTATAGAACTACTGTACTTATTTTTTTAATGTAATTTACTGAGACTACTAAGGCAGTACAGTGGCTCTGTTGGTAGAGCTGTTGCTGTCCAAGTCAAGTTTACTGTCATTCACATCGTGTGGTACATGAGGTGGAACAAAATTATGTACTCGGGGACCCAGTTACACCCAAAAATAGCAAAAATATAAAGTATAAAAATAAACCGTACATAAGGATCTAAGATGTATGCTAAAAGAACGCTAAACAGTACGCCAAAAGAGTTAATGTATACGCTAAACACTAATGTAAAACAATACAGTGTAACAGCAGCCTGAACATGAGTCTGAGGTGAGCAGATGGGTATGAATGAATACAGCAGCATGAGATAATCGACAGCATGAGATCAGCAGCACACATGTCGTATATCACCAATTAAAGTGGCAGTACAGTGATTATCCTAGTTAAAGATTCATGAGTCTAACAGCTTCTGGGTAGAAGCTATTCCTCACTCTAGTGGGTCTACACTTAATGCTCCTTAACCACCTGCCTGAGGGGAGTGGAACAAAAAGTGTGTGCTGGGTGAGTGGGGTCCTTCATGATGCAGGTGGCCCTCTTCCTGCATCTGGAGGTGTAAATGTCTGTGATGGTGGGGAGACTGACTCCTAACAGACTTCTGTGCAGCCTTCACTACTCTGCAAAGCTTTTCTTTCTGCAGCTGTGCAGCCCCCAAATTTGTGAAGCGTTCCTCATTTTTACTCTCAAATCAAAAATTACCTGGACTCATTTAACATCTTACCTCACCATCAATCTGGTTTCAGGAAACGACACAGCACAACCACTGCTTCACTGAAGGTTCTTAATGACGTCGTTGAAGCACTGGATGCTAAGGATTATTGTGCTGCACTTTTCTTAGACCTGTCTAAAGCGTTTGACACTGGATCATAACATCTTGTCATAAGCTCTCAGAAATCGGTTTCTCAGATCATACCATTGGTTGGTTCTCTAACCATCTCTCAGATCGGAGGCAGTGTTCAACATAATGGTACTTCCTCCAGTTATTTAAGTCAACAATTGTGTACCTCAAGGCTCAGTCTTAGGACCCACCCTCTTTACAATCTACATAGGTAATGTAGGTCAAAACATCTCTGATGCATCCTTACATTTCTATGCTGATGACAGTAGTTTATTGTTGAGCTAAAACGGGTAAGCTTTCCAGCTTTTGCAATCTGCATTTAACATCATCCAGTCTGATTTTTGTTCCACCTCAAACTTGTCCTAAATACCGACAAAACCAAAGGGATGCTTTTTTTTTTTTTTCCAAACAGGAAGTCAGTCCCAGCAGTTCTTCCTCCGATTTTATCCTCAAATGATGTCCCCATTGAGTTTGTTGATTCGTATAAATATTTGGGTATCTTGGTTGACTCTCATCTCTCTTTTAAAAGTTTCATGTGGAAAACCTAGTAAAGAAACTGAAAGTTAAACTGGGTTTCTTTTTCAGAAACAGATCCTGTCTAACTTAGAACGCTAGGAAACACCTTATAGCTGTGACTTTCCTTCCCTCCATTGACTACAGTGACATTATTTACAAGAACGCTCCTACAAGAACCCTGCAGATGCTGGATGCTGTCTATCACGGTGCACTAAGATTCATAACTGGCTGTGATTATCGTACCCACCACTGCACCCTGTATTCACTGGTTAACTGGTCATCATTAACTTCACGCAGACTTTCCCACTGGTACATTTTCATCTTTAAATCACTTCTTGGTCTGCTGCCTTCATGCATCTCCTCCTACATGTCTCTGTGTGAGTGCAGCTACAGCGTGCGCTCTCAGGACATGATTACCTGCAGTGTTCCCTCAGTGCGGACTGAACTTGGCAAAAGGGCCTTCTCCTATTCTGCTCCTGTTTCCTGGAATATCTTACAAAAAGACCTGAAGCTTTCGACCTTGACCTCTCTAAGTGGCTTTAAAAATCTGTTGGACTCCTGGCAGGAACCAATGCAGACATGTTCCTGTTTTTAGTTTTCTACATTTGCCTTATAATCTTACTGTTTTTTGTTACTTTTTTTGCTATCATATTTGTAAAAAAAAAAAAAAAAAAAATCTGTGCCTTTTTATAACTTGTCTATTGTTGTCCATTGTTGTCATCATTCTTGGTTTAAATCAGGTCTCTTGTAAATGAGTCCTCGAGGCTCAATGGGATTTACCTGTCTAAATAAAGGTTGATGGAAAAAAAAAAAATTGACCAGGTTATAGCCACATTTGTTAGCCATGATCCTCCTCCCACTTGGTGGCATCCCTTATTTTAAATTTATCACATCAGGCATAAATTGAATACTTTACAGTCCTGCTTTGTAAAAAGACAAAGTAATTTATGGGTACAACTACTTAACAATGGACTTCAGAGATGCAGAGGATCTGCAGGAACCATGTTGAAATCTATCCATAAAAATGGATCAATTGCCTTGTGATTAACGCATAACGTGCACACACAAAAAGAATGGGAAGGCTCAATGAAGCTGCAGGAAAGCTGCCCAGTGAAAGATCGGTGCATGACGCACTCTGTAATTAAGCCAGTCTGTACTTGATGAAAGTAGATCACAGTGGCGGGCCACAGCTTCACAGCCTGTTTGTTTTTATGACATAATTACAGTCCAAATGAAATGAGAGAATTTTTATATTGCACCATGACGAGCATGTGTCCAATGTCAGATATGACACTGACCTCCCTCAGGCAAAGTATTCATGAGTATGGTGGGGTGGGGGGTATGCATAGGGCGGGGTGCAGATCAGGCGTCAGACAGCCTAGCAGAGAAGCTCCCCCCACTATAAGAGCAATCTACCTGTGTCTGCGACCACCTGGGAGGTCTAAGACCGATGGAATCGGATTTAAAACACAAGTGGGAGACAACTAACTGCAGGATGGAGATCAATTTATAAGGGATGATAGTTTAACTAGATGCAAATGAGAAAACAAGTTGGATAATGATGGAGCAAGTGATGAAGAGAGAGGAAAAAGTTATAAAATAAAGGGAGGAGACATAGGTCTGCAGGCAGTGAGGGTGTGGCTGAAGCACGAAGATAAATAAAAGTTTTACTTAAGTGTTGCTCCGTAATGCGGCAACGGACAGTAATGAGGAGGGCTTGGTGCAATCACGTCCACTGAGGTGTTGTAACAAAACCGCTTCTCTTTAGATTTGCTTAAAAAGCAAAAAATGGGAAAAGTAAAGGCCGTCGTCTGTTATTAGTTCTCATACAGTTAAGAACTTGTCAAGTTTCTACTAGTTCTCAAGTTTTTAAGGGTATGTAACCAAACGTTTCTGTTTGGAGATGGGAGCTGTTTTGATGCTGGATGACATGGCTATGCTGTAAATGACCAAAACCTCCCAAAGAGTGGCTTTAGTGTTTTCCTCCTCTTTGAAACAAATCTGCATTTCCTGAGATTTAGTTACATGTGCAACACGACCGCAAAACTCTTGTTTCGACCGGTCAGATTCTCCCAGAAGAGAGAATATTCCCAGGCTACAGCTGTTGACTGGCCACGCTCAACCACAGTGCTTTCTGTCTCCTGACCGCCGTTCAAAGTTCCTTTCTCTTGATTCGTCCACCATTTCCCCTTTTCCCAGCCGCTTTCCAACCATTTCCCCCCCAGTTCCCAAGAACAGCCAGCTGGTCCAGATTTACTCTGGTGGCTATGTCGCCCAGTCGGCTCTTTGGGCGGGCAGCGTCATTTGACTGGATACTGGTCAGAGCCCGTAGATTAGTAACTGGATATCCACAGAGAGGCCATGTGGCCTGAGCCCTGTGATCCAGTGGAAAGCGGGGTCTCCGTGGTGACGCTGTGGTTCTGTGCGGCCCAGAATGTGAGCCACAATCCCTGCTGACACCCTCTTCTGAGGACGTGGTTTTACTCCAAATCATGATTTCCCATCTCCTGCCCTGTGACTTTATTTCTGCAACTAGGTCTGAACTCGGAGCTGTAGAGGATGCAGCACCTCCTCGGCTGTGCCGCATGAGACTAGTTTTCCTCACGTGGAGCAGGACACACTGAGGGGAGGCCTCCTTCTAAACAAACAATTTCTCTTTTTAGTCCAATTTGATATTTAAACTGAACAAAATGGTCTCGTGATGGAGGGGTGGCCAGAGTTTTTGAGCACATTTAAATGGCCCCTGATTATATGGAAGGCTATTTAAAGAAAAACAGTTCATTATGGGCATAAACAGTGGGAAGTAACAAATTACCTTTACTTGCATTACTGTATTTTTTTTTTGCACTTGTACATTTACTGGAGAATGTTTATCTTTAAGTGTAGTACTTCATGAAGATTTTATGTGTCTAATTAGTGTATTGCCCCAGACAGCTCTCCCCAGTTTACAGGGACCGAAACCCACAGACACAGCTAAACAACAGAAAACAGTGTTCAGATTTCTTAAAGAATACACATATATGTAATTACATATATGTAATTTTATAATTTTCAACAGGAAAATGTCCAGAAAATAGCAGATAGTTCCTCTTCATAAGAATGGTGAGAAATGTGTGTTCTCTAATTACAGACCAATATCCTTGTTGTCGGCAGCACGGTGGCGCAACTGGTAGAGCTGCTGCCTCTCAGCGAACAGGTCCCTGGTTCAAACCCCGGTCCAGGGGCCTTCTGGGTGGAGTTTGCATGTTCTCTCCGTGCATGCGTGGGTTTTCTCCAGGTACTCCGGTTTCCTCCCACAGACCAAAAACATGCATGTTAGACTGATTGGTAACTCTAAATTGTCCCTAGGTGTGAGTGAGAGAGTGAATGGTTGTTTGTCTCGTTTGTCTCTATGTGGCCCTGTGATGGACTTGCGACCTGTCCAGGGTGTACCCCGCCCCTCGCACAGTGATTGCTGGACATGGGCACCAGCGACCCCCGTGACCCAAAATGGAATAAACTGGTAAAGAAAATGGATGGATGGATGGATCCTTGTTGCCACAATTTACAAAAATATTAGAAATCATTTGTAACCAGATTAGATCGATTTATAGATAAACGGAATATTTTAAGTAATAGTCAATATGGGTCAAGAGCAAATAATTCAACATCAAAGGCTCTCGTGGAACTAATAGAAGAAATAACTTGTCAGCGTTTTTATGGATTTAAAAAAGGCCTTTGACACTATTGACCACACCATTCTCCTTGAAAAACTGAATAAATATGGCATTAGAGGATTAGCACTACAGTGGGTATCTAGTTATTTGAATAATAGGAGACAATTTGTACAGGTAAACTATGTCAGATCTGACTTTTGTGTTAATGGATGTGGAGTCCCTCAAGGCTCTGTGTTGGGACCAAAGTTGTTTATTTTGTATGTGAATGATCTGGTTCATGTCAGGGCTTTTCTTTTTTATTTTTTTTATCTTTATTGAAAAAGTACAAAACAATACAATAAAAAGCAGTACACAGTAAAAGACGCCAGGAAGTTGCAAACACTGAGACAATAATTTACAATAACATATTGCATAAATATATTGAAGAGCACGCATAAGGTGCAAGTTTTTATGGCCTTCGTGTTGGTGGAATATTTAATAGTTTTGTATTGTTTGACCTCATTTTCAAAAATGGAGATAAGAGGTTTTTGATTAGTGTATCGACGTTTATGAATATGCCATTTGGCTAGGTATATAATGAGATTTATAATATAGAACTGTTATTCTTTAGCTGTTGGGTAGTCGGTGAAGCCAAACAAAACATGTTCAAAGCAAAGTAAAAGATCTGGTTCTATAAAAGTAGAAATCAAAATACATGTCAGGGCTTTTGATGCGTTTTATTTGCAGATACCTTTTTTTTCCCCCCCATTTACCCTTTATTTATACAGGTAGTCTCAATGAGCCACGATAACTCATTTTCAAGAGAGACCTGTTTAGGGAGCAGATGGGGGTTAAGGGCCTTGCTCATGGGCCCATAGTGGGAGCAAATGAGGGTGGGGGCAAGTGTGGGTGCTTCACCTACCCCACCCACATTTTTGATGTTGCCGTACCAGGGCTTGAACCGGCGATCTTCCGATCACAGGCCCATCTTCTCTAACCTCTGCGCCGCCACTCCAAACATTTTTGTTCAGGTGAAGATATTGAACGGATGTTTGCGATGACACAGGCAGAATTCGTAAAAATACAAACTTGGTTCCAACTTAAGTTATCATTGAATTTGGAAAAAACAAACTACAAGACATTTAGTAATAAAAATAAAATTATCAAAGTCCCATTGAAAATTGACAGTATTGAAATTCATAGAGGAGAAGCTGACATGGAAATCTCATGTAAATTACTTAAGAATAAAAATAACAATCACTTGCATTACTGTATAAAGAGTTTTTGAATGACAAAGTTTTGTACATATTGTATAATGTAATGATTGTTCCATATTTAATCTCTTGTATTTAAGTTTGGGGAAAAGCATGCAAAACAATTACAAACCCTATTTTTATTTTACTAAAAAGAGCTGTAAGAATTATTAGTAGTTTGAAGTGCTATGGTCACCCAACAAATATATTATTTCATCAATTGAAATTATTAAAATTTTATGATTTGGTTGAATATCGTATTTTGCAAGTCATGTATAAACTTCATAAATAAAATATTACCCCCAAATATTCAGAGTCATTATAACCTTAAGGGAATGGAAATGTTTGTAAAACCTCCATTTAGAACTAGTGTGAAGGAGCTGTTGTAATTCAGGGAATAGGATTGTGGAATTGCTTTATCACCATAAAAAATTCTAAAACAATTTGTATGTTTAAAAAGATGATTAAGGCAAAGTTGTTGGGAAGGTACAGTGCCAGGTGGAGGATGCCTGATAGTTTTTGTGTTTTTGTTTTTTTCAATTTGGAAATTATTCAAGCATAGGTTGTTTTGTTTTAGTTATTTTATTTTTTTTAAATAAAGAGCAGATATTAATTTTATTTTTCTTCTTTCTGCACCCTTTCTGATGAATTAGTTTCTTTTGAATGAATGAATGAATACAGACACTAAAAGCACAGACATTTTGTGCCAGATGCCAAATAAACGCATCCCAGTGATCAATAGCCCAGCTGAGCTTTGAGTGACTGCAGTTTAAGAAAGTTTAGGAAGCGCAACGTGTTTCAAGAAATGGTGCTCGCCATCATGAAACTTTAACGACTCATCATCGCTATAGTTGTGGTAAAAAATATTGGTCAATTTTTGACTAAGAAAGAAAGAAACAAAACTGATCTATATTTTTCACATTGACAAAAAAACTGCTAAACTGCATAACTTCTGAGTGTCTACTTGAGTTCTTTTTGACAAATGCATGTAAGGACCGTGTGACTAATGATTTCAACTTATTTTAATTAAAAAAAAAAAAACTATTTAACACAATGGGATAGTCCTGATTTGAAATGACCAATTTGCTCTTCAAATATGTTAATATGATATGCAGACATGTTTTATTTAACAGTTGCACTTTATTTGAAACTATTTAATACAGCTTGAATAGAAAAAAAATCCCTCTTGTCATTTTTAGACCCATTCTTGCTATTAAAAACAAATGAATAAAAAATATAATTTTAACATGACCAGTCACCCAGATTGCTGGTGCTGCAGCGACCTTGAGGGGTCTGCACAGACAGATGATCTCATCCTGTTCAAAGATCTGTACTGCAGCAGTACAGCTTCCTGTAAGACAAAAAGAAATTAATTGTTAAACTATTTGAATGTTCTTATTCGATAATTATATTTCAAAAGATTTCACAGGTAAATGAAGATATTTTGTTTCTGCATATGTCATGTTTTTCATTAGCCTTATAAGAAGGTCAACATTCTGTCTGTATAGATTCGGCCCTTGAGGAAGCCCTCAGAGGATATATTCAGAGCAGAATGAAAGTTCAGGCAGAACAGTCAACAGACCCTTTCCAAAAAATTAGAATATCATGGAAAAGTTGTTTAACTTCCATAATTCCATTCAAAAAGTTCATCTTTAATAGATGATAGATTCAGGGCCCACAATTTAAACAATTTCAAGTATTTTTTTATTTTTACATAATTTGCGCTTCCAGCTCATGAACCCCACGAAAATAGGATTTCAAAAAATTTGAATACTGTGAAGAAATCAGCCCAAATGTTGCAGGGCATGAATGTTTTGAACTGAGTGTGACACTAATCATCTACTCAACTCAAAGCACCTGCACAGGTTTCCCCAGGTGTCATTAAATTGCTTCAGTTTGGTTCAATTGTCTATTTGGTTCAATATGGAGAAGACTGCAGAAACAACTGGCCAGAAGACCATCACTGATACCCTCCTTAAGATGGGTAAGCCACACAAGTTCATAGCTAAGGAGGCTGGCTGTTCACAGAGTGCTGTGTCCAAACATATCAATGAAAAGTCTAGTGGAAGGGCAAAATGTGGCAGGAGAAGATGCACCAGCAAAAAGAGATGACCATGGGCTTCAGTAAATTATCAACTGGAGAAGATTCCAGAATCTGTCAGAGATCTAGAAAGAGTGGAATGAGGCGGGAGTCACAGCTTCAAAAACCACCACATTCAGACACATCCGGGAGCTGGACTACATCTTTCGGGTTCCTCGGTCCTCTTTTCCGATGAAGGTACAGTTTGCCTTTCATTTGGAAATCAAGATGAAAGGGTTTGGAGGAAGAAGGGTGAGGAACAGAACCCATACTGGTTGAGGTCCAGTGTGAAATATCCACAGTCAGTCATGATTTGGGGTGCAATGTCCGGTGCAGGTGTTGGTAAACTCTGCTTTCTTAAATCCAAGGTCACCACAACAGTCTACCAGAATGTTTTAGAGGACTTCATGATTCCTTCTGCTGAGGATCTGTATGGAGATGCAGATTTTATCTTCCAGCAGGACCTGGCCCCTGCCCATGGCGCCAGAAGCACCAAAACCTGGTTTGACGCCCATGCCACAGTACTTGACTGGCCAGCCAACTCGCTGGATTTAACCCCCATTGAGAATCTAAGAGGTATTCTCAAGAAGAAAATGAGGGGCACCAGACCCAACAACAAAGAAGATCTGACGGCAAGCTTCAAGGAAATCTGGGCTTCTATAACTCCAGGCAGTACCACAGACTGATTGTTTCAATGCCACGTCGCATCGAGGCAGTGATTAAGGCAAAGGTGTTCCCAACCAAGTATTGAAGATTGACATCATTTTGAAAGTACCATATTTTGATTGATATGTTGTGATCCTAATTTCTTTCTTTTTTGTGTGCAAAAACTGAGAAGTAATGTGGGCTGATGTGTTCACAGTATTCTCATTTTTTGAAATCCTGTTTTCATGAGTTTCATGAGCTGGAAGTTCAAATTATGTAAAAATAAATAAATACTTGAAATCCTTTTAATTGTGCACCCTGAATCTATCATATATTAAAGATTAACTTGTTTAATGGAATTATGGAAGTTAAACAACTTTTCCATGATATTCTAAGTTTTTGGAAAGTGTCTGTAGAAAGCTGGCTTTAGGTCAACAAGACATAAAGGAGTCTCACTAACCCTTCTGCTGCCATTGGGTCCACTTTCTAAAAGTGAGATCTTGAGTCATTTTGACCAAAGGGTAGCAGAACAAGTCACAGTACAGAATACATTTTTTGAGTTATATTTAACTTTTACTTCAGAAAATATTAATGGCGAATTATGGAAATGTTTACAGTGATACTTTCACTCGAGTTAAATTTCATAATACAGTACTTGCACCAAAGTTCATGCTCTATAATCCAGGTTAACCAAAAAAAAAAAAAATCCAGCAATGTTCAGTCGGGTAATCTGAACAGATTATTTTTTGCTGAGACCTTTCGTCCTTCATCCAAAGGACTTCGTGAATCAGAGGAGCCACCAACAGCACACTCCCATAGTGGAAAAAACAGTTTGACATTTGGTGGTTCAAATTGAAGAAGTCCTTTGGATGAAGGACAGAATGTCTCAGCCAAAAAAAGAAACCGTCTAGTTGAATGTTGGATTTTTTTTTACTTGGATTATTGAGCATGAACTTTTGGTGTTTTGAACCACTTTTATCATGACTGCCTCAGAGGAGTGGACAGGGGAGTGGGCAGGCTCTGGAGGCCATCTTTTTTTCATTCATTCAACCTTTATTTAGACAGGTTAATCCCACTGAGCCTTGAGGACTCATTTACAAGAGAGACCTGAATCTTATCACCAGCAAATTGGAAATGGACTGTACTTATACAGCGCTTTTCTATCTTATTTCAAGATCCTCAAAGCGCTTTACACTACGATCTGTGCCTCATTTACCCATTCATACAGCACTCTACTAGATCTCTACAAAGCTAATTGAACAAATCATTCTTAAGAGACTAATCAGTGCTTTAGATCACATTCATACACTGATGGGACACACATCACAGGCTATGAGGGGTTCAGTGTCTTGCCCAGGGACACTTCGATATTTGACTGCTGGCGGATTCGAACCTCCAACTCTCGCATTGGAGGACGACTGCTCTAACCACTCAGCCAAACTGTTTTTTCACACTAAGGGAGTGTGCTGTTTTCGGGGCTCAGTTTGTTTGGTGGCTCCTCAGATTGAATAAGCCCTTTAGATGAAGGCCGAAACGTCTCAGCAAAAAAATAACCCATCCATATGAGCTGTAATACTTGCACTTTTACTTAAGCAAAATAGTGGTACTCTTTCCACTTCTTTTTACAAGATTGTAGGTGCGATGAGTTTTTCAAACATTCATCAATTATCTTTACCTCCTCCTTCCTTTTTGGGTCATGGAGTTCACTGGTAGCCAAATCCAACAGTCACTGTGCGAGAGGCAGGGGCCACCCTGTACAGGTCTCCAGTCCATCACAGGGACACGGAGACAAACGAGACAACCACCATTCACACCTAGGGACAATTTCGAGATATCAATCAGCCTAAAATGCAAGTTTTTTTGTTTGTGGGAGGAAACTGAAGTACCTGGAGGAAACCCACGCATGCACGGAGAGAACATGCAAACTCCACCCACAAAGGCCCCTGGCCAGCATTCATTCCGGTGACCTTCTCACTGAGAAGTGGCAGCTCTACCAACTGTGCCACCGTGCCGTCCTGTGTTTGAAACAAACTACAAAATTAAAAAAGTTTTCAGAAGCGTTATTACGTGTTTATACTTTTCAGTTTAAAAAAAAAAAACCAAAACCTCTACAAATAATAAATGTGAAGTCGTGTTATTCCTGCTGGTATGCCAAGAGTTATTCTATTGCTATAACAGCTGTGGTAATTTGACTTTTACACAACATGCCCTTCTTTGCTGACCAGAACTCAATCATCAGCATGTGACCCAGATGTTGGCTTTCCAGCACAAACACAGCTGGAAAAGTCCAAGTTCTCTGCAAATACATTAAAATGATCTGTGTGGGTAATGTGCATTTCATTATTTTAATTTTTCTTTTTAAAGTTCTAATTGCTTATTTTTGTGGAAAATAATTTTTTATCATGCTTCATGGGTTGTTTGTTGAACTGACCCACACTGCCCAAACTTTCTCTCTTTGTTGGACTCTTATCTTCCCCCTATTGTAGATTTTTTTTCTCCTCTCTTTTCACGAACTTTGTCTTTGTGGGAACGCAACACCCATCCTGCTCAAGCGCTATTTCTGCAATGCTATCCAACGGCCCGGAGGCTCAAGTGAGGACAGACTTGACTGCTGTTGGCCTCGCACCAAGAAATACCTGATGGCTCCCTGTACTCATGCCAGGACTCATTTCTAAGGCGTGAGACAGTCAACAGCTACTTTCAGGAATACAAGTCATGAGCCACATTCATGAGGCTATTTTGTTTAATATGAACAAACATGTTGCAATACCAGTCATCTGTTATGCATAATGTTAAATATTATTTGCCAGGTTCTAGATCTTGCTCTCTGTCTAGTCTTGCCCCATCAACATTTAGCCAAACCAGAGAGATTCTTCACTGACATGATGGATTTTTTCTTGACTATCAAACGTGAAAATATCAACTAAAGTATCGACAATGAGATCCACTATGAACTGTTTTAACTGGTGTACTGTACAGTCACTAAATGCAATTGTACATTTACCGTTATCACCTTGTCACATAATCTTGCTTACAGCCACAATTCAGCTCTTTTGAGGTGGAGCTCTGGGGAACATTGGAAATATCCATTGAAGATGACTTTTTGAACAACCTCAGTTTGGAGAAATGATTTTTGAGGGAACCGATAAGCTAACAACAAGGGAGGTCGAGGCCAAAGTTGGTCACTGACACCTTCAAACCACTCCACTCTAAATAATCAGAGGGCTGTTCATGCAAACACTTTCATAAACGTGTACACCACTGTCAATTGTACATAACGCAGTGATACATGGAAAAAAATTGTATGCAACCACAAATAATAGCAGCTAGCTGTAACATGTCCCATACTTTCTGGGACAATTCCAGCGAACAATAAATTATCTCAGTTGGTAAAACTGTTGTAGTGAGACACGTGAGGTACGTGTCACTTATAGTATGACAAATATATGTGTATATATTTATGCATACTTTTCACGAGTTCTTCATTTTTCTGACTGTAAATGTCGTGCATTGAATTTAACAGAAATGTGAACGAGAGACGTTATTTATCTTTGACCCATCAAATGAATGGAATCATTTATTTTCAAAATCAAAGTTTAACATCAAACATTTACATTAATTTGGCAAAATATGAAAATAATAACAGACAGTTTCACAGAAAATGAACTTCAAATCACTCGGCGGTGATTTGAGGACTTTGCTTAAGATATTTCTAAAATATCTGTACTGATTTATGAGAGAGAGGTGGGTTTTAGAGTGAAAGGAGATTATCTTACAGAGAACTGTGTGAGGGAAGTTTAATCTGTTTAACCAGAAATTGCACGCTTCGTCAGATCCTCAGCTTCTCACGGTACACTTGGTCAAAATAGAACCATCTACCTGTTGACGATGAATCAGCGTTGGATGTAGTTCCTTTCTGACTCGTTTCAGCGTCTCCGTCGAGAGCTACCAAACCTTCAGAAAGTCGTGCGTTGATTAGCTCAAAACAGAATTATAATCCCAAACGTTCCTGGTTCTTCATAACTCCAAACTCTTCATAACCGGCTGCACTCTCAATCTGCTCATTCTGTTGGACTATCGGACCTGTTGTCAGCTCTCATTCCAACATCTCTCAGAACTCTCATTCTCTTGGAATTCTGGAATCCATAATTCTCTATTCCTTCTCTTCTCCATTGGAATCTAACATGAACTGGGCAGTTGTCACATTTTAAATGGGTTTACTTCCTGTTCAGTTTAGAGCTTTCTGATTCGTGGAAGGACCAGAAAGAGGAGTGGATTTGTGACGTAAGATGTTATCATAAGTCAAGGATTGTTTACAACATACAGAAAAGATTATTGCAGCAACAGCAGACTTCGTGGAGTCTCACACTTTGTAATCTTTTCAAATAGTAAAACATGACATTTTTCTCGGTAAACATTTTAGTTGACCGAAAACCAACCTTTAACATACTTACGACAGCTTGCTCATTTCAGACATAAAATCAAGAAAGGCATATTCAGGTGATTTCTTCTCTGAATGAGGAACAAAAATCATTACTTACTGTTTATGTAAAATAAAAATTAGTAGTTCTTTTCAACCTGTAAAGCATTGAGTGAACTAACACAATTTGATTATCAAAACATTTGTAAGACAGTAATGATTATAAAGAATTGTCTTTTCTGCTTGATTAATTCAAGAAAGAAAGTTCATCAGATGGTTCAGACTTATTCAGATGAATGAAAATAACAGTCTCTGTCCATCTGGTAGATTTGAGGTTATCTGGTTCACTACAGTCCCCCCTTTGGAAATCATCACCTGTCCATGGGGATGAATTCCAACCGTGAACTTAGACCTTCAAATGTCCTTGAGCTTGATGTAATCCAGCAAGGAAGACCAAAGTCAGAAGTAATCCTTCAAGGAAGACTAAAGTCAAGGTAATTCCACAATGTTCTTGGTATTCCATTGTGTTTATTATAATCCCATATCGTCTCGATAATCCCATGGTAGCAATGCCTTAACCCCTTGGAAACAGAGTCTGTAATCCATTGGAAAAAGTCATATAATCCACAACGGTAAATCCACAGCGATTGGAAGTGTTGATTAATCAGCATACAGAGGGGTGCCCTTGGATTGAACTGAAGAAGCGGCCACTGGATGAAGAGTTGAGACCAACGTCAGGATTGCAGGTCGCCTCCAGCGAAGGTTGTCTCCAGCGACGTCCAGCCTGTGCCGTTCTGGTTCAATGTGTCATGCAATTATGTGGTTTAAGGTGGGCTTATGAAGGGGATTTTA
This sequence comes from Nematolebias whitei, assembly GCF_014905685.2. Taxonomy (NCBI): domain Eukaryota; kingdom Metazoa; phylum Chordata; class Actinopteri; order Cyprinodontiformes; family Rivulidae; genus Nematolebias; species Nematolebias whitei. Next base: position 22,614,177 of record NC_056509.1, read on the forward strand.
CATAAGGCCTTAAACTATATGCATCTGGTGTGTATGCTATTATGGTTGGGAACAGCTACAACTACCAGTTAAGGGGTGGGGAATGCTGAAAAGGGGTAACTACAGGGGTTTATGCCTATAGAAAAGTGTTCCAAACTATTTTTCCATTTCTAACTTGGTTTAAGTTAGCTTTACATGGTAAAATATAGTTTGGTGTAATTGTCTGTTGTCTTTTTAGACGAACGACTTGAGATTGGGTGTTTGGTTTTCCCATAAATGTTTTGGAAGTCTATGGCGAGACTTATCAAAAAGAATTAGCTATCCCCCCGAATAGAATTGTTCGAGTAGGTTCGGCTTAAGCGTTGTGAGATCAATGTAGATTATGGTACTCAAAGTAGCAATAATATACATTGACTCCGCAAAGATTGCAATTTAGTGAATGAACTGCATGTTGGCATGGTTAAAGGCTTCTTAGTCTCTAACTTACTACACAACAAAATTCATTCTTACCTCAGAAACAACCAAAATCAACTAAACAACGTTCCAACACCGACAAGAGTAGTGACTAAGCATCTAGAAACATCGTTTCACTGCCTCTCCTCACCCTGGTTGCCAGATTTCAGTCACGCTGTCCCGTTTTATCAAGGGTAGGTCCTGCGAGTTTAAACTATGGTTAAATTTATTATCCATTAGTTATCTTCAGCTTGGATGACCCTTGTTCCCACGAGGTCTGATTTTGTGATGTCTTTGTCTCCTAAGGAGTTATTGCATGCCTTGTGTTGTTTAACCTGGTTACGGTGTACCCATTTAACAGTTGGCTCTTTTTGGCCTTTACTGATTTTTATCTGGTAGATAATTGGAGACACTTTGTCGGTTATCAGATGGGGTCCAGTCCATCTGGGCATCAGCTTACGGGCGAGAGTTCCGGTCCCGGACTCTACTCTCCCAGTTTTGGGTGCAAACGTGTAGTACCAGACCCTGTCTCCCACTTGGAGTTCCTCGTAAGAGGCCTTTTGGTCGTAGTACGCTTTGCGTCCTTCAGCTGATTTTTCCAGGTTTTTCTGTGCGAAAGCAAAAGTGTTCTTAAGGTGTCTTTCCAAGTCTTTCATGTATTGTTGTGTGGTGTAGGCTGTTGCCATGGCAGCATCGCCTGGTTGGTACAACAGGTGCAGAGGGAGAGTCATTTGTCGACCCGTCATCATCTCGAAAGGAGCGATGCCAGTCGACGTGTGTGGAGTGGCCCTTATGGCCATGAGGACCAGAGGGAGTTTCACGTCCCAGTCCTTGTGGTTTGCGGCTACGTATTTTTTCAAAATACTCACCACAGTCCTGTTTGCTCTCTCAACCTGGCCTGAAGCCTGTGGGTGGTAGCCAATATGGAAGTTGGCTTTGACGCCTAGCGTCTTCCACAGTTCCTTCATTACTTCACCTGTGAAGTGTGTACCTTGGTCCGAGTTCACCCTAAGGGGAAGTCCAAACCTTGAAAATACATGATTCATTAGTAACATAGCAGTGGTTTGTGCTGTGTCATTAGGGGCTGGTAGACATTCTACCCATTTGGTAAACGCGCAGGTTACCGTGAGAAAATATTTATTTCCTCTAGAGGTCTTAGTGAGTGGTCCGACCCAGTCAATCTGGAGGTCCGACCATGGAAATGCAATGCCTCTACTATGCAGTGGTGCTCTGTGAAGTGGTCTGGATGGTTGAAACTGGCCACAGATCAGGCACCCTTTTATGTAGTCATGCAAAACTGACGGTGGTGTAAAGATTTATAAAACAATGTTTGCATAAATTGCCTTGAATTTCTGTAAACTAGACAGATGACAGCATTCAATGTTTGTCTTCAACTATTTGGTCAGAGTTGGTCTTTATTTCTCCAAACTGAGGTCATTCAAAGAGCGATGTACAACAGGTAAGACAATAAGTGTTCATAACCTTTCTACAGAACGCCTCCTCAAGATCTAAACCAGTAACGGCCAGTTAATGTGTTGTCACTTTTTTTAGCACATGCTAGCCAAACAAAGTCTCACAGTGACTGTTTTCAGACCTGGAAAATCTGGATCGAATCAACATGCAAGATTGAGACTCGAGACCTTTTGCGTTTTCCCAGGTCAGGATCTGGACTGACTGCAGGGTACAGATGGTAATTAGGTGACTTGGAGTCCGGACATAAACAGCTCGTGTGCCAGATGTGGACCGCGGGCTGCCATTTGAGGGCCACTGATCTAAACTGTTCCTTTATGATCTAAATTGGAAGTTGATGGGTTGTTTATGGCAAATGCAGGTTGGTGTCACAGACTTGCACAAAAAGATAAACTTTTTTATCTTTTAGCACTTTCCCAAACACTTCGAACAGGAACCGAGACGCCTTTTGGACGCTGAAATGAAGCCTCTGATTTCTGAACGGACAGAGGCAGCATGGGTAGTTGGAGCCAACCCACTTCTGTTGCACCTTTGTGCCAAATGAGGTAATAACCAGCAGCAGCTGGGCCAGAAGGGCAGGTGCACTTAAAACATAATTAGTTGTCCTATAAAGTAGTTTTTCATAACATCCATCCTTTTACCCGCTTCTTCCTTTTTTGGGTCACAGGAGTCACTGGTGCCTATATCCAGCAAAAGGTATGTTTACATGGACATAAGTAACCGGATCAAATGGCCGGTCGGAATAAAAGTGTGTCATGTAAACACTCCGTTCGGGTTATTTTTTGTGTATTCGACGCGATCCGATATAATTTGTGATCGGAACGAAACGGGTGGTTTACGCCGATCCGTAATCCGATCGGTGCACATGTAAACGCTTGAGCTGTTCGTTTTTACCTGATCGTGAAAAACTGACCTGACTGCGCATGTGCGACTTTGCCATTTCCGCCTGGCTAATGCATGTCGGGGAAGCAAAACTGATCGGTGAGCGACACATTTCTACTAGAAACTTTGAAAGAGCTCCAAATGATCTGTATTACCTGTAGCTCAGTCAGGGAGTGCAGTAACATCTCCACCATCATTAAAACCTGTCGCGGGTCCATTTTGGGTGCTCAGGTTTGTTTACGTTCATCCGGAAGTAGAACTTCTTCTTCTGTGTTTTTTTTAAGGAGCGTTTACCACTCTGCGCATGTCAGTACTGCTGTTCAGAACAAAGCCCGCTGCATGTAAACGCTCGTCATGAACAGATTGTGCCCATGTAAACGATACATTTGAATTATTTAATCTGAAAACATTTCAATCCGGTCAAAAAATGTTGCGCATGTAAACATAGCTAGTGACTGTGCAAGAGGTGGGGGCCACTCTAGACGAGTCGCAAGTCCATCACAGGGACGCACGGAGACGAACAACTATTCACTCTCTCACATAGGGACCATTTAGAGTTACCAATGAGTCTAACATGCATGTGGGAGGAAACTGGAGTACCTGGAGAAAACCCATGCATGCACAGAGAGAACATGCAAACTCCACCTAGAAAGACCCCCGGACTGGGATTTGAACCAGTGACCTTCTCGCTGAAAGGCGGCAGCTCTACCAACTGCGCCACCGTATTGTCTTCCTCTGAACAAATAATGTAAATTACTTCATTACTTGGATTGCTGTGTTTTTCAATTTTTTTGGACAATTTTCAATGGAATTTAAAATGGATTTTGATTATTCATACTCAGTTTTATTTTATTTATTTTACTTATTTGCGGTTGTGGGTCAGGACGGGTCATACACGGCTTAAGTTCATCAGTAGATTTATCATATCGCCTGCTGGCAGTGATCAGAACTGCAGACGGCTTCAACCGGGTCTGTCTGAGGCACAACACACTGCTGGTTTTAACTCTTTGATACGCCTCCATTAATACTAATCTCAAGTGATCTTATTTTATTAAGGAATAGCTGCAGCAAAATCTGCTGTGTCTAACTGGAGATTTTCTGTTTAAAGATTCATCTGTGAGATTCAAATTAGTAGTTCAATGATCAGTCAGCAGTTAGAGCAGACAGACCAGACATGAAATGAATACAGAATATTAAAGATTGAGGGGAGACATTTAACCGGACATTTTCTCCTGTTCGATAATCCTGTTTCCAGTGTATACTACACTTAGATTGCCCACATGTGGATCTTATTTACCTAACTTTGGGGCTTCTGAATATAATGGTTACAGTATTAAAGCAAAGTGGTAAATTTATTATGCATGCACCGCTTCTTAACTTTATTTTTTTACAATTATTTCAGTTTTTTTCCCCTTGATTTAACTTTGCTAAGTTGAAGAATTATTATTGCAGAATTAATACGTCAAAATGAAATTAGAAATCTCGTCCAGAAGAGGTGGATTTAGTTATCAAACCAAACTGTTTTCACAAGACACAACCTCAACCCTCGGGACGGAGGAAAAGGGGACAACTCTGTGCACAAAAAAAGCAACAAAATACATAATAAGCTGCATATGGCATTTTTCTATAGAAAATGTGTTGGAGAAAATCTCCCTCACTAACATTGTTTACCAAAAAGAACTACGCTCAACGGTAGATTTTTAACTGATTTTTTTTTCTTGCCCGTTCAACATGGATAGGATGCATAAATGAATTTGCGTGGAACATGTCACAAAAATGAGCATCAAACTGAGTCATCTGCAGACTTTTATACAGCAGCAGAGTTGAGTGGGCATTTCCTCCTGAGTCAGCCGCACAGACATGATCCATGGCCGTCGGCAAGTCGGCCTCCAGATGGAGATAAGGGAATGTTTTGTTCTCACGGTGACGATGCCAAGGAGGCACTGCGAGTCGGTGAGCCGGCCTCCAGGTTGGGATAAGAGATGGATTTGGAGACAGCAGGTTCTCGGGGCAGAGGGAACATGTTTCTCAGTCATCTCAGCAACAAATTAATGAAAAATAACCCTTCATTGAAAATTATTTAACAAAATGTAACTCAAAATGTCAAATGTGTTTAGAATTTCAGAAAACGAATGTCCGCCTCATTAATATTTATAGGAGCAGCTACTGGGAACAACAGTGTGGTCAACAACATAATGGTCTTCATGTGAGAAGGTAAGCTGGCTTTGTGACTCAGTGTGATATAGTGATGACTTACCATCTGTGTGACCGCCCGGCCACGGGATTTACAAGTCTGAACAACGAACAGATTTATTACAAAATAAAGGATTGATGAAGACGCACAGTATTGTTTCATTTATGTTGGAAAATTAGTTTGCCACAAACAGGATTGCTGAACTGAGTTTGCAATGTTTTGAAAATAATATAAGGAAGAAGTTTGTCACTCTTTAAATGTGCTGTGCTTCACGTCAACACGGCTAAGTTCTGCTCAGTGCCTCTTTGGGTTCTGCAAAACTGGCTTCATTTCAGAAAGCTCACATCTGTACGTGACGGGGCCGGCTCAGTGACGTATAGGGACTGTCACGAGGCAGCAGAAAGGTGTACTGGTCTTTGCAGCCATTTACAGGATTGTTTAAGTGTGTGCTTCTTTAAAAGGAGGAAGACCATACTGCAGATGTTTTCCCACTCGGTGGTCTCCAGCATCTTCTTCTACACTGGTGTGCTGGGGCAGCAGGGTGAAGAAAGCTGATGCCAACAGACTTGATAAACTCATCCAGAGAGCTGGATCAGTTCTGGGAGTGGACCTGCAGTCTCTGTCAGAGGTGTCTGAGCAGAGGATGCCGAGGAAACTGCTCCAGATCCTGAATGACACACTGGACTCTTACTGCAGCACCTTCAGTCGTAGACTGGACCACTGAGGTGCTCCACAGAACAACACAGGAAGTCCAATAATTCTCAGTCAGGTCATCTGGACAGTTTCTTTTAAAAGAAACTGTCCAGATGACCTGACTGAGAATTATTGGATTTGGTACCTGGATGATTGAGCATGAACTTTGTTACCACAGGAAGTCCTTCAAACTTTAACTCCTCCCCCTTTCTACACACAGGACAATAAAATGAATCCTGCACCACAATAAATATTTTAATGTTTCTGTCTGCACCTGACCTGTTTTAGAGCTTAATTGTTGGTGTTTTTATATCTTGTGTGATTCCTTGTGTTTGTTCCTTTTATACTGAAACTCTGACGCAACAATTTCCTGCAGGATCAATACAGTTCTCTCTTATGACTTTTTGAAGAAGTCTTGTGTGCATTTTTTTTGTTTGTATTTTGTACCATCTTGGGCTACATAAAATAAAGTAAATGACATGGTGAAGGCACATAAAGTGTTCTAATTCTTGCCTTATCTACAAATGATGTATGTCACATCAGCAATGACTGAGAGACTTCAACTAACCATTGCTATTTTTGAAATTAACTTTATTGTAATATATATTGGAGATTGTGGTTATTTTTCCCTGATCTGTATGAAATATATTGTAATTATAAGTAATGTAATTTTTCAGTTTTCCAAACAGTCTCAGGCGCTAAAAAGATATTACGTCACTGAGGTTGACAACACTTGTCAATGGCAGAAAACAGGAATTTGGGCATGATATTCATTTATAATTTGGTAAAATCTTATAAAGTGAAGATTATTAACATTTATTTAACCATGCAAATCCCACTGAGATCGCAGATCACTTTTGCAATATACAGTGGGTCTGCATGTTTTTGGACTGTGGGAAGAAAACGGAGCTCCGGGCAGCGTTAATAGACATACAATAATTATCATATTTGTACAATAATAATTTCTGTACAATGTGCATTCCATAATTTAAAAAAAACCCATAATGTACGATAATTTGACCACTTAAGTGCATGACTGAATCAATTAACAACGCGCTCCTTTTGGCAGAGGTAGCAGCTTGAGGAACACTCATTGTTGCCATTGTAGGAATTTGTCGTTATATTTGGCGAGTTTTTAGGACTATATTTTCAAAAGCGACCGGTGATAAGTCTAGCAACTTTTTCTGGTGTTGAGACTTTTGGAGACTGGTTCTGTCTCAAAATGATGTATTTTTTTATGTGCGTTTGATCGCTGTGGCAAACCCCTGAAGAAGGGAGCAGGTGAATAAACTTAAGTGTTCTGTTTTTATCTATGTTGCATTTAAGGTTTAGGACTAATTACCTGTGTAGGTAGTCTGAGTTGCTGTTTCCAATTAATGTGAAAAAATGTCACTGAAGTGTGATTCCAAATGAAACTGTGTTTTTATGTCAAATGTTTTAATTATCAGAGTGGTGGTATAGGAGGGCGGTTGATGCTACTTTCTTGTATATAAACAAAATTCATGTGAAAATATTCGAGGCAGGATCCTGATCTATGATGTTTCAACAGCAGCCTGTAGAAGACAGTTTAGTCTGTTTGAATTTATATTTCAAAGTTTATTTATATAAACCTTCAAACAAAAATCATTTTAGCCAGGGGTACTACACATATAACATTAAGATAAATATAAAAATCGATGTTTGTATTACTGTAGTCAGTGCAGGTGGGGGACTAGTTCTACACGACACCAGTGGAGGTGCTGTTCTGCAGGTAGTGTCTTTTTCAACTGTTTTCTTTGTAGGTTATTTAATAATAAATTGCATTATAGGTTATAGGCGTTATTTATTGTAATGTACGATAAAATATAGTTTAAAATGCAAACTGGGTGTGTACAAAGATTTTCCTCAAAATGCAATAATTTTATGCCACTGGTACAATACTTCAGCATTTCCCATCTGGCACTGCTGGTACCTGGAGAAAACCCACTCAAAAATGAGAACATGCAAACTCCACACAGGAAGACCACTGGTCCAAACCGGGGATTGATCGCGAACCTTCTTGCTGTGAAGCAACAGTGCTAACCACTAGGCTGACGTGCGGTACTACGATGATATGAGAAATGTCAGGTCAGCCAGTGATTACCAGATTCAGTTATAATCAATGTGTAATGTTGCCATTGCTTTAAGTAAAATAAGGAGAGCAGCATTCAAGTTATATTGTCATTTAACAACCTGTTTAAAGTTTTACTCATGTAGTCGTTTTATTTCCAAAATCTAACTAAACAGCAACACATGTCTACAAAATCAAATAAAATTAAAAATGACTTCCATTTTGACTTCTAAGTGTGAAATTGATATCAGGTGTCAACAAAGGTTAAAAAGTGTGCACCACTACATTCTCCTAAAAATGTTAAAACTCTATGAGATTGTGCAGACATCCAAAAATGGCAACATTTTTGCTCTTCATGAACTGGCAACTTTTCTGAGTCCTCCTTTCTGTACTTGATTATTCCTTTCTGAGTTGCAAGGGGCCTGGTTGCGGTTGCCAGATAGGAAATAACAAAACACCATTCTGGCACTTTAAATATGTTGGGGTGGGGGCAATGAGATGAGTTTGGTGTTGATTGGTGAACATGTGTACAGGAGAGGAAGCGTTGGGAACCTAGCAAGTGCACAGCTGACTGGATCAGGTCTTTTGATATGTGGGGTTAACATTAAAAAAGGTTTTATTTTGGTGTACTAAAATGATACAACTATCATATATTTTGGCTTAAAAAAAATCTATTTATTGTATATTGTATGAAACCCTGAAACTTTTGTATAAATACAATAATTACAGTGTATCTGACCACACACGGCCTGGTGCCTATCTAAGCAGTCAACCAATCCTCATTTCATACACACCCCTAAGGTTAATTTATAACCTCCAATTAACTTAACATGTGCATTTAGACTGTGGTAGAAAACCTTGGGTGTGCAACAAAAAAAAAACAAAAAAAACATGCATGCACCTGGTAAAATGTTTCTAGCAACATCCAGCTATCCATTATCTTTACCTGCTTCTTCCTTATCAGGTCACGGGGGTCACTGGTGCCCATGTCCAGCTATCGCTGTGCGAGAGGTGAGGAACACCCTGGACAGGTCTCAAGTCCATCACAGGGACACATAGAGACAAACGAGACAAACGACCATTCACTCTCACTCACACCTAGAGACAATTTAGAGTTACCAATCAGCTTCACATGCATGTTTTTGGCCTATGGGAGGAAATCAGAGTGCCCATGCATGTACGGAGAGAACATGCAAACTCCACCCAGAAAGGCCCCCGAGCTGGGATTTGAACCCGTGACCTTCTCGCTGAGAGGCAACAGCTCTACCAACTTAGCCACTGTGCCGCCCTAGCAACATGTCAAAGTTTAAAAGTGTATTAGGTATGGTTGGTTACTGCGTTCTGATTTATTTACTAGATGCAATTGCTGAAATTGTATTATTTTTTTAATCTGTTCCTACAAAAGTTAAATAAGCACACAAAGGAATCGTACAACTCTCCAATAAAAATATAAAATTAAAATTCTTGTATCCTCTGCTAGACCCAGATAAACAAGGTGGTCATTTCAGGGCTACATGGTGGAACAGTTGAACACTGTTGCCTTGCAGCAAGAACTTGACTCCCAGCTGTTTGTCCGTGCTGATTTTTTAATTTTCTCCAGGTACTCCGATTTCCTCTCACAAAAAATATGCATGCAAGTTTAATTGGTGATTCATGTCCAGGCTGTACCCCTTCTCTTATTCTTTAACCACTGGGGATACACACTAGCTCACCTCGACTCTGCACACGATCTAGCATAGAAAATGGATGGCATTCACTTTAACATCAAGCTAAGTGTCATTGTGGTTCTTTTAGTTAAAAATACTGTTTGATAAGTAAATAGCAGTCTTCAAATCTTACCATTCCATACCACTTAACTGTGTCAAAGGTCTGGAGATAGTTCTGGATTTCCAAATTAGGCAACACCTGCTATCGCTCATTAAAGCATCAAATGGTAAATGGACTGTACTTATATAGCGCCATTCTATCTTATCAAGATACTCAAAGCGCTTTACAATCTGTGCCCTCATTTGCCCATTCATACAGCACTCTACTAGATCTCTACAAAGACTAATCTGTGCTTTATCACATCCATACACCGATGGGACACAGATGAGGCAATGAGTGGTTCAGTGTCTTGCCCATGGGCACTTCAGCATGTGACTGCTGGTGGAATCGAACCCCCAACTCTCCCATTGGAGGACAACTGCTCTAACCACTCATCCACAGCTGCCCCATCAAACAAAGCATAATGGTTGTAGTATTCCACCACACCATTGCACTTCCAGAGAATTGCAACATAAACTGATTCATCTTGTTTTGTATTATATTCATAGCAATATAAACTGATTGATGTAATTAAATATTAGTTACACTCCAGTGTTTTTCATTTACTTAAATCAGCGTGTAATATTTTAAAAGACAGTACTGTATTTTGATTCTAGATGGTACTTGTCTCTGCTGTGTGACTTATTTTTCAATGGAAGAACAGAAAAAGGAAATAATTTGATTAAAAACGAAGTTCAACCATAGAGCAATTGCAACATTTATTGAAGTGTTGGCTTTCTTGTATTGATTTTTCAACACATTACAAAAATACATATATGTTCAGAACAGCAGTGTACTATTCTGAAAACACTTTTTTTCCACAATGATGCACTCCCCTCCACTCAAAAAAAGAAAAGAAAACTATTTTGTACAAAGAGTGTAGGTGAAACTTGTGAAAAGTGAAATATGAAAATGTATTCAAAATTACAGTCATTAAGTGCCATGACTAGATCTTCAACCAATCATGAGGAAAAGACAGCAAAACATGATGTCCACGAAAATCTTGTAAAATTGATCAGGAACTTGAACAATTCCTGCGCAAAACAATTGTATTCCCCTGCCGAAGATTCTTCTTTTAAATTTAATTTCCTCATTTTTATTCACTTTGTTTTACATCCATGAAGGATAGCTTGAAGAAGGGCAAAAAAATTGAAAAGTAAAATAAAAAAATAGGCGAAAAAAGTACCAAAAATGGGCACCATTGTTGTAAAAAAAAAAAAAAAAAGGAGAATCACCTGCCATGATTTTGCAGTATTACATAAAACACTTTCCATACAGTGAACAAACAATCATACAGAAACACATTAATGTAGATAAAATCCCTCCACCAGGAAAATCATACAAAAACTGTTATGGCATTCAAATTATCCGAGAACATCGGTGAAAAAAAAATACTTTTTTTAACCATTTCTAACACTTACACAGAGTATTTCATTAATGGCGTACTTCAACACTGTAAACATATTGTCTGACTGAATGATTTGGGTCTCTGTGAGGTTTACACTGTCTCTGTGGCCTCACTCTGGGGCAAATAGTTCACCGTACGGTTAAATTAGCACCTTGATATTTTCACTCATGCATTACCGTATTCAAGCAAACTCCTCACAGCCAGTCGTATTTTTGTGTTAATTCACTAAAATATAACTACATAGCTTATGTGGAGCAATCTAGACCCAAAATGTTCTTTCTCAGATTAGCCAAAAATGTGCACATCATATTTTTTTGTTCCAAAAAAACAAAGTGGTTCAGATAAAACTTTGCAGGCCAAAATAGCAGGTCAAACTTTCATGTGATTATGATTTTGATGGCTGAGAATTGCAGTGCGAAAATGAAAGATGTAGTCTTATTCTCCTTTTCATGTGGCTTTGCTGTCTCCCTCCTTCTCGTGCTCAATCTGTCTCACTCTGAAGCTCTGTCATAAGATGTGGCCAGTAGATGTGCATTTTGGTACCAAAAAAATACATGTTTCATATGCTTCCAATTTCATTTGAATGACTATTCTCCCTAGTCAAGGTCTTGCTCTTTCCCTTTCTCACACATCTTCATTTCTCAGCTCCAATCTTTCATTTTTTGCTATAAGAATAGCCCCTGTTCAAGGTAGCTCGGCCATCCCCGAGTGCAGCTGTGCTCAAATTATCATAACTCATATGGCCCCCCCTTTCTTTTCTTTTTTTTTTTTTTGCACCAGATTCATTTCAGGATGAGCGATGCAGAAAATAAAAAATAAAATAAAAAAACGTAATCCCCGAAATACACGAACAGGCACACTGTCTCGAAATCTGTTACAGGGAGTTAAACCCATATCACTGTGTGCGGCAAATGAACAGGCTTCCTTTTGAAAGCTGCTCTAATGCATGTATCTGAGTTGGTGAACTGTGAAAAGACACCGTCAGAGAGAAGCTTAGAGCATGCTGCAAAGAGGAGAAGAACACACGGTAACACATACCGATATAAAAATTTCATTTGAAACCCTTTTATTTTTCATGGGGGGTCTTCAGGTGACACAGGAAGTCACGGAGACTTGCCGCATCAGACACCAGAAGGAGATGGGGAATAATTTAGAAAGTGAAGTAGCTTTTGTTCAACATAAATTTTGAGCACAAGAAATGGGATTTTGTTAAGAGGTAAACAGATGGACTTTGTAAAGTAAAAATGTCTGGCAGTTACATGTAGCATATACTTGTGGATGATGTGAGCAGCTGTTTTTCTTTTTTCTGATTGTTTAGATTTAGGCCATCTTGCATGTACAGTCAGGGCTTCTTTAACATATAAAAAAGAATATATTTACAAACCATAAAAAGGACTGTTCTTCTTCTCACATTAATTAATCACAAGTAGTCTTAACTTATTCAGCATATTAAATATGGTGGTTTAATCCTACATTAGGAATGTACCGAGCGTCAGTTAAGGGCATCTCCATTAAGTGCAACCTTTATTTATGTCCTTTCTGAAGCAAGGACAGCAATACAGTAACTGCATTTTGAAATCGTTCCAATTTGGCCATTTAAAAAAAAAAAGGAACTAACTCCCTGAATAAATTAAAACCAGATCTCTCAGATAATGCTGGATTTTTAAAACCCAATATGATGTTTTTTTTTGTCAGGCTGACATTCAGTGCTTTAGGCCTGTGTGAGGGAATGGATTGTAGTCCGCTGCTGCAGGTAACATTTTTTTTTTACTTTTAAAAGCTAACTGCTTCACACAAATTTACTCTCACAGGATAAGTTTCCTTAGAGGAAAAAAAAAAGCTTCAATGGTGACGTCTTTGCTGTTATATCATTTTAGAAAAAAAAAAAACACTTTAGAACATTTCAAAACTATCTCCATATGAAATCCCACAAAGATGTACCTGCACATGCCAAATATCAATACAAAAATCCAATAAATACAGAAATTATTGCACAGTAGAAAGGCTCCATAGATTCCTAACAGATAAAATCCTCCAACTGTTTGCCATGAAACACCAAGTTGGGCATTTCAGACAAAATGTTAAAGTTTCCATTTGGTAATATTCTCAGGTGGCAGTTTTTGTGACGAGAAAAAAAAGATAAACATCAATTAATCTTAAATTTGTTTTCTAGAGAAACACAATCCAGCCGAGCCCCATTGTTAAAGAAGTGGTTGTAGGAATTTTGAATGTGAATGTAAGTGTTTTCAAATGTTTGTATGTGTGTGGAAGAATGTTTGTGTGCACTGTGTTCTTTATAATATATGGTTGCTGGCTTAACCTCTGTCCGCTTGCTCCAGTTTGACCTCACTGGCCATCAAATGTTCACCATGCCATTTCTTCATGTGTTTCTCCAGTGTGCTGTAGACACTGAACGGCATGTGGCAAATGTCGCAGCGATACACCTCCTTCCCAAACTGGCCATGCGTCTTCATGTGGCGCGTCAGCTTAGAGCTCTGGGCACAAGCGTAGCTGCACAGGTCACACTTGTATGGCCGCTCCCCCGTGTGGCTGCGCCGGTGGACCGTCAGGTTGCTGCAGTTCTTGAACACCTTGCCGCAGTACTCACAGGTGTCGTTCCGCTTATCTTTTGAACTGGGAGGTCTACCAGGTCCAGGTCCACGCAGGAGATGAGGCGTGCTGCTTCCACTGTGGCCTGAGATGCTGCCACCTTCCATCAACTCCCCTGGTGGGGTAGAGAAGCGGAGGCTTCCTGTTTCTGAGGAGGAGTGCTCAGATGAGGTGCCGAACGGTGACTGACGGGAATCAGTGAATCCCAAAAAAGGTTCTCTGATGAAGTGGCGTGAAGCAGCATAGCCAGCCAGGAGCTGAGAGTAAACATTTTCTGGAGAGATGATGGGTATGGTTGGAGGAAGTTCTAGCGGTTCTTTCTCTATCTTGATCCTCTTGTTGTTGGAAGGGCTTGGGCTGGTGATAGGAGTAGGTCGACGCTGGAATAGGCCAGGAAATGCCTCTGCTTCGTTTAAAGTAATCCTGCCATTCGTCAGATGCCTTGTCCCCACTTGCTGTTCTCTTTCTCTGTCTGGTTCTTTTTCATTTTCTCTTTCGGCTTCATCCCTCTCTCCCCCATTTTCATTAGGTTGTCTCTCCAGGTTTCTCTTCTTAGGGTTCAGTCTAAGATGATTGTCCATGTGGTTGTAGGGGTGCATGAAGCCCACCCCCCCATTGTCTACTCTGTCCCCAGTCAGTGGTTTCTCTTCAGGGGACTGTCTTGGGCCATTTTCTCTATTCTGGTTGAATTCCTGGGAGTCCTCACTTAAGTTGGAATCTGGTCCATTTCTTAACAATTCCTCCTCCTCTTCTTCTTCCTCTTCTTCCTCTTCCTCCTCCTCCTCCTCATCTTCATTCTCCAACTCCATTGCCCGTGCATTTCCTTCCCTACTTTTGTCCTCACCTTCTCCTCCCTCTCCTCTACTTCCCTGTTCTGGAGAGTCGGTCATGTTCCCAGACTTGTTGTGCATATGTGTTTTCATGTGCCTTTTGAGTTTGCTGGCCTGGGAGCAGGCATGATCACACAGGTGGCATTTGTATGGCCTCTCTCCAGTATGACTGCGTCTGTGGACAATCAGGTTGCTCTGGAACTTGAAAACCTTGCCACAGAACTCACAGGATTTGGCTTTACCTAGGGCCTGATTCTGGCCCTGAGTGTCTGGAGGGCTGGTAGAGCCATGTCCCCCCTGAGATATTGGTGGCTGCGGGGTATAGGTGAGAAATGTTGGGGGCTTGGCCCCAGGCTGGAAAAGTGTTGGACTCAACAGACGGTGCATGGGTGGCACACGGTTGGGAGAGAGAGGAGGTGTGGGGCCACCGTTATTTGTTGGGTTGCCTGCTAGTTCTCTCAGTCGACGGGAGAAGTCCATGGAAGGAGGCTCCATGGGGGTCATCCTCATTACCCTCTCAAAAGCACTGGGGTGCTGTGACAGCAGCCCCATTTCCTCTGGGCCCAGACGCTCTAGAGGTGGTCTAGGAGGAGGTGGGGGACTGACAAAGGGTGGTGTCGCAGGCAGCCGGGTCTCCATGTACCCTGGAGGATGGGGGTGTTCCCTGAGCAAGGGTGCAGCCATTCGGAGGAGGTGAAATGGGTTGTTGGTGTCACCGAGGAAAGTGGGAAGAGGGGAGCGGGGCAGTGCATCAACTCCCGGGGGAGGAGGCAGTGCCATGCGGGGAGTGAGGGAGCAGTTGGCTAGGTGGTTGTCAAGGTAGATGCGGATGCCATGAATGTTCTGGGCATGTTGAAGCAGGAACCAAGCGCTGGTGAAGGTTTGCTTGCAGGTTGTACATATGTAGCTGGACGGCTCATCTTTATCTGTGGGATGACAGAAACAAAACCATGGTAAATTCAAGCAGCCAATTAAAACACTGCATTTTTCATTCAATAACCAATTCTAATGTAAAATGAGTTTTGCTGTAAATGTTTGTGGTGTTTAGAAAATGATTGTTGCACTTAAATCCCAGAGTTTGATTGTCTTTCTGTTATTGTGTCATGAAGCTTCATAAGACGGTGTGTGTCTATAGGCTAATAAAGGTGGCAGGTATTGCCCTTAGGCCATGGCACATTATGCAAATTCTAATGTCTGCTAGGCTTTAATATACAGATTCATCTCGTCAATGCTGTCATTTCCATATGGTGGCAGGAGGGCGAACAGTGGGTTAAAAAAACGAGATAATGAAGAAGGGGCGGGTGCTGGAGAAGTGGCATCAGACACTGAGAGAAAGTAGACATGATAAAAGTGACTGAGACAATGAGTAAACAACAAAGACTCCTGTGTTGTTTTTAACGGGATCTACATTAAATAAATCTTTGCGTCACTGGTGTAGTAACATGTATAGTAAAAGAATCTCGCTGACAAATTACCCCTTTAAATGGTGTGACTTAATAACGGCAAATGAATCTATCAGTCACTGTGGCGTGGCCCTGTCAGCCTGCTTTTGACTCATAAAAAAGAGCCTTGGTAGAGGTTTGCCTAATTCAACGCAGGCTTGCCCTGAAGAGGTATTTCCGCAGTCTTGTGTTTGCTTGTGAGGCATCTGCATCTACTTTATGATCAGCGGCTACCGCAAGTGGAGTCAAGTTGGTACAGTGGTCCCAAAGCTCAAAGCCTGGAGGGCCAACACAGAGCTGGGGAAATAAAGCTTGCCCAGAGTTTTATGTGATCAAGAAAAAAAGTTCCTATTAAGATGGCTGACTGCCTCAAAGCCACTCTTTGTTATGGATTGTAAAACACACATGCAGACACTGATATGGGCTCAGGAACATTTTCTTTACTCGCTCCCTCACGGTACACAACCCTATACTCAGAGATCCACACACACGCTCTCTTGTACTGAAGAGAACAGATGAGCGAAAGCTGATGCTGGATCAGTGTCTAGTACAGGAAGCTGATTTGGCGCCGTGATTGGTTTGGCTTTCCTCTGGGGAGAAAGGGTCAGAGAAAGTTAATGAGGGGCTCATTTACTGATTCAGTCAGTTTTTCTCCGCTATTAGTGGCGCTCTGGTGTAGCCGTCACTTTCACCATTTGTGTGGGTTGGGACACGACTTAACTCTCGCCGCTAATATGTGCGCAAGAGCCCTCGCTCACACGCACGAGTGTGTGCGCAAACGTGTATATGGATATGTGCATGCGTGCGTGGGGCGAGTGGCGGGCTGCCTGCTCGTGTTTAGTTTGGCTGAGTTTCACACGGCCGCTTGGCAGCAGAGAGCTGGACAGCTTAACAGCTTGGACGGGGAGAAGAGAGCCAGACAGAGAAGGGAAGAGGAGGAGAGGGGTAAGAAGAGAGGTGGAGGGACTTTAAGGGCCTGACGAGCTCGGGCGCACACGCCTGCACACCAACACACGCCGAGGCTATTTGCATGCCCACCAGGGACCAAGGTACGTCTACAGACATTAGAGCTGTAGATCTAAAAATAATTAACATGAAGCAAAAATATTTGAGGAAAAAAATATTCTGAATCGATTTTTTCAAACTCCACTCTTTTTAATTTGTTATTTTTGTCTGCATGTTTGTGAACGTATTACTTTTAAGAATCACTGGACAGATTTTGATGAAACTGAAAATAATTATTGGATGCACATTTAAAACTTGTTTTTTTTTTTTAAGTCCACTCAGTTTAATAGGGCTGCCACAGCTAAGTGAACTTAGCAAACACCAAAATGGCTTGAAGTCTGACATTTATACAAATACTGAGCAGAAATCCAGTGTAGTTGCAGCTGAGAATAATTTCCATCTTATTCTGAGCACCGGCAGATTTTGCAAAACACAAACTATTGCCTAAAAGACAGCAGGCAAAATGCATTCCTTCAGCAAAGCCTACTTTCATTTTGTGTGTGTGTACAGCCCAGCCATCAATCTAAGTAATCCAATCCTGTACCTTCATCCCTACAACCTTCCGGGGCCCCCACCCCACCACCACCACAACAGCAACAACACATTTGCATCATGTCATATCTCACACAGGCGCACCATATGCTGGTAAAGGAAGCGTGGCAGCTAATAGAGTGGCAGCTGATGGTGGCTGCTTAATGACGGCCAAAGACAAATTTCATCAACTTCCCAAACAAGCAAGCAAGAAGAAAACAAAGGGAGGAAAGGATGACAGAGCATGGATGGGTGGATGGATGGATAGATAGATATAGATAGTAGGCAGGCAGATAGATGGATGGATGGATGCTGAGAAAGTGTTGCTGCTCAGTGTTCAGAGCAGTTAAAGCTTTCATTAAAGGCTCACAGTGGGCGATGTCATGCTTCACTTTGTGGTAATTACAGCTGTCTCTCTGACACGCAGTCACATGACCCTTCCTCTGCTGACCACCAAGGTCAACTACCAGTTACATCAGCTACAGCGTCCTCTCCACGCAGTCACTGATGCTGGACCTAATCAGCCAATTTACTCTGCCAACGCACACCGCCACACACAGACGTGAGTGTGTGTGTGTATATAAATGAGACAGGGATGAGAGGTTAAGTGAAATAGAGTCACAGCGGGTTTTGGTAATAATGGTACACTGCATTTAGCTGCTTTTTGTCATTTTGCCAGCAATTTGGGAACACTTTGGCGTAATGGAATTCACCTAAAAACAGCAAAAAAGGGACTGTCTGTTAGGTTTCCACCCAGGTGTTCACGCTGGCAGATTTTCCCATGAAACCAGGGAGCACAACACAGATCTGAAACCAGCTCAGGAGGGCAGCTCTTTGTCCTGCACAATGAAAACAAGGGCTAAGGGCCAGGAGGCCTGGAGGAAGTTATTAAAGCCTTGGCACATGCACGGAGCTGAGGTGGGCCAGTAATAATGCTTTTCCTCTCTCCTGCACTGTTTTATTTTTTTGTTGCCTTTTTACTAAACCACCGGGCCAATTAACCCAGTCTTCAGGGAATGAGATCTGAGCTTTACATCAGATTTTATTCCTTCCAGATTGGCTTTTATAGCCATCATTTTGGCTTAAAAAGTACAAACAAAATGCCAGTGAATGAAGGGGAGCCATGGTATTGACTGTTTGCATATGGCCAGTGAAGCTGAAGTGGTGTGGGGCCGGTAGGCGTGATGCAGGCTAATCATCTGGTGTAGACATTGATTTTTAATTTAGGAATTTACAGCTTCCAGACAGATTCTGGTTTATATTGAAAGCGTGTCGCACCATTTAAGTTTACCCTCATTCTTATCGGATGCTCTAAAGTTAAGATGGGACCATAGACAAAAAAGGAAACTTTATCTACAGGCTTGGTGTTTAAAAAAAGTGAACATCTCAGCTAGCAGTGAGAGGACCATAATGACTGTTCAGTGATGCCAGGTTACGTCTCACAAAAGCCCAGTGAAAAATAGAGCTCGAATAAAATCAAACGACATTGAGTTGGTTTGGTGAGCTGTAAAACTGACAAATACTGCTCAGAATGCTGCTGAAGAGCAAAAGGAAGGTGTGTTTTTTACCTGAAAAACCTTTGGAGTTAACCATTTCAAGATGATTGCCACAGATATTTGATCTCATCTAACTCAGTCCAACTCCGTCCTCCAGGGGCTGGAGTTGAGCTATATACTCTTTTTGCAACGCATCCGTCACAGACTTGTTTTGTTCTATGTTTGTGTGCATTGTCTCTATCAAATAAACCAACAATAATAATTCAAAAAGGCCGAAACTCAGTCAGTTTTACAGATATTGAGCTAAAATTTGCCAAGTCGTCTCCAGCGCATACAGATTGTTTCACAAAGTTAAATGTAAAACTTTTTAACTTTTAAAGACGTTTACGACTCAAATTTTTAGACTGACACAAATGACAATAAAAGTTGATTTTTTTTTTCAGTGTATAGCACTTTTGTTTTGCCTTTTATTTAAATTCAATTCAGATCATTCAAAAATGATTAACAGCACGTACAAAGCAAAAGAAAAAAAACGTTGAATAATCATCCGTGCTTAAGTCGTAACTAAATGTGTTTTTAGACCTAAACTGGAAATTCTGAACATATTCAAGACTGAGGCCTAAAGTTAGGATCATTAAATTTATAACTTTTATTACGTTGCAAGACCCCCCAACATCTGAGCGCTACACATCATCGCTTAAAACATTCTCGGTAACCGTTAGATAGATCTTCTCAAAGTCCAAAGCTATGTTAATTGACCATCTGAACTGTATTTCACTTTAAAATCAACATTCAAAGCTGTCTGTTTATTGTATGTTTAGGATAATGACTATATTCAAATTAAACGTTACAGAAATGATGTTCTACTCAACCAAGTGTTTGTGTCTTTCAGTGTAAATGATGATTTCACTCCCACAAAGAACTCTTTTTTTTTTTATTCATTTTATGAAACTCATTAATTGTTTAATTTATTAATTTTTATGTCTTAAAGACAAAAAAAAAACTTAGATGACCCTTTATTTTCTTCTTTGAAACTCAGACAGGACTGATGTTTTGGTTTTTGGACCTGAGCATCTTAGGAATTAATTTTTCAGTCTTTCTCCCTCCTTAGATGACATTAATCTGGTCTCCAGCTCTAATGTTAAAAATCTTGGTGTTGTTTATGATCAGGACATGTCTTTTAACCCCCACATTAAAAATGTTACCAAACCTACGTTCCTCCACCTGCGTATTATCACTAAAATTAAAACATCTTGTCCGAAAATGATGCAGAAAAACTGGTTCATGCATTTGTCACGTCTTGACTGGACTATTGCAATGGTTTATTATCTGGGTGTCCAAATACTTCTTTAAAACCTCTTCCGTTGATCCAAAATGCTGCTACCAGAATCTTGACTGGAGTTAGTGGGAGAGATCATATTTCTCCAGTTTTAGCTTCTCTCCATTGGCTCCCTGTCAAATCCAGAATAGAATTCAAAATCTTACTTCTAATCTACAAAGCTCTCAACAACCTAGCTCCATTTTATATTCGAGATCTTCTTGTTGCATATTTTCCTAACAGAGCACTTCGCTGTCAGACTGCAGGCTTACTCGCGGTCCCTAGAGTTTCCAAAAGCAGAATGGGAGGAAGATCTTTCAGTTCTCAGGCTCCTCTCTTGTGGAACCAACTTCTAGTTTCTGTCCATGAGGCTGACACATTGTCCAGTTTTAAGACTGGGCTTAAGACTGTCCTTTTTGATAAATCCTATAGTTAGGGTTGACTTGGGTTTCCAAAGCTATCCCTTAGTTATGCTGCTGGAGGACAAACTGACCACATTTCTTCACTCTGCTACTCTGCTCAACCTGTTTTGTATTTGTAGTTATTCTATCCTTGACATGTTGGTTGTCTTTCTTCTTTAAGGGGTACACCTGGACCTGTCATTCTGTGTTCGTCTGTCTCTCCATCCTGTCCTCTCAGCCAATTCAGCCAGTTGAAGCAGATGTCCTGAGCCTGGTTCTGCTGGCGGTTACTTCCTGTTAAAAGGGAGTTTTTCCTTTCCACTGTTGCCTTTGTGCTTGCTCAGGATGGGAAACTGCGACAAAGTGACGATTCGATGCAATCTTTAGATAGATAACTTTCACTAATTTACTTTTTTATTTAAATGAATGTTTCTGTTCAGTGCCCTGAGAAGAATT
This sequence comes from Nematolebias whitei, assembly GCF_014905685.2. Taxonomy (NCBI): domain Eukaryota; kingdom Metazoa; phylum Chordata; class Actinopteri; order Cyprinodontiformes; family Rivulidae; genus Nematolebias; species Nematolebias whitei. Next base: position 22,635,240 of record NC_056509.1, read on the forward strand.
GTGCTGTGATTTGGCGCTATATTAAAAAAAAGAACTGGATTGAATTAATTAATAAATTCCAATATTTTGGACCATATCCGTCTACATATATTTTTGACTAACCTGTATAAAAACAGGTTGAATGAATAAGTCAACCCTGTCTGTTTGTTAGCAAAATATCCCATAAACTAATAATCTTTTGGACTCATCCTAACTCAGTCTGTCTGCCACAGCTGACATGATCGTTCACAACACACACTTTGAATGCTGACGGATGGATCGTTTTAATTTTAATTGTATTATTGTGTGGAATGATGCTGCTTTATTATTAGGCACAGGAAGCGTCGGAGCAGGTGTTGGTTGTTAGGAAGGAGACGACGAGGATGTGCTGCAGTAGGTGTCACACGCTCGCGTGTGCGTTGCAACATTCCAGAGTTTCAGGTGCGCTTTGCTGCTCCGACATTCCATCATGGGTGACAGAATGCCACAGCTACAGATTTGCATACGGAACAAAGCCGCCTGCAGGCTAGGCCACTGGGACATAAACCTGAAGCCCCTCCTCTCCCCTCTGTGCGTGCACGCACGTGCACACAGATCGCACACACTCTTCACACACGCGTCGCCTGCACGAGCTCTGGGAGTATGTGCATGTGCACCTGTCAGGGGTTAGCTGACACCTCCGCTGCTAGTGAAGCAGCTCCTCATTAGCATGGCTGTGATCTAGGGGTCCCTAGGGGTCCCAGCCTCCTCACCTCACCTCTTACCCCTCCCTAACCCCCCTGCACCTCTGTTCCTCCGCTCTCCCGTACAATCCCTCCTCCTCCTTCTTCTGCGCCACTCTGTTCGTCACAAAGGCGACTAATCAGGGGCCAGGGGGCCACGCTGATCAACTGCATGAGCCTGCGTGTCGAACGGAAGGATGCGGACTTCAGAGAGCAGCTGACTGTCACACACATGTCGTAGAAGAACGAGGGAGATGGAGCTGAGAAGAGAGGCTGTGGAGGGTGGCAGTAGCAAGCGGGGGGTATGGCTCTCACACAGTGTGGCTGGCTCCATGCTAACTCAAACCAGCTTGGGCCTGCTAACAATATACATCTGTGTGTGCGTGGGGTTGTGTGTGTGTGTGTGTGTGTGTGTGTCTGCAGCCAATATGACCAGCTGAAATCCCCCGACAGTCCAGGAGATGATTTAAAGAAACATCGCCCCGTAAAGCATTTACTACAAAGTGGTTAAGTGTTACACATAAATATTTATTCTTTTTCACGTGTTTCTACACCTTTTTTTTCTCCTTCTTGTCTCCTTTTGGAGCACCTGTACAAGATACGAGCGCTCCGCCCTGACCCTCATGCCTCCTGGGATGTGGGTCAAATGAACAAGAAAAGGGAGGCTCAGGTGTCTGCAACTGCTTGATCGCAGGCACGCACACACATGCACTCTGCCAAGGTCCAGCTGCACAGCAATGCACAAGTGGAGAAGGCTCTTGTGCGGTGCAACTGAAGGAGCGTACTGCCAGTGGGCGAGCTATCTGAACTGGGGCACGGGGGGACACAATGTGAAAAGTAACCGGCACGGCCTCTCCGTCAGTAAAGAGCTACGACATTTGGCCAGAGTTTCAGGACAAGACAAAACCAGAGAGAATGAAAAAGAGAGAAAGAGCTTCATGAAGTGCATCAGCTCAGCTTATGTTGTGTTTTTTCTTTAAGCCTGACTCATTGCCATCAGATCCCAGCACATTGCATTTGTGTGTTGTTCACACACGCTCGTGGGGTCTGCAGCCTGTCAGGCGAGGCTGACAAATGGACGACACTCAGTCGTGCTTGTGGTTGAAAGAAGATGTTAAGAAAACGGAGGGGGCGACAAAGTCAGGGCTGTGGAAAAGTCTCAAAAGGTGGGAAAAAAAACATCAAACGAAATAAAGTTACAGCCAGCGTAAAAATAAAAGTGATTTGTAAAAAATAATAAGTTTTTCTTGATTCGAGCGCTTCTGTTTGCTGTGAAATGTCTTCCACTTTAACCTCTCACACCATCTCCTTTCTATTTTACCATGACACTGCAGCAGACAAACAGGTGATGTAAAAAACAAAGACGCTGCTGTGTCATTCTTAATGTGTGAGTCAAATGCAGCGATTGAAACCAGAAAACAAATCTATTAATAATCGGTGGGAATAATACGGGAAAAACTGGGCTCTCTAATGCAGAAAGAAAAACACCTCTAAGATATCGAGACAACGCTCAAACTGCTTTCATAATAAAATGTTTGAGGTTTTACATTCAAATAAGCCGCAGAACAAGAAACTGACTTCAGCTTCAGAAAGACGTGGCCATTCTTTTCTGTCGGTGATTGTTTTTGAAAAGAGATTTTATTTTGCACACAAATAAGTTCGATCTACGGGACTTCTTTTTTTAATTCTCATTTTAAAAAAAACAATTTCCTTCCACGTGAGTCTAACAAAAACACTCAAATATCTCTGGTATGCCATTAGTTGGTGAGAGCGTCCACAGCAACAACATATCAAACTGCAAAGATTAAAGGTACAAAACTTAGCTAAATATTCTTTTTTTTATTTATAATTTCATCAAACAATCAAAAATAAGTCAGGACTTGAACTCCTCCTAACCCCTCGATGTCATTTCTGAATGGACCTTAGAGGCGAGCGGGGTTGTAGCCAACCCACCTCTGATGTGCTTTTGTATTGTGAAGGTACATGGTCCGTGTGACAACCCCCCCCCCCCCCCAAAACAAAAAAAAAGATTCAAAACAAGTGAGAATAATGATGACGCACAGCAACTTGGCATTTAGCTTAAAAAAACGAGCTAACCATAAAAACTACCGTATTTTTCGGATTATAAGGCGCATTAAGCGAAACAAAACTGTCAGATAAGTCAAACTTTATTCAGCTCATTCTCAATAACTACATACAATTGGTGCTCAACCAGAATTAATACATAAGGTGCACCTGATTATAAGGCTCACTGTCGATTTTAGACAAAATTAAATGATTTTAAGTGTGCCTTATAGTACGAAAAATACGGTATCTCTAAATGTAATTTGTCATTTTTTTAAAATAGATACGTCTGTCACGTATTTAATGCATTCCACTCCACATTATTGCAGCTCCACGCCTCTTTTGGTTCCACAATGTTCACTTTATTTTTAGAGGCCCATGTCTCACAAGGTGACCGGCTACTTTGGCAGTTTGTGAAAAGTCATGGGCAGCATAAAGACAAACTGGTCACCATTTTGTTTTGTGGAAGTGCCTAAAGTTTATTAGCAGCACAATCAGAATTAAAATGTACAAACGGTGAAATAAAAGCCTTGTAAATATGGCTCTGTTGTTGTTTTGGGTTCTAGGGCACAAAGTGAGAGTCATCGTTTCTGAAAAGCTCCATATCTCCAGTCTACATGGATTCACTAAAAACAGCTTTAAAAAATCTCTACTTTGAAAAGCCTTTTTTTAAAGTTTATCGCTACTCAGTATTTAAAAAATAATTTTAAAACTTGTAATGCCATAACTCCC
>NC_056509.1:22638746-22640897 GCF_014905685.2 Nematolebias whitei
AACAGCGTTTTTAAAAATCTACTTTGAAAAGCCTTTTTAAAATATATCGCTTCTCAGAATTTAAAAAGTTATTTAAAATCTTGTAACCCCATAACTCTCCTGTATGCAACAAGTTATTTTTTACACTTCTCTCTGCAAAGGCTCAGTATCTGGAGTCCACATGAAAACGCCAAAAACAGAGTTTTCAAACATCGCTACTTTGAATCACATTGTAAACAACATTTTCTCACCAAAACCTCCGTTAGTATGAATGAGAGGCGCCAACACAGCAGACTACAAATCAAAAAACCATCCCGATAAGTGTGAACAGGGCCTACAATTGAAATGTAAAATAAAATATTCACTGTATAAATAATAAGCATATGTAAACAATTATTCTAATATTCATTAAATGTAGTTATTTGTCCCATTGCTTATGCTGTCCAGTTTATTAGTTATTTTCCAAGTGTTTCCATGCCTTTTGCTCACATTTGTTTCACGCAGCGGCTCTTTTGTGCCAATGTTTGTGGCGTTTGTGTGTCTGTATGTAAATTATTGGTGTGTTTGCGTGCTTATGCTCCTTTATACATGCCCATCCAGTGATAGAGCACCATATTGCTTCAGCAGTAAATAATGATTCCCAGCTGCCCACTGGAGCTGAGTAGCCAGTTCTGTTTAACTGGCAGCCCACAGGAAGACAAAAAAACCTCAAACTGCGCACAAGCTCTTACAACTTCCACAGCGCCGTTAAAACTTGGACCTCTCGTCACTCACTAACAATGTAAAGTCTCTTTTAGTGAGCTCAAGATAATAGTGACCCAACTCACATTTTCTCTGCACCGACTGGTAAATCTTCCAACTTCAGGAGGGAAATTTGCTCTTTTGTCACAATTCTTACGCTAATCTGCAGGTCATCAATTAATAAACCCAAGAAGCAGAAGAGAAGGAAATTCTCTTTGCATATGTTCATGCAATTAATATTTAATTTGGTTTAACATCATAACTAATTGAGCTGTCGTTTATTTTTAGGTTTAGATTTGAGCGTCTAAAATCGACCCAAACTGGATTTGTGTCTCAAATTGCACAAACAAAAACAGTTGTTTAATTTCTAACCCCGAAACATTTATTTCGTTATAATAAATCCAAACACCATCTAAACATAATGTACTCCTATTTTATTGACTCTGCTGAAATAATAATAATAATAATAATAATAATAATAATAATAATAATAAAAGACTATCTGATATGAGCGGATCCTAATCAGTTTTAGCTTTAAGGTGAAATGTTGCCAGTCCAAGTTTTTTTTTTCATTTACCAGTCGTGTTTATGAGGTCGTGTTATGATCTATTGAGAACCAGCAGCACAATATTATTAACGTTGCAACGGTCATGTCTCCAGGGGAATTCTGTTCTCTCCTCGGTGTGTCCTGAAACATACCCAGGTGTGTCAAACGGTCTCCTGTCTTGTCTCAAACGCATCAGCTCAGGTTGTGCCACACACACACACACACACACACACACAAATGCATGCATGAACATAGATTCACCTCTCAGCACATACTTATGAAGTGACACGATGTGGCTGAATTTGGCCCCAGGCTTTCCCTTGTGGCCTCTCCCACTGTCCCTCCTCCCCCCTCTCCTCCCTTCTCTCGTTTTTCTTTCTTTCTTTTTTTTATTATATTTTTTTCTTCCTCGTTTTCTTTCTGGCTGTTATCATGCTGATACATTTCCTGCTTCTGGCACGGCTCCTGCATAGCTTATGGTTAAAGCAAGCTTTCATCTATCCAGCGCCTCCAGGACACACACACAAACACACACACACATATATAAATGCAGGCGCTGGTACGGGCCAGCGCTGCCCCGCCAGACCACAGGCCCAGACAAGCTCCGCTGGCACCAATCACTCTGATAACATCTCAAGGCTTTATTTCATTTCTGGCTCCACTCTGGGAAAGACCAGCATGGAGAAGAAGGCTTTATGGAAAAATATGAGCCGCACCAGCATACGGGGGCGAGCACAGCCCCTTAACCTCAAGCAGTTAACCTCCCTGTGCACGAGGCCGTCCACGGACATGACAGCGCACGCCTTCTCACGTCCAGAAAACAGACTGTGGAGCTCGTGTTTCTGTGTTCTTCCCGCTGGGGGGGGGGGGGGGGGGGGGGGGGG